>NC_056730.1:59126417-59273506 GCF_019279795.1 Protopterus annectens | reverse complement strand
ACTATCAGTGTAGCTTAGACTGCATTGTGTTCATTTATGCAGCATTAATTTAGAAAAAGGCTATAGACTGAAAAAAAGAATTAAAAATGGGGAACAAATAAATAGCAAAAATGTCTTGTATTGGAAAAATGGTACACAGGGAAACAATAATGGAAAACAATACAAAACGATGAAATGAGTGTGTCAGAGAATTAAGAGCACACCATAATCTTACTTCAAAAATTAATTTCCGGTAGAGAAGAACTGAACTTCTGCAGAGATATAGAGAGTAATATAGCTGCAAACACCCAAAGACAGACAGATGTGCACACAAACATACTTTGGCTGTTCATGTAACAGAGGACTGTGAATATTTATTTATTTATTGCTTGTTTGCTTTTGTTTGTTTATTCATTTGTTAACTGGGTAACTGCGGTGGTGGTGCTGTGGTAGCGTTGTTGCCTCACACTTAGACGTTGCCCGTTCGATTCTCAGTTAGATCGTCTTCTGTGTGGTGACATGCGTGAATGGGTGTTCCTTCGTTGAAGGTTGTGTGTTAGGCCCGGCAAGCCAGCTAAAAATCTACTGCCAATCATTAGCGGACCGGAGTTCTACTGTGGCGATCCCTAACCAGTGAAAGCCGAAAGACACAAATAAACTGGGTAAGTGAACTCATCTTGCCAAAAACAATTTTAATCATGACTAGAAATTTAAGTACTGCATGCAATAGAATGTACAGTATATGAAGGTATTGCATAGAGCAATAGAAAAACATCAAACAGGTTAAATTTTAAACAATATGGTAAGGTTTAAGTAAATGTGCCAAGTGAGTAACAAACAATGAACAACAACAGAGATCAGCACTTTAACAAGCTGGCAGAATGTATTGAATAACAAGTTGATAGGGCAGAACATATAAGTTCAACAATCAGAAAAAAATGTACAGGGCTTGGACACTAAAGGATCCAGGGAGGGCAGGTGAGAAACTAAGTATGGCAACTCATTCATAGTGGAGAAAGGGAGTTTCTGTCCATGATACAGCCACATCCCCTGTGATAGGAATGTGACTTAATCACAGGGCAGGTTGCCTGTAAAACTACAGCTTCTGAGATGAGGCAGATATAGCTAACATTTCATGTGGTGATGCACATGATGTTACTAGCTTGCTGTAGCTGCATTGCATTTGGTGATGCTCATGATGTCACTAGCTTGACATAGCTAACACTGCATGTGGTGATGCTCATGATGTCACTAGCTCCACTCAGTTTTGACATACCAAAACATCTTCCCTGGCATTTTGGGCCAACATATGTGATATTGCAGGCTGCTCTGCTCCACTTCCTCTGCCCCAACCACCATTAGTGCACTTCCAGTCTTGATGGAAAATACAGGAGATACTTGTGGATAAATGGTGCAGCTTAGGACACCCAAAAAGGGAGAGGAGAAGAAAAAAAAGCATATTCATTTAAACAACTTCACCTCAACAGAGCCAGTTTAAAAGCAAACACCTGTTCTAGAGACCTAAATGTGTACACTACCACATTAACAGCACCAGATGACATAACAGATGCCTAACCCAGCACCCTATTGCTTGAATAAGCTGCCTTTACCTGTCTAGCAGAGTACTTCACTATCAACCTTTAAAACCAGTCTGAATGTCTAGATGGGCGATTGCAAATTTTCACCAAGGATAGATGAATAAATACTGCTTGACAAAAGACATTTTTAGTCTCCCACCAATATTGGGTGATTTGGCTGAGCTTCTCAATGGTCTGATTTGGCCGTAAGTTTAGTAATGATCTCAGAACCTATAAGATGATTTAAAATGCTCCCCAGGCTAAACTGCCCATCAGTAACATATGAGATTCAGGTACTTGTTATTATCTGAAATTAGAGTAAAACAGGATAATAAATACAGAATGAAAAGCTATAAACCTACTCAGTTATATTTATCTTTGAACAAAATTAACTTACAAGTAATAGGATCAAACTCAGACAGGAAGAGCTGTTTCTGCTTGTAGTTTATTAATACTGTATGCATCTGAAATTAAAGATGCTTGTAGTTTATTAATACTGTATACATCTGAAATTAAAGTAAGAAATAGCAAGATTTAATAACATATATAGAACAGACTGTGCAGATTTTATGTGTGCACCAATAACCAGAGGTTTGCAGAAACACAAGGATTAGGTGAGACTGAACATTCAATTAAAGGAGCAGAATGGTAAGGTGGACAGGTAAACAAGAAAAATGCTTCACATTTATCAAATGATATATAAATATCAGTGCAAACCAAGATTATATATTCCTCATTCTGAAGGAGGCATGAGCTTCCTCAAAATTGATTACATATGTAGATCTGCAATTGTAAGACTGTGTATATATATGTGCATTCATTGCAAAGTAGTAAAGTCAGATAAGGCTTGGCTTAATTTTTTGGGGGTGGGTATGCTGTGGTATGAAATGTGTGTCGCTCTCTACAGAATTCTGCTTAGTTGTGGAACTCAAGTCATAAAGGAAGGTTGGACAAGAGGTGACTTGAATTTTGAAGTTAGTTTTGCAGATAATGCCAATATTATGCTGGTTAAGCTGTTCTTTAAAGTCCGTGTAAGCCTGCTGGAGAAGGAGTTAACTTGGGGAGATGGCTGTTCGAAGAATTAATGGGACTTGTTTAGACTACACACTTGTACATTTCAGGCACTACCCTTTCTACTCTCCCTGCTGGCTATATCCTACCTATCCTGAGGGTCGCTAAAACTGAACAGTACCCACAGACAAGCTCTCATCACTTGGTGCCTTCAATTGTGAAAAAAAACAAGGTTAATCACTTACCAAGAGTCTATCTAAACTAAAATAAGTACTATTATACATGTAGAACCGCTGGTGTACTGGGTTCAAAGAAACGGCAGTAAAATCCATAAAAATTGAACTTAATATTACATCTCCCAAAGATTCTGGAAACAAAAAGAGCTCATAAAACACAGTTAGAGTATATTGTGTTTTGGGTTACTTGCTGTATTAAAATTCTACTTGCCTGTTTTCCACTTGCCCCTAGTCAATTTGGAACTGGAAAAACCCCGCTCCGCTCACCCTCGCTGCGCTCGGGCTCGCTCCACGCCCTGCCCTGCCCCCAAATCCCACCCGCCCCCAGTAGTCCTACATTTATAGCTAGGTAGCCACGCCCCTCTTTCTTCCTTAGCCAACCAAATTTCACTTCACTGTTACCCCCCACCCCCTCTCAAACACCAAAACCTTCCTCCCCTTCAAACGTTAAAAAGCAAAGGCTCCTACTTTCCTCCTACAGCAATGCACCCCAGCTCAAAGATAACAAAATCCGCCCTACAGGTAAAAAGAAGGGCTACACTAAAAATTATATCCTTTTTACTACCAGTAATTACCATACTCTACCTTATAACCAAATATGAAGATCAACCCTACTCAGGTTTCCATTACCCCAGATATCAAACTAAACCTCCCTACCCTGTGTAGTATCAATCACATAACCCAACAACTACACAGCAAAACCGCTAATTCTAATTACTACTACCCTTATAAACCAGACCAAACACGCCCCAAATCTAAACAAGGTCAGAAATTGTTGCAGAAACTTATGAGGCTGGTGGAATATCTCAGAAAAAACATCACTAAAGATGGAGATGTCCACCCGAACCCTGGCCCCACAGCAAAAATCAACTCTAATAGCCCACCAAGATATACTAACTCCCTCCAAATCTGCCACCTAAACATTAGAAGCATCAACAATAAAATACACAACCTGCATGCTCTATTAGCTACCCACCTCCCAGATATTATGTGTTTAACAGAAACTTGGCTAAAACCAGGGACCAATGACAATGAGATTATACCACCGGGCTATAATATACATAGAGCTGACCATAAAAAAGGGTGGTGGTATTGCAGTGCTCTACAAAAGCAATCTAAATGTCAGTTTTAACCCTACTCAACCACCCCAAATCTCTAATGCTGAGATACTTGCTCTAAAACTACAGCTAAATAGAAAAAAAAGTATTAATCTAATTGTAATGTACATCCTTCCTGGGTTAAACTCTGACACATTGGATAGCATTCTAAACTTGCTATCCAATAACTACCCACAGGAAACTATAACCCTGAAGTGATATTAACATTGACTGGTACCTATGCTCCTCAGAGACTAACCCTACCCATATAAATCTTCATGGGTTCTCTCAGACCATCACTTCTGCTACCAGAGTTGGGAACTCTAACCAAAAGAGAGTATCCTAGACTGGATCCTTATAAACAGCCAACCCCAAATGTATATGTCTGGGACCCTCCCAAATGAACTCAGCGATCACCTTATAACATATATAAGGAAAAATAAAACAGGTAGTCCTACACCTCCCATGTATAAGTCAATTCGAAATAAGAAACATTTTGACCTCTCAAAGTTTAAAATGGAACTTAGATCCTGTAACTGGGCAACTCTTAAGTATCTCCCCCTAGAAGAGGCAGTTTCTAAGTTTAATACCACTTTCCTAACCATACTTAATACTCATGCCCCCAAAAGACTAAACAAAACTAAAACAAATATTACACCTTGGCTTACAAAAGACTCTAAATCTAAAATAAAACTCAGAAACAAATCCTGGGAAAATGGTACAACCAAATCACCCTAGACGCATTAAATTCCAGCAGCAAAGAAATATGACAAAAACAGCCATATTAATGGACAAAAGAAACTACTACTGCCAACTTCAAAATAAACACCAAAACAACCCTCAAAAATTTTGGGCAGGTTTAAATAACCTTCTCCATCCTGGGAAATCCTCCACTCCTACCCCAGAAATAATATCAGATAAAACCCGAAGAAGTAGCCAATACCTTTAACACTTTCTTTACGGATACTATCCAAGCCTTAGCTAACCAACTATCCACCACAGCCTCCACTGTTACAGAACTCACTCCAAAACTCTTCACACTTTCCACCTACAACCAGTCTCCACTTCCTCCATTAGATCCTTACTTCAAAAGCTTAAACCAAGCACCCTCTCCTGAGACCTTCTGCCAGCTGAATACTTACAACTAGCTGCAGATGACATACTTACCCCATCTCTATACTTATTAATCGTACCATTTCGAATCTACAATTCCCTCAATATGGAAAATATCATCGTAATCCCACTCCATAAAGGAGGCACTTCCACTGACTTATCAAACTACCGGCCTATAGCCATAATGTCACCACTAGCCAAAATGATGGAAAAATATCTACACAAACAACTCCTTCACTATCTTACCCAGAACAATCTCCTCACCAACTCTCAACATGGCTTTAGACCCAATCACAGCACTACTCGGCCCTCCTCTCTTTTACTGATATAATAAACCATAACCGGAATAACAAAAAATATATCTTCAGCACTCTTTCTGGACCTATCAAAGGCCTTTGACATGGTTAACCACCGACTACTCCATGATACCTAAGAAATCTCCACCTGGATAACCTAACACTAGATTGGTTTCAGGCCTATCTCTCTGGTAGGAAGCAAGCAGTACTTTGGCAAAATAAGCTCTCAACCTCCTTCCAAACAACATTGGAGTTCCTCAGGGGTCCATACTGGGTCCACTTCTCTTTTCAGTCTTTATTAATGACCTCCCTAAAGTCATCCCTGAGGCCACCTGTATTCAATATGCCGATGATTCGACATTAATATGTTCTGACAAATCCCTTGACAAACTACTATCTAAAACCCAAAGCTGTTTTACAGCAATAGAAAAGTGGCTATCTGGATGACAGCTAATTCTGAATCAAAGAAAACCAAATTATTACTCTTCCATCCAACCCAAAACTCCCTAACACTTCCTTTACCATACAATCCAATAATGGGACAATTATCTCCCCAGACTCCCACACGAAACTATTAGGAGTGACCATTGACAATAAACTCAAATTCGACATCCACATTAATCAAACCATTAAGACCGTTAACAAGAAACTGGGGTCACTATATAGAATCAAATCCTTTCTAACACCAATTGCAAAAGTAACCCTTGCTGTTCGCATTTACTCTCTACCCTTCTATACACCTCTCCATTGTTTACCAACCTTAATAAATCAGACCTAAATAAACTATCATGCTCCTACAATCACATAGCCAGATTTGCAACTGGTAAACCATACAGAACTCATCATTGTATTAACCTAAAATACCTCGGCTGGTTAGAACTCCCAAACCTTCTTCAGCTAAACCAACTCATTGAGGCATTCAAAATACTCAAACACCCTGAAAAGTCCCCAGCACTGGAGAATTTAATCATACCATACACCAATCTAAACAGCCTTCGGTCCTCGTGTAGGACACTCATTCAAACAGTCAAATCCTGTAACTCTGGAGGAGATGCTCTATTTGCCAATTCCATTGGTAAGATATGGAACTCCCTCCCACCCATTATTACCACCATTACCTCCCTACCCCACTTCAAAAAAAGTCTTACCCACCATTTCCAGTCTCACTGGCTTTGCCAATGCTCATATCCAGATTAACTTCTTCCTATTAGCCTACTTTTTCTCATCTATCAAGCAATCTCCTTCTGTTGTACTCTTCTGATCTTCTCTCTTACCCCCTTAATGATTCTTTCAATCTTCTCTACTCTACCTAACACTATTCACACTCCTTTGAAAAGTTGACTATCTAGTATAAGTAAAATTACACTTTTGTCTGTGTCTATCTGTTTCACAATTATGTCTTGTCTATGAATGTTATCCAGCAAAAAGCATTTTTTTTATTAATTACATATATGACATGCCCTTATCCTCTAACTTTGTTGGTTATTACAATAATGTATTAATATGTATCTATTTTATCCTGTATGTCATTTACTCTAAATGTGGAGCTTTTCTCCCCGGGCCTCCGCTGAAAATGGACATATATCCAGTCGGATTCTCCCGGTCAACAAATGTAAAATAAAGTAAAATAAAAATAAAATAAATAAATAAATGTAGACCTCACCAGATCCAAACACAGTGAAAGTTTTAAACATGAAGAGAACAAGTCTAAGATGACTAGTTTAGCAGAAGCATATTGGTGTCAAGCAGGAATGGAAATCAAACCAGAAGTAGATAAAAATCAGGAAGCAACTGAATGTGCTAAAAAAAAAACAAAAGAAAGAATATAATGCGAATTAACAGATGAGAAAGTAAAAAATGTGGAAATTCATAAATATAGCTGCAAATTCAGAAAACTCCTGAAAAGCCCTGATGTCAATCATGATCTGATGCAGGAATGGTTAAGGAGAGGTGAATTTAAACCAAAAGATGAAATGTTAATATTGGTCTCCCAGTATGGATTAACATTGGTTTACAAAATCCATTGAACGTGTGAGAAACAGACAAATGCAGGTTCTGTAAAACAAAACTGGAAATAGTTGCACATCTTGTTGCTGAGTGTGATACATGATGGCAGATGGCCTGTATATTGAAAGACATAATAAAGTGGTGAAATTGTTGCATTGGAGATTTTGCAAACATTGCTGAGTAAGTTTGGAAACATTAGCCACAAAGCATGATAAAGAATGATGAGGTTTATATCACATGGGATCACCCATTACCAAGAGTTCAAAAAATAGATGCAAGAAAACCAGATATTTTAGTTCATGAAAAGAAGACAAAAGTAGCTTTGATCATTGAAATCGCTATATCCAGTTATTACAGTATGGTAAACTAATGGCAGAGGGCTTGTGTACTGAAAGAAATAATAATGTGGCAAGACTGTTGCATTACAGATTGTGAAAACATTACAATATTGAAGTAGTTGGGAAGATATGGAAACACGAGGGCCTCCTCAGAATTGATTACATGGACAGATCTGCAATTGTAGGACTGGTGTACATATCTGCTGACCTCATGCAATCCAATCCAAACATAGTGAAGGTTTTGAAACATGAAGAGAACAAGTCTAAGATGACTTCCCTGCTTAGTTTAGCAGAAGTATATCAGTGTCAAACGGGAATGGAAACCAAACCAGAAGTAGACAAAAATAAGGCAGCAAGTGAACGCGCCAAAAAACAAATGAAAGAAAATAAGGAGAAAGATCAGATGAGAAGGCAAGAAATGTGGAGAAAGCATAAATATAGTTGCAAGTGCAGAAAACTCCCTGAACAATGTCATGTTAATCAGGATCTATCGCAGGAATGGTTTAGGAGGGATGAATTTATACCAAAGATGAAAGGTTAATATTGGTTGCCCAGGATGGTAGACTACATACACATTGGTTCACAACATACATAGAGCATGTGGGAGAAGCAGACAAATGCTGGTTCTGAAAAACAAAACTGGAAACAGTTTCAGATCTTGTTGCTGGGTGTGATAGACTGATGGCGGAGGGCCTGTATACTGAAAGGCATAATAATGTAACAAGACTGTTGAACTGAGGATTGTGCAAACATTACAATATTGAAGTAGCTGAGAAGCTTTGGAAACATGGGTCACAAAGCATTATTGTGAATGATGAAGTTTATATCACATGGCATCACCCATTACAAACAGTTCAAAAATTAGATGTGAGAAAACCAGGTTGTAGTCCATGAAAAGAAGACAAAAGTTGCATTGTTCATTGAAATTGCTACACCCAGTGATTACAGTGTCTTACATACAGAGAAACACAAAGTCATAGCTGTTCTGAACTGTTTGGAAGTTTCTAGAAGGCCAGTGCTTGCTTGGGCTAAAGGGAAGTCTCTGTGTTCACCAGTGGGAGTGGTAAACATTGAACAGCCTGCCTGTCCCTGGAGGAGTGGTTACTACCTAGAAACTGTAGTTTTATTGGCCATTTTGGGTCAATTCTAAACTCCTTGATCTCTCTCTCTTAAAACCAGGCTGCCTCATGGTTTTGGCATCTTTTCAGGCTTGCTAGTTGTTGCTGAAGCACCTACCAAGAGGAGAAAATGCTGAGAGAAGAAAAGGAGCCACTATTGTGATTTTAAGTATTTTCTTCTGAATTTTTATTAAGTTTTACTGCTTTGCCGCCTATGTTTTGGCATTTTCCTGCTTGCTAAAGTTTATATCTGTAACAGTAACAGTACTTGGAACACATCTAGAGCCTGTTTACTGCATTTCCTGTGTTGCACTTAATTTAAAATTGTTTTTTTCTCTAAAAACTGCATTTTACCTGATTTTGGCCTAGCACTCAAGTGTGGGGTCATTTATTGCACTGTTGTGATTATTTTGCTGCTTGTGTATTTCTGCTACCTTTAAACTACAACAAAAAGAAAAAAAAAAACAAAAAAAATCTTGCTTTTTTCCCACTTTCTGAAAGTTAAGAAAGTTCAGTTACAGATTTGCTGTTCTGAACTGTTTGGAAGTTTCTAGAAGTCCAGTGCTTGCTTGGGCTAAAGGAAAGTCTCTGTGTTCACCAGTGGGAGTGGTAAACACTGAACAGCCTGCTTGTCCCTGGAGGAGTGGTTACTACCTAGAAGCTGTAGTTTTATTGGCCATTTTGGGTCAGTTCTAAACTCCTTGATCTCTCTCTTAAAACCCTACAACTCTCTTTTTCCGCGGTTTTGCACTCTGAGCAGCGTAGGGCAGCGCTGCCTAAACAGGTTTAAACTATTCCAGGTTCCACAAAGTCTGCTCTTCACTTTTTCCCTTAGAACTGTTCAAACTCTCAAAGTAATCACTCTATTCTCTTTCTAAAGCCTTGTACTTGCACAGCTCTTATAAGGAAACACTAACTAACTAAAGCACTACACCCTCCTTGACTTCTCGTAAGTATTAGACTCCCGATTGGTCCTTCCTGATCAAGTGAAAAATGAGTTCCCTTCCCTAATCTGATCAGTAAAAAATCAGTTCCCTATACTAATCTGGTATGTCCAAGGGTCAGTTTCAAGGTTACTCTCCAGTCCAGATGGTGAATCTGGGAATTCTGTGGCAATGTTACAATTGCCTTATGTACACAGACAACCCTCTCCTCCTTCCAACAAATGCTAATACATGTGAGAGATGCAGTTACATAGCCAAACTGGAGGCAGAGCTCTCTCAACCCAAGACTGGCACAGTCAGTCAGGAGGAAAAGGTAACCACCCATACCACAAATCCAGGCTCACACAGACCTATTGCATCTGCATACCCAACACATAAACACACAAAAACATACTCGGAGGCTCTAAATAAAAATCTGCCTAAACAGCAAAGACTTCCTAAACAGATATCCAAGCAACAGTCACCCCTCAACAATACCCACAAATCACATATCTCACAAAATCAGTGTGCCTCACAGTCACAGCCCATAAGGCCAAACAACAAACCAAATACATTTGTTATAGGGGACTCTGTTGTCCGGCACACTGACGTCCCACTCACCAGACTGAACAAGGAGAAGGTCACTGTAAGCTGCCTGTCGGGTGCCAGGATCTGCCACATAATGCAAGCACTCAGGTCACTCCAAAGCAAGTACAAGTATGACTCCATCATTGTTCATGCTGGTGTGAATGACCTGAGATGTACCTCCCTGGACTACATGCAAAGAAACATAGAGGAGCTCTCTGACCATGTAGCCCAGGCTGGTATGTCCCTGACCTTGAGTAGCATCTTGTCCTCACCAAGAATGATGCCACAGTATAAAGACAAAATGATCAGTTTCAACAATTGGCTAAAGTATTGGTGTCATTCAGAGGGGATCCAGTTTCTGTCAGCCTGGGATGACATGCTCGACAAGTCACGTTGCTTCGCTAGGGACGGCTTGCACCTGTCACCCTTAGGCTTTCGTATACTGGCCAAGGCTCTTGCCACCCCCATAGTGCCTTTTTTAAGCAAGTTTCAAAGGACAAACCCACCTCCATAGACAACCCAAAGATAAAAAAACTAAAGGTAATGTTAATCAGTGCCAGAAGTCTAAACCTCAAGATGTACGCACTCGAGACTCTCCTCAGTATGGAGAAAATCAATGTCTGTGCAGTAACAGAAACCTGGTTCAAGGCTCCTGAGAGCACCCCAGCACTACCAGGTTATAACTCATACCATGCGTTTCGGCCCCAAAACTCAGACCGAAGCACAAAAGGAGGGGGAGTATCTATATTCATCAAAGATACCTACACCTCCAGGTTAGTGGCACTGCACGAAGCATCGGAAACCATCCATGTGCAACTAACAGTGGGAAAAACTGCCTTTCAGTTTGTAGCCTGCTACAGAACACCCTCCCTATTACAGGAACCCCACTTGGCATTCTTGAGAACACTGGAGAATATGAAGGTCTCTCCAAACACTATGTTATTGGGTGACTTCAACTACCCAAACATTGACTGGGAAAACTACTCAAGCCCAAACACCCTCGCCCAACGGTTCCTTGAATTTATAAACTCTAACACAATGGAACAACTGGTCACCACTCCCACAAGAGGGAACAACATATTGGACCTGGTCATCAGCAACATGGGGACTCTATGTTCCACACCAGAGGTAAACCCCTCATTGGTAAGATTGGACCATAAACAAATTTCCCTGGACATCCATATCCCATCCCCACCCCCAGCCAAGGAAATCACTGTAAAGAATTTCTCCAAAGCCAACTTTGCACTTCTCAAGACTGAGGTGGAATCCTTCAAAGCCCCTGGGCCAGAGGATAATACAGCCCAATCCGCAGAATCCTTTACAAATGCATTCTATGAGCACCTGCAGGAATGCATGGATCGTGCTATCCCAAATAAAACCAAGACTCACTCCTCTAAAAACAGGAGACCAGTCTGGTGGACCCCGGCCATAAATAAGCTATACAACAGAAGGAGGAAGCTACTACATGACAGAGCAAAATCCCAAAACGGGAAGGCATCTCTGATCAGTCTTAGCAAGAAACTTCGATCCATCATAAAAATAATCAAAGGCCAGTTTCGAAAGAAAAATTGCCCTAGACACTAAATATAATCACAAGGCCTTCTTTAGTTATGTCAGAAACATGGGCAGAAACTCCCATATATGCTCTGAATTGTTGCATAACGGTACAAAATATATCGAACCTACAGACATAGCCAACATCCTGGCAGACAGATTCAGTGCAAACTCCCCCCTTCCCCCCCAAAGGAGCAAATGCCTATCCCAACTGAATGTAACCTCCCTGACATCACAGATGCACAGGTGAAAGCTGCCCTCTCCAAAGCAAAAAACACAGCATCTGTGGGACCGGACGGTGTCCCAGGCTGTGTCTTACATGAGCTCCATGAAGAACTGAACCCTCACATTAAGTCACTGTTCAAACTTAGCCTTACTACAGGATATGTACCCAAAGAATGGCGTACAGCTACAGTGGTCCCACTCCACAAAGGTGGTGCCACAACAGACCCCAGAAACTATCGCCCCATAAGCCTGACTAGTCTGGTCTGTAAAGCTATGGAGTGTATTATCATAGATCTCATAAACAAAGACATTGGGAGCCTCCAGACACTGGTTCCTACCCAATTCGGCTTTGTTAAGGGCAAATCTTGCCTCTTAAACCTAGTTGATTTCTTTGGAACAGTTACCAAAGCCATAGATGAGGGCAAGGTAGTCCACACAGCCTACCTGGACCTCACAAAAGCCTTCGACACAATACCCCACTCTGGCATCATAAATAAGCTTACCAGCTTAAATATCAACCTCTATATCACAAGATGGGTTGCAAACTGGCTCAGAGATAGAACCCACATGGTCAGAATCACAGGTGCCATGTCCGAATCCAAACCAGTTACAAGTGGCGTCCCACAGGGCTCACTTCTGGGACCTCTCTTGTTCAATATATACTTCTCTGAGGTTCAGGCTAACACGGGGGGGATTATGGCTGACAAAGTTTGCAGATGACTGCAAACTTGGGGCCATAATCGAATCTCCAGCTGACGCAAGCATCCTCCAAAAGGGTCTCACAGAGACAGATGCTTGGTGCCAGAACCACGGCCTCAAGCTAAATGCTAAAAAGTGCATAGTCATCCCCTTTGGGAAAAACAAGGTGCCCACAAATTACCACATAGGTGGTAATCCATTAAGTACGGAAGAAGTAATTAGAGATTTGGAGACCAACGTAGATAGTAATCTCTCCTTTGATAATCACGTTGCCAAAGTAGTTAGAAAGACCTTCTATATAGCCCACCTTATCACAAAAGGGTTCACATCTAGATCAAGAGAGGTCATTGTGCCCCTCTACTCGTCACTCATCAGGCCCATAATTGAATACAATGCTCCTTTTGGGATGTACCTTACCCGACACTTGCAGCAACTGGAGAGACCCCAAAAGTACCTCACCAAGAGGATCATGGGCTACAAACAGATGTCCTATGCAGCTCAACTAAAGAAACTCTAGCTCTACTCAGTTGCTTACCGCTTACTCAGAGGCGATCTATGCCTGACGTACAAAGCCATGTAAAAACCCAGAATTAATGGACATGCTCCACCTCAAAAAATCCAAGTCCCTTAGAGCTACACGCTCCAGGGACCTAAACCTCAGCACAAAAATAAATAGGACATGCTGGAGGGACAGATTAATTTCCCAGAGGCTCCCCTCACTCTGGAATAGAATCCCAATTCATGTTAGACATAGCCCCTTGCTGACCCTCTTCAAGCAAAATTTGGACGCGTGGATGGGAAGTCGCAAATTCACCCCTGGGATCTCTCCTGTGTCCCTGCTAGACAGAGGCACAGTAAACTAATCTTAAAAGGGTACCTTCTGTGACCTACTTTACAGAGGCACAGTAGGCTAATCTAATAGGGAGGTGGAAGCCAAATACACTCTGGCTAGGCTTATAAATGCCCTAGGGCAGATAGCCTAGTATCTACCTATGAACCTATGAACCTATTTGTGGGTAGAAATGAGGGAAATATGGAAAAAGGATACCCAGACAGTTCTAAAATTTGTAGGATCAATGGGTTTCATAAAAAAGAATTTGAAGACATATTTAGATGTGATAACAATAAATGTAACTCCATATGAATGGCAGAAGGAGTCAGTTCTGGGCACATCCCAAGTGCTGGGAAAAGCACTTTTGGCTAACATCAAAGATTGAGACAATACTAATTTTGCAAACTTTAATGGTACTTTGACTTAGGAATCTGTCACATTCCCGCCATGGTATTAGAAACTGAAAAGACATGGAGAAATTAAAAAGTGAGTAACAGGTAGCTTGTTTTCTGTAGGATAGTCTTAGTTCTGAATTTGACAATTTTTGTAAACATTTTTTATTCTACTATAATAAGAATACTTTAAGATACTAAAGTTCATCCAAAAATGCTTTTTGTGACTAAAGAATTTGTAAAAATCTTGCCAAAATTGTGTAGATTCAAAATGTTATCATTTGGCCATCTTGTTTTCACCCACTTCACTGATTTATGTAAATGGATGTTTTTCTTACAAAGATGACAACGAGTGATTAATTAAATATGAGATTGTGTGGACAGAGGGATTCAACTCTTTCCATTTGGAATCATAAAGTTTTAGATGCCACATCTATTTTTTTGTGTCAGTTTTGCAAATTATCTGGCTGATTACTGTAATTGTGCTCATTAATTTTCATATGAGTGCAGGCTTTCTACTCATATCCCCATTGCAAATTTGAGATTGTTCCATGCAGTCATCCATGTGGCCATCATACAAGTGACCATCAGGAGATTTTTTGATGATGGTGTATAGCTCCTTGTATTTCCAAACTATCTATGGCTTTACCCATTCTGAAAACTGACAATCTCCACTCATGTTTCCGGCCTCCATGAGGGAAGCACTGACAAGAGAAATCTCCTTGAGATATACCCCATCCCATCCTCAGTGGAGAGCTGGCCAGACATTGCCTAGTCATTTCTCTCCATTTCTTTTTAGCTCCTTCAGTTCTTGGGCCACTATGTGAACCTGGATCCCTTGATGACAATGTCAATGAAGATGATTATGACAATAATATTTGTTAACCAGATAGGCCAACTGGGCACACAGTCCATTTTCAGGGGTGACTCAGAAGCACTCTCTAGTTAATTGACTTGCTCAAGGTCAAACAAGAGTCAGATGAGGACTGACAGAATCAAACCCTGTACTTTAATAACTACAGCTCACAACCTTAACTTTTGCACCAACTGCCAGACTCATAACTGAACCCACATAATTAGACATCAATATTTTTATACCACAGAGCCACCTATGAAGTTTTTTACTCTATTATATTAATATGTAAGATGAAACCTGCACACACGCTAGAATGTGCTTACACACACACACACACACACACACACACACACACACACACCACACACACACACAAATACAATTTAAGTGCTTCCACTTCACCACAGTGCACGTAAATCCCAGTCTGTGTTAAAAATCGCCACTGATTCTAAAAACAACCACAAAGCATTCTATAGCTATGTCAAGAATCTCAATGGCAACACTCAGATCTGCTCTGAGTTACAACACTACATATACAGTACATATACAACACTAAATATACAGAACCAACTGATACTGCCAACATCCTGTCAGATAGGTTCAGTGCTAACTTTACCCCCCCCTCACCCCCTAAAGGGCACATCTTTATACTGGAAGAATACAAAGTTCCTGTAATCACGGCTGCACAGGTAAAAACCTCACTCTCCAAAGCCAAGAACACAGCATCCATGGGACCTGACAACATCCCAGGCTGCCTTCTATATGAACTACAGAATGAAATGGCACCCCACCTAAGTACCATGTTCAATCATAGCCTCAACTCAGGCTTTGTGCCCATTGAATGGCGCACCACAATGGTTATCCCACTCCACAAAGGGGGGGGGGCACAACAGACCCTGAGAACTACCGCCACATTAGCCTGACGAGCCTGGTCTGCAAGGCCATGGACCATATCATCATGGAACTCATAAACAAAGACATTGGAGAATTGGAGATCTCCAAACTCTGGACCCCACCCAGTTCAGGTTTGTAAAAGGCAGATCATGTCTCCTAAACCTGACAGACTTCTTTGAAGCAGTCACCAAAGCCATAGATGAGGGTAAGGTGGTTCACACAGCCTATCTAGATCTCACCAAGGTGTTCGACACCACCCCCCACTCTGGAATTATAGATAAACTCACTAAACTAGGTATAAATCCCTATGTCACAAGATGGTTTGCCAACTGGCTTACTGACAGAACCCACACTGTGAAAGTAGCAGACTCCAAATCAGACTTCAGACCAGTAACTAAATTAACAGATGACTGCAAACTAGGAGCCATAATCGAAACTCCTAATGATGTGGACATCCTACAAAAGGGCCTCACTGAGACAGATGCCTGGTGTCAAAGCCATGGTCTCAAGCTCAATGCCAAAAAGTGCATTGTCATCCTCTTTGGTAAAAACTCTGTACCCATAAACTACCACAGTAACGGTAGTCTACTTAACACCGAAAGTGTGATAAGAGACCTTGGGGCACAAGTGGACAGTAGTCTCTCCTTTGATAATCACATCGCCACAGTGGTCAGGAAATCCTTCTATGTGGCACACCTCATCACAAAAGGTTTCTCATCTTGAAAAAAAGAGGTCATTGTTCCCCTCTGCTCATCACTCATTAGACCAATTATGGAGTACAGTGCCCCTTTTGGTATGTACCTCACAAGACATCTACAACAACTGGAAAGGCAGCAAAAATATCTCACAAAGAAGATTACTGGCCTCAAACAGATGCCCTACATAGACCAACTCAAAAAACTCCAGATTTACTCCGTCGCATATCTCCTGCTCATAGGCTATCTCTGCCTAACATACAAAGCTATGTCAAACCCAGAGCTGTTGGACATGCTCCACTTAAAGAAATCCCAATCCCTCCAAGCTTCATGCTCTAGGGACCTAAACCTTGTCATCACAATAAACAGAACATGCTGGATGGATAGATGCTTCCCATACTCTGGAACAGACTACCTATCTATGTCAAACAGAGCTCCTCATTAGCACTCTTCAAGAAAAATCTTGATGATTGGATGGGTAATAGGAAATTTACCCCGGGGATCACTTCTGTGGTTCTGCTTGACAGGGGCACAGGAAAATAATTTTCTTGGGTGGCGAAAGCCAGGGTACCTTTTTGGCTAGGCTTGTATAGGCCCTAGGGCCAGTAGACTAGTACCTACCTATGAACCTATGAACCTAAAAGTTGATCTGTAATAGCACCAGTAGTAAAATTAAGAGGGAGATAAGCCATTAGAATTCAGATCAGGATGTAGGCCAATTGACCCAATGCTTGCAGAGATAGAGAAGCAGAAGCTGGAACAGTCCAACAGGGCATTTCTAGATTAGAAAACAACATAATATGAGGTCCCAAGAAAGATGATTTTGGCAGTCCTGTAAAGAATCAAAGTCTTGGAAACAGTGGTAAAATTAATGCAGGCTACGTATAATGAGCCAATGATATGAGTCTGAACAGTCCTTGAACTCATAGAGGGGTTTTCTGGGGGAATGAGAGTGCATTAGGGTTCAAATCTGACCCCAGTGCTGATCATACTGGTGATGGGTTATATGAGCAAACATGTCTGAGTGACAGAGCAACTATGCGGTTGTATGTAGACAATGTGGCACTACAAGCAATCTCTGAACACGAACTTCAGCAAAGGATTGGGGAATGGAATTCAAACCTGAAGGCACAGGGGATGAAGCTGTGTACAGTCAAGACAGTGGTAATGGCAGCAAATGGGGGAAATGAATCTGAAATTGAGATAAAGGGGAAAATAATGGAAAAGGTTAACAGTTCTAGGGATCTGGGAGGAGTGGTTGAGGAAGGTGGAAGTCTGAATAAGGAGACCAAAGCTTGAATTAGAGATGCTTCAGCTACTGGCATAGAGTGTCAGGGGTAGTGTGTCACAATAGAGTAACAATGAAGCTGAACAGTAAGGTGTACAAAACAGTGGTGTGACCACCAGTTGTATATGACACAGAAACTTTGGTGGTGGTGAAGGCAGAGCATTTGAAGATGTGTGAGGTGATGGAGATGAAGTGCATCAGATGGGCAGTAAGGTGAACTTTAAAAAAGAAATGAATAAGAGTCCAAACACTACCACAGCTTGAAGGTAGCAACTCTTTAATGTAACAAGCAGGTTAGTAATTTTGGAAACAACTTCCATCTTCAGACGTTAACACAGAATAAAAAACACATGTTTAAAATATTAAGAAATGCCAGTCATTAAAAAGGGGATAACATCATTTCCTGAAATCATTGCAAACTGTTACATCCCATTTATAAAACCATGAATCTTCCAACCAATCAACAAACTCTAAAAGAACCAAACCTCCTGTGATGCCCCGCCACTGGCCCAGTAATCAAAGAGCCTCAATCTTCACAACTGGTAACAGTGAGGGATGTACAGTGGGAGGATGACACTTGCACACACAGTATTTCCAGATGCAGCTCTCTG
Source organism: Protopterus annectens (assembly GCF_019279795.1). NCBI lineage: Eukaryota > Metazoa > Chordata > Ceratodontiformes > Protopteridae > Protopterus > Protopterus annectens. The sequence continues at coordinate 59,255,177 of NC_056730.1, read as the reverse complement.
CATCAAGTGCAATTTTCCTTAAGAGCACACAGACAGCACAGTCAGTCTGGGGCTAGTTTCTCTGTCTTTCTTCAGCGCTCCAATAAGACTCCCCACTGGCACAGATATAGAGTTGAGATCTCAGCTGAGTGGCCAAGTGAAGACCTCCAACACTCTTTCTCTGTCCAACCAGTACTTCATGTCCCTGCCAAAGTAGCCGATACATGCACACTCTTGGAGAATTGTTTTATGCACACACACACACACACACACACACACACACACACACACACACACACACACACACACACACACACACACACACACCTGGGAAAAGCTGTCACAGGTTTATTAGATATGCCCTCTTTTTCCCAAACTATAAGGTAGTTATTACTGCCACCAGCCACCTCTTTATCAGCTACCTTAAGGCCCTTAAAGTGTGTCCAATCTTACTGTGTAATGTTACTATTAATACAAATGGTAGTTCGACCAAGAACAAGGCTATTAGAAGTGGCCCACAGTATCACCAAATAAATATGCAAGTACTCTCAAAACTTAAATATCTCTAGACAGACCAGCCACAATGAAATTTTTAAATATAGTTAATAATGAATAATAAAAGAACAAGAAAATACTCAGTATATATTTACAGTGACAGCAGAGTTCAAAATCACAGGAAATATTTAAAACAACATTGCAGGACAGTCTTAAATAAATAAAGAAAAAACATCTAAATTAAGCTTTGCGATATTCCAGACTAAGATAATTGCTATAACCTAGAACCTTACTCAGAGTAGTAAGGCAGATGTGGTGAGTGACTCTTGTGTCTGGCCAAAGACAAAATACAGAATGCTAAGTCTCTCTCGGAGAGTTCTTAAATTATTCTTAAATTAATATCTTAAATATTACTGCTGGGATAGCTTGCAGAATAACATAATTTCTTGTCACCTGACTATCCCAGGTAAACCCCCCTCTGTTGAAAGCTAGTAGTATTTAGCATCCACCTGTGAGAATACATAGACAAGGGATTTTCCTCAGATCTGTGCAGCTGTAGGAAGTCATAAAACAATAAAACACTTCCACATCTCAAGCCTAGTAATTAATTCTCCTTCAAGACAACACAGAGATCTCCCTAATATAGACATCCTGTCTCTTGCTGTCATAAAGTAATTTAATTTCAACAGTTTTTCTGATGTTTTGCAAGTTAACCTCCTGTGTTACAGTTTCCCCTGTTAAAATATATACATTTAAACAGTTACAATAGTGTATATACATTTCTGTTCTATTCCAGTAGGGTACACTGTGGATGCATTTCAAACAGCACTTTGCAAAATACCTCTTCAGCACACATGTCTGTACAAACCGTATATATGACATACAGCTCTAATACATTTGTAACACAAATGTCTTATATGAATCATGTTGATATTCACAAATGACATATACTTATTCACAAAATTTGAGATAGCTTTCCTGGCAGTAACTCCCTGTGTCACACCTCCACAGAAGCAATGCCTTCTTAATGTCTAAGTTGGTGGCTCTTTAGAAATGGCTTCCTAGACTCAGTTTACTGAGGGTTCATATAAATATCTAATCTACTTACATAGTTGTCTTTAAATGTCCTTTTCTCTTTCTTATGATGTTTGATTATGCTAAATAAGTTATGCTTGTGTTTTGGTTACAAGAACGATGAGTACATTATTGTACAACTGTTAATTCTGAATACAATAAGTTTGATTTTTTTTTATAATATTTTCCTGATACGGTATATTTTTATGCTGCTCTTTATTGCATCTTATGTAATAGTTACTATGTCTTTGTGGAGCTTTTCTCCCCGGGCCTCTGCTGAAAATGGAAATATATCCAGTTAGACTAGCCCGGTTAACAAATGTAAAATAAAATAAATAAATAAATAAAATAAATAGGAAGTTACTAGGCTATTGGCCCTGAGGCCCTTACAAGACTAGCCAAGAATTTTGCCAATCTTCCAACAAGTCAGCACCAATGATCCTGTCCAGCAGGGACACAGGTGGAGTCTCAGGGTTGTATTTTCTGTTCCCCATCCAGTTATACAGGTTGTGCTTAAAATGCATTAATGAGGTACTTTGCTTGATATAGAGAGGGAGTCTATTCCACAGAAGGGGGAGTCTCTGGGACACAAATATGTCTTGCCAACAAGCATACCTCTCAACCTGGAAACATCAGAAATATGGACAAAGGCCCATGAAAAATAGGTACAAATCTGTACGCTGATTAACATAAAATTTGCATACATAATTATGTAACCCCTCCCAGGCTGATGGAATTGTGGGATACCAACTTTCAAATGCAAACTGAAGAACAGACAGCCAAAATATGGCCCCAGACCCTGTAGTAAATGGTAACCATTTTTTTAATGTGTAGCAATGATGTTCACTGGGAAGGGAGAAGATGATGCACCTTAGGATTTTGTTTTTGGTGACTTGCAGTATGTGGGTTTTGTGGTAAAAGTAGGGCATTTAATGGTAGGCAATATTCTAATCATAGCACAAGACTATTATAGTTTGCTAAGACTTCCAAAACTCATTCTTCATGGCCTACTGATCAGGGGCGTAGCTAGAGTTTGTGCCACCCGGGCCTGCCTTTGAGTATGTCACCCTCCACCCCTCACAAAATCATGGTCGAATAGGGCCCCCACATACACAGCCATCCCCTCTGCAGCCATTCCAATGTCCTATTACTTGTTATTTTGCCCTGTTTACCATAAATACTACAAAACTAAAGAACTATGCACAATAAGAAATCTGGAAAAAGACAAAATTTATTGGGGGGGGGGACAAATACCCAAAACCAGGGACACATTTTAAACATTGCTTTTATAATCTTAGAAAAGTTGCTCAAATAAAATGTTTTGTGTTACCATGCATTGCTTTACTTCTACATTGATTATTTGGATTCCATTTAAAACTTTTATTTTAAATTTTATAGCACAGACACTAATGGACATCTGCTAAACAAAGCAATATAGTCTCACAATGAAAATAGACTTAGCAGTAAATCTTCTCTGCCCTTAAAAGTAAACTCACATTCAGTGAAACAGCATTGAATCCCACATTCAAAGAAAATGTATCTGGCCACTGGTAGATAAAGATCACCTTGGGGCTGTTTTCAAATCATAGGCCCTATGCACATGAAACATACATATGTTATTTGATACACCTTCCTGATTGTATTAAATTGTATTCCTTGCATAATACAGCACACGTGTTATAGCACATTTTAAATTTGTTTTGAACATTTTTCCAGTAAGCAATGAAACAAAATGCATGAACCAATAATGACAAAACTTTCCAATTCAGAACATTTCCATTATAAAAGTCTGCTGAAACTTCTACAGTCCACCAGTATCAGTAAATATGCACAATCTCTGTAGAAGTAAAAGTCATCTAAATAATTATACATTAAAGAGATCTGTAACTAATGAAGAGGCTGCTGCAAGCAAACAACTTTATATTTCATTGTTTCATCTACAAATGGAGTGCCTGTTGCCCTTGAGGAATAAATTGCCTATGTTACACTAAAAAAATGATAAGCTAGTAATATTGCAATATGGAATAGATGGCAAACTGATTACAGGTTCATAGTTACTAGGTATCTCCACCAAAGAGGTCATTCTCTGGACTGCAGCATCCACCCCATTTAAAAGTACAACATAGTACAGTATCAGCAATCCATCTACATACTGTGAGAGTAGAACCCACAGCCTTTCGCATCAAAAACAAGTATTCTACCTGTTGTGCTACTAACAACCCAAGCAGACTTGCCATTTGCAGCACTAAACATTTCTCCCCCTGAAAAACTATGCACAATAAGAAATCTGGAAAAAGACAAAATTTATTGAGGGGGGGGCGGGGCAAATACCCAAAACCAGGGACACATTTTAAACATTGCTTTTATAATCTTAGAAAAGTTGCTTGAATAAAATGTTTTGTGTTACCATGCATTTCCTGAAAGATAGGAAGACTGAAACATAAATGGCTATCATTATTTAGTGAATTCACTTCTCACTAATTTTCTAGAAAACCACAAATTTTAAGAGGAACAGACCAAAGAGCCAAACATTTCAAACACTGAATACAAGTGGTGGCGTGGGAAGGGAATTCAGGCTTTTGCTCCCTGTACCTAAGGTATAGGGTCTAAGCCTGAGTAACACTAACTACCAGGTAGACTTAACTAAGACATTTTACACACACACACACACACACACACACACACACACACACACACACACACACACACACACACCCACCCCTTGGCCCAGCCCACACGCCCACCCCTTGGCTCAACCCACACACCCACCCACACCCCACCCCACCCCTCCCCTTGGCCCACCTCACACACTCACCTCTTGGCCCAGCCCACACAGCCACCTACCCCTTGGCCTGGCCCACACACACACACACATACACACACACAAACACACACACACACACACACATAACACACACCTTGGCAACACACACACACACACACACACACACACACACACACACCTTGGCCTGGCCCAACAAACAACTTACAGCACAAAGGACTTCTTACACACAATTTCGTCCAAATTACAGTACAGCAGATAAAGATAAAATACACAAAGTGCACAATGGACTTTCACAGCAGATTAATACTATTTGATGAAAGGGTAAATGCTGTGCCACTAAGCAGCATTATGGGCCCATTAGTGTGCATACATATCAGATAACATTTTTTATTCTTTTTTCTTACCTGGGAGATGGGACATGTGGATGGAATCTGCAAAACTTATCTGCTGCCATTGCTGTTATATTCCCTATTTCCCTCCAAATAGTTCAAATAAACATGAGTCAAACAGGCAGTAGCTGATGTCATCATGCACACCCCTGTAAGCTGGCAATGACATCAGTCATAAATTTAAAGTGGCAATACAAAAAAAAAAAAATAAAATAAAATGATTGCAAAAGATCAGGAATTAAAGGGGTCACTCAGGAATTAATGGCACCCCATTATTTTGCCCTCAAAACAGATAAATACCAAGGAATTCGGTACAGTTGAGAGGTGTGCCAACAATTCCTATTGATGTCACAGACCAGGTTGAGGTCATGCGTGTGGGTTACTTGAGTGGAGTTTGACTTGCGGATATGCAGCAGTCCCATCTAGGTGGGGGCTGAGATTGCTTTGTATGCCAGACAGAGGTCAAGTTTGAGGATCTGCATCAAACTGAGTAGAAGGACAGAGTTTTTAGCGTATCTGTGTAGGGTAGCTGTTTGAGGCCCTGGATTCTCCTGGTGAGGAACCTCTGTGGTCTGTCCAACTGCTGCATGTGTTTTGTAAGGTATATGCTGAAAGGGACATTGTACTCAATAATGGGTGTTATAAGGGAAGAATAGAGGGATGTTATGACCTCCTTGTCCCTGGATGAGATACCCTTAATAATGAGGTGGGCCATGTAGAAAGCTTTCCATATAATGGAGGCAATATGATGGTCAAAAGTCAGTTTGCTATCAACCTGGGTGCCCAAGTCTCTCATGACTGATTGCATGCTTAGGACCTTGTTATTTATGTGATAATTTGTGGGGACATCACTCTCCCCAAAGGGGATAATAATGCATTTTTTGGCATACAGTTTGAGGCCATGTTTCTTGCAGAAGTCATTTGTTTGGGTGAGACCCTCCTGGAGGATGGCCACATCACTAGGGGAATTGATGACAGTGCCCAACTTGCAGTTGCTTGCAAACTTGGTCAGCCATAGCCCACTGGTTTTGGCCTGCACCTCAGAAAAGTGTATTCCAAACAACAGAGGCCCCAAGACTGATCCATGGGGTACACCGCTCATTATGGTTCTACAGCTTGAGGTGGCTTTCCCTGTTTTGACTAGGTGGCTTCTATCAGTGAGCCAGTTTGCTGCCCATCTGACAACATATGGATTGATGCCTAGTTGAGAAAGCTTATCTATTATACCAGAATGTGGAATATTATCAAAGGTTTTGGTCAGGTCCAGGTAGGTGGTGTGCACCGTCTTCCCCTCATCCATGGCTTTGGTGACTGTCTCAGAGAGGTTGACCAAATTTAACAGGAATGACCTCCCCTTGATGAAACTAAACTGTGTAGAATCAAGTGTTTGGAGGTTGCTAATCTCCTTATTAATGAGGTCCATGATAATCTATTCCATGGCCTTGCAGATCAAGCTAGTTAGTCTGATGGGTCTATAATTTCCTGGATTGGTGGACACTCCAACTTTGTACAAAGGAAATACAGTGGCTGTCCTCCATTTGGCTGGGATGAAGCTGGTACTCAGGATTTGGTTGAATAGGGCACCTAATGGTGCTGCAAGTTCCTGCCTGAGTTCATGTAGGATGCAGCCTGGGATGTTAACGGGTCCCATGGAGGCTATATTTTTTGCTTTTGAAAGGGCAGTGGTGACTTGCTCCCTAGAGATAAGGGGGGGGGTGATGTTACTTTCTTGTTAAGTCCAGGTTCTATATAAGATTTAAGCAAAAGAATCCACTTGTTCTCCCCAAACTCCATTCTATTTCTTATGTCCCCATCTCTATTGTTCTTATTAATTAATTCTAAAAAAAAAAAAAAAAAAAAACCTAAAATAGCGTTCCTCCCCCTTCTCTTTCACATGCCTTGCCAAAGCACTGGTTTGTTTCCCCTACAAACATTGTTCTCATGTTTGAGTATTCTCTTTCTTAGACTGTGATTAGTCATTCCAATGTAAAAAGCACTGAATGCACCACAGCATGCCTTATAAATCAAATCTGTACTCTTACAATTTGCAAAAAAAAAAAAATCTAACTCCAACTTGAAACCTGTTGGTTCATGATAATAAGATGTGTATGTAAAAATAAAATTACATGCTCTGCATGTCCTGCACATAAAAGTGCCACTCCATTCTGAGTCTTGTCTATGAACTCTGTTCACATTTTTTGTAGCACAATTACCTTTTGCGGGGTAGATTATTCCTAAAACTAAATCTTGGGTTAGTATCAATTACCTTACTAATCTCAGGGTCTGCTAAAAGAATTGGCCAGTACTTTCTCATCACTTCACATACTAAATTGCTATCATTAGAAGAGGTAAAAAACGGTCTATTCCTGGTATTAACCAAAGTGGTTTCATTGCTTCCAGCAAGACTATTATTGCTTCTACATGAAAAATAAGTTTTCCCCTTCGTATCCCTACTGGTCAACATCTCTTTAATATAGGTATATATAGCCCCTCAATGAAATCCTCCCTCAAATAAAAAAAGCTTGAGTCATCTCAGCATCCACACTATGTAACCTCATGAAACTCAAACACTGACCCTTGAGGTCATTCTTTGTAATATACCCTGGGTGCATGCTAGATTTATGTAAGAGTGTATTCTTCTTACAGTCTTTTCCATATAAGCTAGTATCAAGTTATTTCAATTAATTTCTCTTGACTGTAACATCAAGAAAATCAATGCACTCAGCTGACTGATAACTAAATTTAAGGAATGTAGTAGTATCATGTAAGAACTCCACAAAATCTACAAAATTCTCTCCCATGTCACTCCAGATAATAAAAAGATCATCCACAAAGTGTCTGTAGAAATATGTTGACTTAAAAAGATGTTTGCAAATTTTTTTCATGTTCCCATAGTATTAAAACTAAATTTGGATATGTATTGGCGCATGCAGTGCTCATGGCTACATCCATTCTCTCAATATAGTATTTGTCCCCAAATGTAAAAGCATTATTCTTTAATACAAGCTCTAAGAGAGTACAAATCAGCTCAACTTTATTAGCACTGAAATATTTTCCTTAAATTTAGTTCATAAGCAAGACTCTGAATGGAGTGGCACTTTTATCTGCAGGACATGTAGAGCATGTAATTTTATTTTTACACGCACCTCTTATTATCATGAACCGACAAGCTTCAAGCTGGAGTTTGATTTTTTTTTTTTTTTTGCAAATTGTAGGAGTACAGATTTGATTTACATGGCATGCTGTGGCACATGCAGTGCCTTTTACATCAGAATGACTAACCGCAGCCTAAGAGAGAGAATACTCGAACATGCAAACAATGTTCACAGGAGGAAAGATACCAGTGCTTTGGTAAGGCATGTGAAAGAGAAGGGGGAGGAACACTGTTTTAGGTTTTTTGTTTTTGAATCAATTAATTAGAAGAATAGAGATGGGGACTTAAGAAACAAAATGAAGACTGAGGAGCAAAAGTGGATTCTTTTTCTTAAATCTTATATAGATCCTGGGCTTAATGAGAAATTAACATTGAAACCATTCCTAAACAGCCATCCACTTAGACATTAAGAGGACATTGCATCTATGGGGGTTTGGTTCTTTTAGAGTTTGTTGATTGGTTGGAATATTCTTGATTTTATAAATGATTTCATGAAATTATGTCATCTCTCATTTTAGTGATTTGTGTGTCTTAGTATTTTAAACATGTTTTTTATTCTGTTTTATGGTCGGAAGAAGGAATTTGACTCAGAAAATTCTAATCTGTTTGTTACATTAAAGATTTCCTACCTTTGAGCCATGGTAGCACTTGGAGTTTTATTCATTTCTTTTATAAAGTTTTGTGTGACTCCTGATTTCATCAGGCTGCCAGTGCTCCTTTTGGTCTAGTAAGGTGAACTTTGCTGGAGAGATGAAGCAATGAGGACATCTGAGCAGAAGACAAAATAGCTGCAGTTGCAGAGGTCAAGAAGAACAGATTACAGTGGTTGGGTCACATGTGCAGAACAGTAGAAAATGATTTAGTGAAGAAGATTTTGGATAGACAGGAAGAAGGCAAAAGGAAATGTGGATTTTCAGCCAAGAGATGAATGTACCGTGTGACAGAAGACCTGCAAAAGTGAGTCTTGCATGGTGGAAAATATCAAGTGATGTGGTGACCATTGATACAACACGCTGACCTCATATAAAAAAATGGGAAGTTGATGATGATGATTCTGCTGCTGCTGATGATGATGATGATAGTGCTGATAAGAAGGGAGGAATGTTTGCATTGTTTGTCTCATATAAGGTGGAAGTTCTGGTCATTCATTTTGCATCAGTCCATTTTTCTGAGTTCTTCAAATGGTAGTAATGGAATAATCATATGATTTCTGCCTATATGTAAAAGCTATCTCCATAACTGACAGAGTGAGCATTACACTGAATTGCTATACTTATATATTTTGAATAATGACATGAATGTTCTTCTGCTTTTCTAATAAAACAACATTTGTCAGAACCGGACTCTAGTAAAACATATTATATTCTTGTCTCACAAATAAGTGCATTAATCCTTCATCAGGAAATATTTAATCAGGATCATAACATCATTTAAGGAAATGGGTCTATTTCCATTTCTTGCACTGCTTCTTTAGTGGAAGGAGTGTCCATATTATCCAGGTGTTTCACCAAAATGGTCCTTCTACCTCCTGACAATATCTACATTCAAGGTTATTATTTCTCCATTCCTTGCTGAGAACAGCTTGGGAGTGGCCTAATTCATTCTTCACTGTTGCTGGATGGATTTTTCAGAGCCCCTTTGATGCACCCAGAATTCAATCTCCATGGCCTCACCAAATTCCATCTGAAGACGCCATGATGGCATTCATGGTAGGCGTCTTTCATTACAATGATGGCTTCTTCAATCTCAGGTGTCTACCAGCCAACTTCACTTTAGCATCATATAAAAAACTGAGGTCTTGAACAGAATCCATTTGAGCTCCATGGTTTTGATTTCAGCAAGTATATCAGAGAAAGTCTTCTGGAGGTAGCAGTTTTCCATTCCCAGGACAACCTCACTACAGCTTCTTTGGTCTAGCAAGTCATCTCCTCTGTTTGACTGAATTCACAACTATGTAGCAAATAATTGACAGGTCAGCGCCATTCTTGACTTGAGCCTTCAGCAAGTATGGCCTCAGGTATAATACATGACCACAGTGAAATTCATCAATTTTTAGACAATGGTGCTCTATTATCCAATACAGTTTTATTTTTCAATATCTGTATTAGAATACTTTGCTATGAATTATCTATGACTGGCAACAAAAGTAAAAAAAAAAAAGTGAAGATGTCCATGTCAGTCATAACCTCCAGCAGATATTTCCATCATTTCCCACAGAAACCTTGAAGTCTCTCAACAGAAATACAGGGTCAGTAAATGGTACCTTATCAAATATGCTATTGACAGCCTGTAAGAAGGCCAAATATCTTTTGAGTAGTTGTTATGCATATATGCACAAACAACAGAGAACATTTAACCTTGTATCAATTCTTAACCAATGTTTTTTCTATTATATCTAATTTGTTATAATATTTAAACTGCAGATGTTTTTGTTTTATTTTTGACGATTATAACATTATTGTTCTTAAAATGTTTTGTAATAATTTGAAGAGTTTCTCCCCGGTCTCCACTGAAATGGGCTTCTACCCAGTTGGATTTTCCTAGTAATCAAATGTAAATCACTAAATAAATCAATACCTGACTGCATCAGCTCATCACATTGAGTTGATACACTTATTTATAAGCACAAATTCTAACTGTACAATAAGAAGCTTGATATTTGTAAGTATCTCCACCACTGTCTATGGTCTCTCCTCAGGATCATATCCATGGTAGGCAAGAACCCATCTGTATTTAAAAGAATCTAGTTTCAGAATGAATGTTGTGAGAAGAATGATAATCATATACTTACACACATTCAAATATTTCAGGCAATAATGTCCTTTATTGCCTGCCAATATACCAAAGCAGTCATTCCTATAATAAGAGGCCAAGTTGTTTTTAAAAACATCTAAACCAGAGCTTGCTTTATTATAATTTGGTAGTCTATTCTATGCATCAGCTACTCTCTCATAGAACCAATTAGTAGCTCTCATTCTTATATAATCCTTTACATAGACTATCTGATGATTCAGTATTACTCGTTGTCTCTAAATTCCCTATATACCTAAATGTTGTTGTTGTCTTTCGGCTTTTCCCGGTTAGGGGTCGCCACAGCGAAACTCCGGTCTGCTAATGATTGGCAGTAGATTTTGACAAACGCTGAGATGCAAGCTCGACGTTCAACCTTCAATGAAGGCATGCCCATTTACGCATGTCTTTCGAACACCCACCCAACCGCGGGGAGGACATGCAGACTCCATACAGAAGACACTCGCCACATTCCGTCCGAGAATCGAACGGGAGAACCTCTTGCTGTGAGGCAACAATGATACCACTGCACCACCGCGGATGTTATATACCTAAATAAGGTTTCCTATTAAATATCTATATGCGGCACTGTACGAGTTCAAATATTTTAATATAATTTAATAACATAAATTTTCACATCCATGGACACCATTGGTATATTTCCGGTGTACTATTTCAAACTGAATCATATTTGTTTTCTTATAACATATTACATATTGTTATTCCAAACTCTAGTTTGCGTCTAAGATTTCATCATTTCTGATTTCATAGATTTTTTTAAAATCTTTTTATACAGCCTATAATTGTATAACTATCATTAACCAATTGATATGATTAGAAAAGTTCAAAGCTGGATCTACTCATACACAGGCCCTTAAACAAATCTACAGTTTAAATCACTGTGTGCTGTATTAATATTCACCTTCAATCTATGTCTCCCAAATCTTGTATGCTTAGTTTATGATGTATTTATCAGAAAATTATTCTCCTGTGTCCGAATGGTCAGTTTAGTCAAGTTCTATTGCAGTGCTGAAATGCCCTATCTGAAAGATACAACCAACGCGCGTTTTTTGGCTTGTACCTACTCAGCACAGATCCTCGTGGTGGCCAGCAGAGTAATCCAAGCTTCAGAGAGCTGAAAAAGCGACTTTACCTGATTTAAGTATATTTTTTGTGGCTTTCCACTTCTATTTATCTAGCAACTGTATTTCGCCTGCTTGCTGATACATTGTTATTGTTTATTCTGCATTTATTCTGTTATTGCACTTGTTTCTCAGTTTGTTACTTTTAAAATCTGTAACTGTTGCAAATTGTTTGTGTAGGCTGTGATAGCCGATTTATAGCATTTATAAGTGTTTACTGTATCTGTTTCTGCTTGTTTTCTGAAAAAAAAAAAAAAAAAAACTATCTCTTGTTTTCCCGCCTTACTGAGCTAGAATAGTCCAGTTTCAGAGCTTGCTGATCCCTGGACTTTGTTTGCAGTTCCTGTTACTGATTCTTTATCTAATTTGGAAGAGAGGAAGTTCCCTTGCTTACCAGTGGGAGTGGGAAGCATTGAGCTGCTTGTTGGTCCAGTTTTGTGAGGTTTCAGCCAGCAACTTGTAGTTTATTGGTCGTTTTGGGCCAGTTCCTAGCTTCTTTCAGCCCCCTGATATAAAAAACGCTAAACGCGCGTTTGCGCGGTTTAGCGCGATTTAGCACGATTTAGCGCGGAGCTGCTACCGTTGCACACTAGGGCAGTGCCGGTTAACCAGATTTAAACTATTAGGGCTACCTAAATTCCACTCTTCAAATTTTCCCTTAAAACTACCTTCCTCAAACTATACTACTGATCTAATCAGCATATCCTATAACTAAATACATCAACTCTACCTGACTCTAAGTAGCCTATTCTGTATCTGTCAAACCTAGCACTTGCTCCTACAGTACTTATCACTGAGATACAGCACTCTTGTTATAGATAGTACCCCAAAAAGGCGAACCCCATTTCTCGGACACCCACATCCCACGGAATCTCTTTTTAAAGTTTTTTTGTCTATTCCTTCTAGCATGTCGAGGGATCAGTTGCTAGTATCCTCTCCTGCTCAGCTGGTGAACCTGGGAACATTGAGGCAATGTTACAATTGCCTCATGTACACAGACAACCCTCTCCTCCTCCCACAAAACACAAATACATGCGAGAGATGCAACTATACGGCCAAACTGGAGGCTGAGCTCTCTCAACTTAGGACTGGCAAGACCAGACAGGAGGAGAAGGTTACCACACACACTATAGACCCAGTCTCACAGAGTACCATCACAACCTCAAATCATACACATAAACACACAAAGATTTACTCTGAGGCTCTGATCAGAAATCTACCAAAACAGCAAAGGCCACCAAAGCAGACACCCAAACAACCACCACCTCAGAACACAACACCTGCAACACACAGACCTCACAGTCAGGGTGTCAAACAGTCACAGCCCTTAAGGCCAAACACAATGCCAGACACACTAGTCATTGGTGACTCCATAGTCAGACACACTGACGTCCCGCTCACCAGACTGAGTAAGGAGAGAGTTACAGTAAGCTGCCTGTCGGGCGCTAGAATCCACCACATAACGCAAGCACTCAGGTCTCTCAACAGCAGGTACAAATACGACTCAGTCATTGTCCATGCTGGTGTAAACGACCTGAGACGTACCTCCTTGGACTACATGAAAAGAGACATTGAGGAGCTCTCTGATTATGTAGCCCAGGCAGGTATGACCCTGACCTTGAGCAGTATCCTACCTTCACCAAGAATGATGCCACAATACAGAGATAAGATGATCAGCTTTAACAATTGGCTTAAACTCTGGTGTCATTCAAAGGGGATCCAATGTCTGTCTGCCTGGAATGACATGCTGGACAAGCCACGCTGCTTCGCAAGGGACGGCTTGCACCTGTCACCCCTGGGATCCCGGATATTGGCAAAGGCTCTTGCCACCCCCATAGTGCCTTTTTTAGGCAAGGCTCAAATTCTAAACCTACCACCCTAGAACACAAAAAAGGAAAAAAACTAAGGGTAATGCTGCTCAATGCCAGAAGTCTAAATCTCAAAATGCACGCACTCGAGGCCCTTCTCAGTATGGAGAACATCGATGTCTGTGCTGTGACAGAAACCTGGTTCAAGGCTCCTGAGAGCACCCCAGCACTAACAGGTTTTACCTCATACCATGCGTTCCAGCCCCAAAATCCAGACAATACCAAGAAAGGAGGGGGGGTATCCATATTCATCAAGGACACCCACACCTCAAGACTGGTGGCAACGCACGATGCATCAGAGACCATCCAGGTGCAATTAACCATAGGCAAGACTGCTCTGCAAATTGTAGCATGTTACAGGCCACCCTCACAAACTCAGGAACCTCACATGGCTTTCCTGAAAACACTGGAGGGGATAAATGTATCTCCAAACACCATCATACTAGGTGACTTCAATTACCCTAATATAGACTGGGAACACTACTCAAGCCCAAACACCCTAGCCCAAAAGTTCCTGGAATTCATAAACTCAAATGCCATGGAACAACTAGTCACCATCCCCACAAGAGGAGAAAACATACTTGATCTCATCATCACGAACATGGGAGCGCAATGTTCAACACCGGAAGTATACCCCTCACTGGTGAGATCAGATCACAAACTAATCTTGCTGGAGGTCCACATCCCACCCCCACCTGAAATAAAAAAGACCACAGTAAAAAACTTCTCGAAAGCCGACTTCACACTTCTAAAGACTAGTGTGGTCTCCTTTAAGGCCCCCGAGCCTTCGGAAAACAGTACTCAAGCCACTGAATCACTTACAAATGCCTTCTACCAGCACCTGCAGGACTGCATGGATAAGGCAATCCCAAGCAAAACAAAGACTCTTTGTACCAAGGGCAAGCGTCCAGTCTGGTGGACCCCAGCCATAAACAAACTCTACAACAAAAGGAGGAAGCTACTACAAGATAGAGCAAAATCCTTAAAAGGTAAGACACCTTTGATCACTATAAGTAAAATCTAAGAGCTCTCATAAAATCATCCAAAGCAAATTTTGAGAGAAAAATAGCTAAAGACTCAAAAGACAATCATAAGGCCTTCTTTAGCTATGTTAGAAACCTGGGAGGAAACTCCCAGATATGCTCAGAACTAGTTCAAAATGATGTGAAGATTACTGATCCTACAGACATTGCCAACATACTGGCTGACAGGTTCAGTGCAAACTTCTCCCCCCCCCAAAAGGAGAGATATCTATACCAAATGGTTGCAGCCCCCCAAACATCTCAAACGCCCAAGTGAGAACTGCTCTCTCCAAAGCAAAAGACACAGCATCCATGGGACCTGATGGTGTCCCAGGCTGTGTGCTCCACGAACTCAACGAGGAATTAAACCCACAGCTAGGACAGCTGTTTAATCATAGTCTCACCTCTGGATACGACCCAGGAGTGGCGACTGCGACTGTGGTCCCACTTCACAAAGGCGGTGCCTCCACAGACCCTGGAAATTACCGGCCCATTAGCTTGACAAGCCTTATCTGCAAAGCTATGGAGAGGATCATAATGGACCTCATAAATAAAGACATAGGGAATTTGCAGACTTTGGATCCAACCCAGTTTGGCTTTGCCAAAGGCAGATCATGCCTTTTAAACTTGGTTGACTTTTTCAAAACAGTCACCAAAGCCATTGATGAGGGAAAGGCAGTCCATACAGCCTACCTCGATCTGGCGAAGGCCTTGACACAATACCCCACTCGGGTATCATTGAAAACTCATCAGCTTAAATGTTAACCCATACATCACAAGATGGGTTGCAAACTGGCTGAGTGACAGAACCCACAGGGTCAGAGTTGCTGGCGCCATGTCAGACTCAAAGCCTGTCACAAGTGGTGTCCCACAGGGCTCAGTCCTGGGCCCACTCTTGTTTGGCATCTACTTTTCCAAGTACAAGCAAACACAGGAGGGTTATGGCTGACAAAGTTTGCAGATGACTGCAAACTGGGCGCCGTAGTCGAAAACACATCTGACACAGATATCCTTCAGAAGGGTCTCACAGAAACGGATGACTGGTGCCAGAGCCATGGCCTAAAGTTAAATGCCAAAAAATGCATAGTCATACCCTTCGGGAAAAACAAGGTTACCCCTAGCTACCATATAGGTGGTAATCCTCTGAGCACAGAAGAAGTTATCAGGGACCTGGGGACCCAGGTTGACAGTAGCCTGTCATTCGACACCCATGTAGCTAAAGTAGTTAGGAAGACCTTCTACATTGCCCACCTTATCATGAAGGGATTCACATCTAGATCAAGGAGGTCATAGTCTCCCTATACTCATCACTCATCAGACCAATGATTGAGTACAATGCCCCATTCGAATGTATCTGACCCGACACTTGCAGCAGCTGGAGAGGCCACAAAGTTCCTCACCAAAAGGATAAAGGGTCTCAAAATCTGTCCTATGCTGCCCGACTGAAAGAACTCCAGCTCTATTCAGTCGCCACGCTTGCTCAGAGGTGACCTTTGCCTGACATACAAGGCCATGTCTAACCCAGATTTGATGAATATGCTTCACCTCAAAAATCTAGATCCATCAGAGCCACAAGGGCGGAGACTTAAACCTCGACACGGCTATTAATAGGACGTGCTGGAGGGATAGATTCATCACCCAAAGACTCCCTATGCTGTGGAACAAAATCCCGGTATATGTGAGGCAGAGCACCTCGCTGGCCTTGTTCAAGAGAAATCTTGACCAATGGATGGGAGATCGCAGATATACTCCAGGGATTACCTCAGTGTCACTGCTAGACAGAAGCACAGCAAAATAATGGGTATAGTTCCCCATACAAAAGGGGTGGCGTAAGCCACAAAACTATGGGCTAGGCTTATAAATGCCCTCGGGCAGATAGCCTAGTATGAACCTATGAACCTATGAAAAGAAGCATGACCCAAGGACAGGGCCCTATGGGACACCCTTAATGTAATCTAGAATTTCTCCTATCCAGTTGCTGTAAGACATTTGCTATGTCCTATTTGTATAAGTCATGCAGCTATCCATCTTATCAAGATTGCATCAGTACCTACTTGTTCTAATTTATTGATCAGTCTCCTGTGTGTGATCCTATCAATGGCTGAAGTTAAGTCTATGTAAATTACATCATAACACAATTTTTCATTTATAGCTGATTATAGTATTATACTAGAACATCATGTTACAAGTGATTATAGATTTGTTTTCAGCATATGCATTCTGATATATGATTTCAACTCCCAACCTTTCCAATTCTAATAATAATTTAGCCAAAATAACCTTCTCTATATATACCTGGCACCTGCCAACTTCCCTCAAATAAGCCTTCCTTCCTTTATTGGGGGAGAAGTGGCATTTAATGTCCCACAAGTCAGTTTACAATACAATGGCATAGTCCCTCTTAAACATTCCTATTCTGTCTATGAGTTGTGGAATTGCACCTAACCATACATGTTGGAAGTGTTGAACTTATGCTGCGATTCCATGCAGTATTTTTAAGGTACTTAAGTCACCAGGTCACCAGGCACTTAACAGCAAACATCAATAGTATGGTTTATGGGTTGGTTCAGATATCCTTTTTCTTAAATCCTCTGATTATTTATCTGCTCACTGTCTGCACTTTAATCATTTTTCAGAAAGGTAACCTTATCCTTATAAAGAATACAAAGTTTCAGACAACATAGCTTTGAACATCATGGGTATGGGGAAATTCCTATACGAGTACTTCTTAACTGTTCAGAAGTTTGCAGAAATTCCAGATTTTTGCCTCATATTGTTGGTCTGTTCCTCAGGAAATTTGTGGTTTTCTGACAAATCATTGAATGTTGATACTTCTAAATAATGATAGGTCTTAGAGGTCTTCATATCCTTCAGAAAAATGCATGCTAATGCAAATTATGTTATTCTATAAGATTCTTAACTTTATATGAGCAATATTTAAAATATGTTCCTAATTTTGAGGTTCGTCACCCATTATGTTTGGCTTTGTTCCATACTGTTGCATTATGAGGTAAAGAGGTGTATCTGTACCACAGTAAGTTAATGGTCATAGGATATGCAGGTGTTTTATTTATTTATTTATTTTTATTTATTTTACATTTGTTGACCGGGCTAGTCTAGCTGGATACATATCCATTTTCAGTAGAGGCCCGGGGAGAAAAGCTCCACAAAAAGACAGTAAAGTTTTGCAGCTCTACATATGATTAGAGGCTTTAATATTCTATCTATGAAACCACAAACAGGAAGAGAGACAAGGTCCCACATTTGGCACTCTTATGCCCACTTCAGGTATAACAGATGTGACTCTGAGAATGTGTCTATGACTCCTGCTCCACAGATAAGGCAGATAAATGTCATGCAGAAGCACTTTGGGACCATGTACTATTGTAGCATCTTATAAAAAACATTCAGGTGTACATGATCATGTGTTCCAGGTGTGTAAAGCTCATCTGGACTGTACTAGTGATCTCTTACAACCATGCATTAAAAAAGAGTTGTTACTATTTCCATGACTAGGTAGAATCAGCATTGCTGCTCATCAGTCACATGCTCAGCAGCTAGACAATGCTTCCAACTGGTCTTGGATTTTCCAGTGAGGCAAAGCAGCATCACAGATGCAGTACATTTTTATATTGTTATCAATACATTAGATGCAAACGTTAATATTATTTTAAAATGATTACATTAATATATCACCAAATAATCTGATGTAATTCATCTATAAATTTATGATAATATTTCATGGGCACAGTAACATATGTCTATGGAACCTAGTAGGATGTTTCACCAAATATATATGTGAAACCCGTTGTTTCAGATATACTCTCTTCTACATACTTCCATGCATGAGGCTGTGCTCCCATTTGGGCCACCTTAAAAGTTATAACTCCAAACCCACAGAGATTATAATTAGTTTAATAGCAAAACAAAATATTGGCCTGCTTCACCACTCAAAATGAAACCATATTACATATAAAAAAAGCATCATATTTATTTAGAATCACAGTGTACATTTGTGCAGTTCTAACATTTAAACAGCTAGGCATTTGTTATATGCTATTACTGAATTGTAATAAATGTTCAGTTCCTTGGTTATAAGTCCTTTGTTCTAATGGTACATCTGGATCTCATTCCAACAACACTTAGAACATGCAGGCAGATTTCTTCACATACCATGATATTCTGTAGTTATTTAATAAGAAGCTAAAATGTTTGTCTTTCAACTTATTCCACTGAGTGGCTTATGACAGAGAATAAGTGTGTGCACTTTCATTGATGGAAGTGCGTACAATCTGATTTATTTATCTGCTTTCCTCCAGTTTTAATTGTATATGTTAGATTTCCTGTCTGTACAGTAGCCAATTTAACAGTGGATGTGTATACTTTGTAACTGCTAGTGCTTCCTTTCCTGGGTCAAAGTAAAACAGCAAGTAACCTGTCATTTTATATTCATGCATCCATTTTAGGTGACATCTTGGCTGTTGGTGCATATCCAGGGTTTTAAACGCCGTTGAAGAAAAAAAAAAAAGACATTAGGCAGACAGACTGGTTCAGGGGCAGTTTTGAAACTACATTCTGAGAGGAAACATGAATTTATAGCTATTCCAAAGGCTGTGAGTCTCATGACCATTCTTGCCCTGCCAGTACCTTAACATAGGGGGGGACCTCCTTTATCCATAAGAGTCATATCGGTCAATCCTGGACTAAGCTTTAAAGGAGGATGCCGAGTTGCGCTGCATAACATACAGAGGATGTTTATTTCAGAGTTTTGGGAGATATTGTATTATAAGCATTTCCCTCCAAAATGTTTTTTTATCTATTGGTAAAGAATTAGGTCCCTGCATCTAATATTGGTAGAGATATTAGATTTGCAGAGAAACAGGAGGACCAGGACAAATGGGTCTCTAGCGGTGCAGAAAGAGAGACAGAGATCTCTCAAAAGTCTGTAAGGCACTGAATAAGGGGATAGAGTGTGCCATATCTCATGGTAGCTCACGGGCTTCAGATCTCTGATCCTTTTGATTGGGAATCTTTGGGTTTTTCTAACTGTGTGATAAATGTTTAATGAGATGCATTACAAATATGACATTGTACTCAACAATTGCCTGATTAATGATGAGTGAAAGGGAGTAGTCACCTTTTTAGACCTGAATAATATTCCTTTAACAATTAGCTATGTTAAACAAAATGATTTCCTGACAACTGTGGTTACATGATGGTCAAAAGAAAAATGCTATCAGTCCAAGTTTCATTTTGTAGAAGTGTGTTGTCTAGACAGTATGATAAGTAGAGGGACTGTATACCAAAAGTAATGATTCTACATCTTTTAACATTTAGATTGAGCCCATTTTAGAATATCAAGAGTTTACAAGGGATAGTTTGGTATCATAGGGTGACTTAACAACCCCAAATTTGCAATTGTCTGTGAACTTTGTTAGCCAGACTTCTTGTTTCTCTGCTTGGAGAGCTGAGATGTAAATACTAGGAAGGAGAGGTCCCAGCATCTATCCTTGATGGGCACCACTGGTTACTTTCATAGTTTCTGATGAGGCATCTGCAGCAGTACTGTGCTAGTTCTATCTTTCAGCTAGTTTGCAATCCATCTACTGCATGTGCGTTGGTTTTAAAACATTTAGCTTTTGTACAATGCCAGCATGGGGAATGATGTTGAAGGCCTTAGTCAGGTCAAGATATGCCAAGTACACTGCATGGCCACCACCTACAATGTCCGTAACTTTTTCAAAGAAATTTGCCAGAGTAAATGGACAGGATCTACCATTCACAAAACTAAACTGTTTGAAATAAAGTCTAACAAGACTCTTAATCTCACAGTTTATGACATCAGGTGTAATACATTATGTGGCTTTGCAGATAAGGCTTGTAGAGCAGATCTTGCTAAAATTACCCAGGGGTGTTTAAGGGCACTCTGAAGGAGGCTCAGCCCCACTGATGTGCATCAGTCAACAGGGACAACATCATTAACCAAACATAAGTTAAACAGTTTAAGGACTGCATCTGCAAGGACATGTGTGACACTTAATGAAGCAATCAGGTATATTGTCTGGTGCCATGGAGGAAGCATTTTTGGTCTTACTTAGTACTTGCAGTAAATGGTCATTAGAGATAATTGAGTGGATAAGGGATTCAGATATTTTTGGGATGTAAATGAAAGTCTCAGGGTGGTCTGCACAAAATTTGTTCACACAGATATTGGCAATGTCATTTGGGTCAGAAGAGAAGCTGAATTATGAATATGTTCTGAACAGTGTTGGGTACTGATTTTTAGTTTTCTGAAGTAGCTACAAGGAATGGTTTATAATTATCTTTGGCTTCAGTGGCCAGATTAAGTTCCTGTGCACATTTAGTGGATCTGATAGTGTTCTTTAGTTTTTTAATGCCTTTGATATTATCTTAGAGAAGATGGGTTTTGGAGTTACTCAATAATTTAAAGACCTTCTTTCTTTGATGCATTATTTATTTATGGTAATGGAATACCAGAGTGGTTTGTTTTCAACATTTTCATTATAGATATTTCTAGTAAGGACTGATGGCTGTCTGTAATTTTCTAAATGGGTGTAGAATTCCTTAATGATACTTGCTGTCATATTAAATTCTGAAGAGGTGTAGTCATAAGTGAATTTTGGTATTTCATCACATAGTAGGTTGATGATGTCATGTCTGTAATCCCTAAATTCATTGGGGTTTTCTGTAGGAGCATTTGGGAGTTGAAAAGAGAAGGACACAAGTTAATGGTCAGAGTTCACTGGTGAAGGAGATACCAGAGGAGCAGTGAAATAGGTGGCCATAGATGTAAGAATCAGGTCAAGAATCCTGTGCCCTCTAATAGGTTTGTTTACCAGCTGCTCAAGGGAGTTTTGGTTTAGTAAGTCTAGAAATGTTGGGGCATATCAGTTGCATTGGAAGTATAGTTCTCACAGTTTATTAAAGGGTAGTTACAGTCATCTAAAATATGTAAGTTTTTACTAACAGGGAGATAAGTTAGAACCATGCAAAATCTTGCATGGTCATCAGGGGACAACATTTTTCTGTAACAAGCTATCAATTGTTAATTGATATCCTACCTAGACTGATGTGTAGTTCAGTTTGTGAGCACTTAGAAATCTGTCTAGAGGTAGTATGTTCTATGACAAATATGGAGATTCCACAACAGTTGTCATTGGGTATGACGTCACAAAAAAAACATAAATTCCTGTTATAGACAGAGTACTCTCTTTACATTTAAACCATGTTTCATTAACTATGCAGATGTGGTCATTTTCCAAATGCAGGGGTGCCTCAAGACCAGGCAATTTATCAATTTATTGTTTAGACTTCTGGCATTAAGGAGAGACACCTTAATGCAATCCGATTTCGGCACTGATATGTGACTTCCTGAGAGAAGCCCTATCTCTGTGAAGGACCAAATAATGTTCATAAAACAAAAAGCTTAAAGCAGTGTAGCCATGCACACACACACACACACACACACACACACACACATATATATATATATATATATATATATATATATATTTTTTTTTTTTTCCACAAGGAAAAACCTTCAATGCTGCCACATTAGTGGGCTCAAATATTGAAACGGCAAATCTGTTATTCACAAATTTCAAGGACTATCAGATAGAGATGTTCTTTTTGGGGGGGTGGTGATACAGAACTGCTTTAAGGAACTGCTTGACAGGGCAGTACTGAAACACAATTCTATCTTCCACAGACTTTTAATATAGAGGGATAACTGAAACACGCTGATTGGGATACTTTCAAACGGAAGCATAGATCTGCTGACTGAAAGGCTTCATAACAACATCAATTTCCTGAGTCCCAGTGGAGCAATTGTGTCAAAGGTTCTACATCAGAATTCAGGCCTTGAGATTGAGCCAGTTCTGGACCTAACCATGGACGGCATCCTTTGCCATGGACCAGGAGCACATTTTTTATTACTATAGACTTCAGAGCCTTATGCTATGCCAATGACACATTTCCTTTTTGGCCACCACAGGCTGAAAGAATGAAGTGTTTTTTTTTTCTTTCTTCCCTGAACTTTGAGATGTGGAAGCACTGTGATTGCAACAAAAGTGTACAGGTGACTCCTAGATCTCAAGAAAGAAAGCAAATACAGCACAAATGCCATCATCCTGCTGCACCACACAGCATAGGGAAAGACCATGTTCTTTCAAGTGCTGAGCAGATTGATTTTTGGAGTGTCCCATTTCTAGAAGTCTCTGACTAGATTTGGTCTCTAAGTCTATAGCTCCAGGAGAGGTCCGGAGGATCAGCTCAGAATATCTTGTTACCTTGTTTATTTCTTTCAGGATGTATACTGCTGAGATATGCACTGTCTATGACCTGGTATCAGGTGAGCATTGTCTCCCATGTCTTCAGGACTAGGATGCATTCATTTTCCTCCAGTGAGGTGCATTATCCATGGAGAACTGCACTAACTGTGCCATATGGGAGAAGAGATGAGACTTTACGCCCATAACTGCAATGTATAACAAATATGCAATGAGGTCAGTTGTAGAAAGAGAAATCCTACTGGCACTTTGGTAGCAATTGGTCATCAGCTCAACCCCCTATTACAAGGGCATGACACTAAAAAGATCTCCATGAGTACATAGTGGCTCAGAAGCCATAGACGCCACACAGTTTATTGCAATGCCAGCATCTTCAGACATGCAATCACCACCAACTGCATGAAGTGCAGCAGTTGTTAAGCCCAATATTCATGAAAGTCTGAGCCTGGATCATCTCTTCTGACAATACCCTGTCTCTAAGGGCAGGAACAGCTGACATTGGATCAGACAAATAAAGCTAATGGAAAAGAATTTGAATTTTTGCTAAAAAAACAAAACAAACAAAAAAAAACAACCCCACACCTTTCCCTCTCTAAATATACCAGCTCTGAGGTTATTCACCCTTGGGGTAAAGTGAAACCATCCTTGTCATTGAAACAGTAGAGCCTAGAGCTCCTACCTGACTAACATTTATTTGAATATACTGTTTCGAGGAATTGACTAATTCTATTCTGACTAAACCTGAATTGATTAAAGTCACATATACTCACCACTACAGTGCTGATAAAGGTAATCCTTTGAGTAGAGTCAGAGAAGATTTCCTTCATTTTATGATACCCCTCTTCCAGAAATTGCAATCAAGGAGGTGCAGTCTAAGGGAAAGTTCCAGGGAATATCTGCATGGAACTACAAGGAATCAGTTGTCCGAATAATGGAACAGATACAGACAGTTCTCTTACAAGATTTTTTCACCACAGCCCACACAATTTTAAAGACTGAATGCTTAGGATGATCCAAATAGCAACAATTTGTACTAGAAGTCATACCAACTCAGACAGAAACAAAATCATTTTTACCTGATTTCAAATATTGATGCATCAAATGACACCACTTTCATCCAGAGACACCTTCCAGACATCCTTTAGGAGAAAGAGCATAAGCATCTGCATGTGGTTACCTAAATTTGAATATAATGGATGTGCTAATTAAACAGTCTAATGTACAGAATAGGAAGGAAGTAGTTACTTTTTTAGTGGTCAAAAGATACAAGAGGAAAACTCTAACTCACTTCCAAAAATAGGACAGACACTCCACTTAATTACTGGTTTGACCTGTACTTATGGCTCCACTGAGACAGAATGATCCACCAATAGATCTCTTTGTGAAGGAAGAACTGTGGGCTCCACAATGTGTCTAAAGTGACCATATCCAGAATCCACTACTCCTTGTAATGGTTCTCTTGCCTAAGGTAACTTTAGAGCCAGCTCCATGCAGGCAACTGCAGACTGCAGTTACATTGTGCAGGAACAGAGAGTGGGTTCATTGTCATTGGATTTAGCCAGTACTGTAAGGGGAACAAGATCCTGTGATGATTTAAAGCCTTCTTCAATTAGAAGGTAGGCCTCTTCTGTCTTGTAATTGGTTAGGATAAGTCAAAGAAGAAGTTGTGAAAGAAGGCGGGTGATGAAGACCATCACAGCAGACCATTTACTGGATCCTTATTAGATTGGGTAAACACTTCTACCTAAAATGGGTATCTAACAATGTGTTCTTGAGCTCCTTCTTAAGGGTAACAAGCCTCAGCCATGCCATTTTGTAAAGGCACATACCTTTTCCTAGTGATGTCAGCCAGAACATCTGCACAGTCAAGTTACATTGGGATATGTGACAGCCCCCTGTAGAGGTCATTATAAGAGTCTCAACAAGGTGCTTCTTTAGCTTATATTCCTGAAGGTCTTCAAGATTTTCCAGAATCTTTCTAGCCAGCTGAGTCTAGATTTCAGAATGGTATTAACCTCAGTGTGACAGAGCAGTCAACTCCCTTAGGTTTTTCCATAAAAAGGTTTAGACTCCTTGTCAGGTGGCAATGTTGTAAAATGCTATGGCTTTCAAGAGTTTTGTAGAAATGAAACAATCACTCAGGAGTGCTAGTTGAAATGCTTAACCCAAGCTCACCCACCAAGACTTTGGGTTGTTTGAAATGACTTTTAATGACCAGTTCTAGAGGGATAATATGTACTGCTTACCATATTTAGAATGCCTCTTCTCCAAAAACTACTCAAAACATTTTCAGGTGGTGGGGAACTGGCATGCATCCCACTGCTATGAGTCAGAATGCAGTTATGCACTAAGTATAACATATTAGGGCATAGTGGCACAAGCCTACCAAGGGGATTGTGACTCCTCTCCTCTGGGCCAGTAATCATGGACTCTCAATTCTCACCATTCACACTGGTGGGGAACATTCACTTATTACAAAAATAGATACATACAGTAATTTCAGATGCAGCTCTCTGCACCAAGCACACACAGGGAGCACACCCAGTCCTGGTGCTGGACTTCCTCCGCCACGCCCAAATAAGACTTCACCTTTCTCTCTGCAGAAACCAGTCCTCTATATCCCTGTTCCAAGTTGCTGACATACACACTCTTTGAGATTTATTTTCACAAACACATACACCTGGGAAAGGCTGGCCCAATTTACCAGCTATGCTCCCTCTGTCCAGACTACAAGGTAGATTCACTACCACCAGTCAGCTACTTTAAGACTCTTACCAGGGTACCTGATTACTCTTAGTAAAATTAAAACTAATACAAATGGTAGTGTTTCCAAGCAGCAAGGCTTTCAGTAACATGAAGCCTACAGTGCCACCAAATACATGCAATTCTCTCAAAGGTTAAACTATTTTCTAAAAGACCAGCCACAATGAAAGGTATAGATATATTTAATGATAAATAATAAATAATAACATAAGAAACATGAAAATACTAAATATTTATTTACAATAAACACCAGAGTTTCAATTTACAGGAAGTATAAAAAAATAACATTGATGGAAAGACTCATACAGATACAGAAAAACAATGTTTTTACCTAATCTTAGTATTTTCCTAACTGAATGAAGAATTATAATTCTCTGGTTACTTACCAAAGCAAGGCAAGATGAAGTGGGTGAGTGGTCTCAGTTGTCAGGTTCCCAAAAAACAAAGTACTGAGTGTCCCTATCATATCTCTCACTAATATATAAATACAATTTCAGTGCTGGCTATAGAATGACATCACATCTGGTCACCTGATTCTGTGGTTCCCACACTGTCCCCCTGACTAAAAGCTGAATGAGAATCTAGCACAGATGTGTCACAATACACACCTAGAGCTTTGCTAAGGCATCTGGAGACTGTTAATTCCATTACTTTCATCCTTTTTGTAGAGACTAAACAGCCATTCTCTGGCACCCCAGGGTAGAAATTAGTTGACCACTAAGGACAATAAGAGCAGGATTCCAGACCAGACATTGCGTCTCTGGCTGCATTCAGGCCTGTGCGATAAAATGTTTATGGCATAAACCAAGTCAATTAATTTCAAGCTATTTTTCTTAGGGTAAGTTGGGCTGAGCTTAACCCCTTCCCTTCCAGCATGCTCTGTTAACTGACATACATTTCAGCAGTTACCACAATATAGCCTGATATATGTACACGTATATTTCTTTTCTGTCCAACAGGTTGCACTGATGATACATTTTTAACACAAACAGCTTTACAAATAGATTTTTAACACAAGCATATGTACAAATCAGTTTGATATACAAATTACATAACATTATTTACAAACCTCCACCTAGTTATGCTGGCATATGTTACACATGCACTGCCCTACTTTCTCTGACATAGCTGACCCTTCCTCACATCGTCACATCTCTCCCCCCTTTAAAGACTCAAGCTAGTTTGTCATGTGATCCTGGAGAAATGTTTCTTGAGAGAAATGAGTCTGCCTGGGAATACGTTAACCCATACCATGTCTTGAAATCCCATCTGCATTGGCATTGCTGACCTCTCTATGGTGCTGCACCAGGTGGGTGCATTCAGGTTTCCCAGTGAACATGCCACAAACTTCTGTGACATTGCTTGGATTTCTTGAACCTGTGTAGGGGATAGCTGCTAGGACACTGCTACCCCTTCCAGTGAGGTCTCAGTCTGAGCCCCACTGAGGAGATCAGTCACCATATTCTCCTCAGACTCCTCCTTTCACCCACTGCAAATAGCACCAGGGCCTCTTTATCATGGTAAGGTTTCATCATGTTAACACGGTACAGTTTGTGCCCTTGCCTCTTGCCTAGTAGTTCTACCATATAGTTAATATCACTGACTTTCCTTACCAAGTTGAAGGGTCCTTCCCAATCTGCCTGCAGCTTATTGTGTCTGACAGCTTATTGTGTCCTACAGCATACTCTTGGGCTTGAGCATTCCTGTCATACCAGACCTTTTTCTGCAGCTGGGCTCCTGCCAGGTTCTCCTGCATCAAGCCCATGAGCTCCCCAAGTCTTGTCCTAAGTTTTAATACATATGCCACAACAGACTTCCTTCACCCTATGCCCATACAGCAACTCAAAGGGTGAAAAACATTTGGATTCCTGGGGAACCTGTCTGTATGCAAACAGCAGATGGGGCAAATATTTGTCCCACTCTCTCTTAAACTGGTCTGCAAATGCACTTAAAATGGTCTTTAGTATAGAGTTTAATATCTCCACAAGAACATTAGTCAGGGGATGGTAATGAGTGGTCTTTAGGTGTTTTACCCCATAGCACTTCCACAGACAAGCCATTAGGTCTGACATGAAATTGGCACCTCTGTCAGTCAGTATTTCTCTCAGGAAACTGACCCTACTGAATATCTCTAACAAAGCATCTGCCACCTTCTCTGCCTCGATGAAGGACAGAGCCACCACCTTAGGGTATCTAGTAGCATAATTTTCTACTGCCAGAATGTACTTCTTCCCTGTAGAAATTTGGGTACTCATAGGTCCCCACAATATCCATAGCTACCCTCTGAAATGGCTCCTCAATCACAGGCAAAGGCATCAAAGGAGCTTTGATCTGGTCTCCTGCCTTGCCAAGTTTTTGGCACTGCTCACAGGTCCTGCAGTGCCCTGTTACATCCCTTGCAATCCCAGGCCAATAAAAGTCCTGCATAATATGTCTCGTAGTATGCTTTGTGCCCATATGTCCTGCAAAAGGAATGTCATGAGCTATGGCTAGTAGTCCCAGACAGTAGGGTCTAGGCACTATCAACTGCTGTATTACCTCACCTTCTAGACCTCCTTCAGGGGTCCACTTTATATACAGTAACTATTTGTTCTTTTTAATTCCTTGAAATCTTTTCGGTTTCTAATACCATGATGGGAATGGAACCCATTCCTAAGTCAAAGTATGATTAAAGTTCATGAAGTTAGCATTGTTTCAGTCTTTGATGTCAGACAGAAGTGCTCTTTGCAGCAACCACAATGTGCCCAGTAATGACTTCTTCAGGAATTTGTATGGAGTTACATGTATTGGTAACATATCTAAATATGATTGTAGATTTCTTTTCAAAAGACCCGTTGCTCCTTCTACAATTGGAACTGTCTGGGTAATTTTATTCCACATTGCTCTCATTTCTGCCTGCAAATCCTGGTATTTTATGACTTTGTGTCTCTCTGTACACAAGACACTGTAAGCACTGTTTGTAGTGATTTCAGTGATCAATGCTACTTTTGTCTTCTTTTCAAGGACCACCATATCTGTTTTTCTCGCATCTGTCTTTTGAACTGTTGGTAATGGGTGATTCTGTGTGATGTAGGCTTCATCATTTTCTGTGATGCTTTGTGGCTCATGTTTCCAGTGTTTTTCAGCTACTTCAATATTATAATGTTTGCCCAATCCCAGTGCAACAGTCTTGCCACATTATTATGCCTTTCAGTATACAGTCCTTCTGCCTTTAGTATATCACCCAGCAACAAGGTGTGCAACTGTTTCCAATTCTGTTTTAAAAAACTACATTTGTCAGTTTCTCCCACATGTTCAATGGATCTTGTAAACCATTGTGTATGTAGCCCACTACCCTGAGCCGCCAATATTAACCTTTCATCTTTTGGTTTGAATTTGCCTCTCCTTAACCATTCTTGCATTTGATCCTGATCAACATGAAGTTCTTCCAGGAGTTTTCTATACTTGCAACTAGATTTATGCATTTTTCACATTTCTTGCCTTCTCATCTGATCCTTCACCTTATATTCTTTCTTTTATTTTTTGGCACACTCAGTTGCTGCCTGATTTTTATCTACTTCTGGTTTGATTTCTATTCCCACTTGACTCCAATATGCTTCTGATAGACTAAGAAGGGAATTCATCTTAGATTTATTCTCCTCATGTTTCAAAACTTTCAGTATGTTTGGGTCTTGTGAGGTCAGCAGATATGTATGCAGTCCCAAGATTGCAGATATATACATGTAATCAATTTCAATGAATCCCATACCTCCTTCGGAATGGGGAATATATAATCTTTGTGTGCACTGATTTTTATAAATCATTTGATGAGCATGAAGCATCCTTCTTGTTTTACTGTCTAACATATCCAACCCCTTTTGGTGGCAGTCAGTCACCTCAAAACTATAAATGAGGACAGGAAGGGAAAACTGATTTATAGCTTGAATTTTGTTCCTAGATGCCAACGCTGTTTTCACTATTGAATTAAGTCTTCTAAAATATTCCTTACTTTTATTCACATTTGTTCATTTTTTACTGTCGATCCTTCATCATTTCCCAAATAGTTATACACTCCCTCTTGCTCAATTTCTTTTATTTCGCATTTTTGTCCCAAACTGATGTTTTCCTGGTGCTGCAGCTTTCGTGCTTTAAATGTTGCTTTTCACATTTATCAAGACCAAATGGCATTCGTATATCATCTGAAAATGTTTTGACAACTTGCAGTTATGCTTTCAATTCCTCATCTGATGAGCTATACAGTTTTAAATCATTGACAAAGAGAAGATGAAAAATGTTTGCACTTTGTTGCTTTCTGGGACCCAGATTATACTCATGACCTAATCTGTTAAGCAGGGTTAAGTGCAAGACAAAAGAGCAGCAGTGACAGAGTCACCATGGAATATCCCCCTTTGGATTTCTGTCCCTGGAATAAAAACTTGTCCTTTATCATGGCTTAACTGCAAAGTGGTTTGCCACTGTTTCATGTTCACTGTGATGTAGTTTATCAGTGTAGGGTGTATCTTATACTTTTTTAAGCACTCTTTTATCCAGGAATGTGGAATAGTGTTAAATGCTTTTTTGTAGTCAATCCATGCCATACTTAGATTCTTCCCTTTTTACAGTTCTCCACTGTGACTTTATTTAAAAACAAATGATCTTTTGTTCCCTATGACTTTCTTTTATTGGCCTTTTGTTCTATTGCCATAATTAAGTTTTCTTCTAAATGACTGTAAGCTTTGCAGGCATCAATTCCAGTGTATAGTTTATAAATCGTTGGAAGGCAGGTTATTGGTCTATAATTTTCTGGATAGCTTGCAGGTTCAGTCATAAGTAGAACATTGTTTTTCCCTGTTGTTAGCCAGGTTGGTGTCTGTTTGGGGTACGCATATAAATAGTTCTTACTCACGACTAAATTTTTGTGCAAAGATGTAAATACATTTAACCTGAAGTTAGGTACTGAATCTGGGCCTGGGGCTTTCCAATTAGAGGCTTTTCTTAACTTTGTTTCAATCTCTCTGGCTGTTACTTCATCCTGTTTCATATCCTGTATTTTTGAACTTCTTATTCTTTCTCTTATTTCTTCTATCCATTTAGCATCTTTGTTCCAGTATACATTCTCCCCTTTTCCTTGAGAATCAGGTGCCTCCTTAACTACCTCCCTCGTCTCATAGTGTAGGATCCAAGAGCTGTGCCTGTCTCAACTCTACCTTTGGGACCCTTCCCAGCTCTGGTTCCACAGGAAATATGATCTCTTCTGACATTGGTGCCTTAGTGTCAGCCTGGGTACTATCACTCACCTCTGCCCTTGCAGTCACTCTTTCCAAGGGAACATTAATATCTATCAGCGGCTGTGGCTCAACTTCAGGCTCACTGCTATAGGGTAGTTAACCCCCCCTGAAATAGCCACTTCACAAGCCCCAGCTTTAGGTGTGGAGTCTGTCCGAGTCTCCCCCAGGCTACCAGACCCACATGCCTGTCTCCAAGTCTGACTACATGTAACTGCATGTACATAAGGTATTGCATTATCAAAATCTTTCTCTATCGGGACATCTGCAGGGATATCCTCAAACACACCTACTTGCTTGCTTCCTTTTCCACACCACAGTCAAGGTGAACCCTGGCCATAGGTGTGTGGAATGGGGCCCCTCCTAAAGCTTTGACTGAAGTAGACTGGTCAAGCAAGTACTGTTCTTCTTTAACCACTGCAGGCTTCAGAATAGTTATGCCAGAGACTGTGTCTGTCGTAGCATTGGCCTGTTTTCCATCTACTAAGATAGGATACAAACTCCAGTTGTCTCCAGACAACTTACCACTGGCATACTGTTATTTCCACTTGGGGGCTCCCTCTCCTTTTGTTCCCCACCTTGCCTCCATGGACATCTACATGATACATGGCCCCACTGGTTACATTTAAAACATTTAATCCTTGATCCTGGCCATGTACCTGAACTAGTGGCTCTGTTGGACTCTGTTGGAGTGAGCTCCCTCATATCCATGTGCAGCACTGGGTATTCCCTTCTTGTCCAGTGATCCCCTACATGGTAGAACTGCTAGGCAGAAGTATTTGCAGTAGGATGCAGGAGGAGTCTAATGGGATCTATGGCTAGATCAAGCCAGCCAGCAAAATTGCAAGTTACTTAAGTGGTGCCTTGGTTGCAGGCTTATGACATGACAGTTCAGCACTGTAGTTGACTCAGCAAAGCCAATGCAGATGGGTTCTCAAGGCAGGGTATGGGTTAAGATATTCCCAGACAGGCTCATTTCTTTCAAACAACATTTCTCAAGGGTCACTTAAAAAACTAACTTGAGTCTTCAAAGGGGAGAGACATGTGATGATGTGAGGTATTGCCAGCTATCCCAGGAAAAGTAGGACAGTGGATGTAACACATGCCAGCAAAGCTAGCTGGAATTTTGTAAATAAGTATATGTTATTTGTACATCAAACTGATTATTTACAGATGCTGTGTTGAAAATGTATTTGTAAAGTTGCTTGTGTTAAAAAATATACCAACACTGGGTCCTGACTGTATTGTAACTGATTAATTGTATATGTTTTAACAGATGATACTGGAAGAGAATAGGTTAATCTCAGTCCAGCTAACTTTGAAAAATAGTGATAAATTAAATTACTTAATTTAGGCCATATAGACTGTATCTTAGTTTTCTATACAGCCAGAGGCAAAAAGTATGTACTAGGAAGCTTTCTGTATTGTCTTTGGAGTGAACTAATTGCTACTCTGGAAGGGTGGAGGCTTGAAATTGCTTTACAGCTTCCAGGTGCTGCAATAAGCTTTAGCAAAGCTTGAGATATGTATTATAACAGATATTTGCTAAATCCTGGCAGCTTCTAGTAATGGGGGTAGTGTGGGAAACAGTCAAATGACCAGATGTGATGTTATTTTGTAACCAACTCTGAAATAATATTTAGATATTACAGAGAAGTCTCCCAGTGACTTAGCACTCTGTTTTTGGAACCTGACAAAGAAGGAAAACCCCTCACCTACTTTATCTTCCCTTGATCTAGTAAGTCACCAGGAAATAGTAATTATTTAGATCAGTCAGGAAAATATAGTGAGATTAGTTAAGTACTGTTTTGTATCTGTGTGAATCTATTCATCTGCATTATTTTAATATATCCTGTGACTGAAACTCTGGTGTTTATTAGATATTCCACACTTTCATGCTGTTTTATTATTTATTACTAAAGATATTTAAACTTTTCATTGTGGCTGGTTCTTTAGAGAATATTTTAACCTTTAGAGTACTCATATCTATTTGCTGACTCTGTGGCCACTCCTGGAAGCATTACTGCATTGGCCAAACACTATCATTTGTATTAATATTAATTTTACTCAGTATAATTGGGTACCTTTTTAAGAGCCTTAGAGTAACTGACTTTGGAGTGTCTGGTGGCAGTGTAACTACCTTATAGTCTGAGCAGAAGGGGGCATACCTAATAAGTCTGTGCTAGCCTTTCCCAGGTGTGTGTGTGGGGGTGTGCAAATCAAATCTCAAAAAGTGTGTGTGTCAGCTGCTTGGAGCAGAGATACAAAGCACTAGTTTCACAGAGAGAGTACTGGAGGACTTCGCTTGGACACATGACTGAGTACCCAACTCTGTAGCTGTGCCAATGGGGAGTCTTACTGGGGACCTGTAGGGAAACAGAGGGAGAAATACAGATCCTGGACTGAGTGTGTTCCCTGTGTACTCTTAAGGGAAATTGTGTTTGATGCAGAGAGGTGCATCTGGAAATATTGGGTGTATTCATTTTTGTTCCAAGTGAATATTTCTCTGCAGTGTCAGTGGTGAGGATTCAGGGTCCTTGATTACTGTCCCAGAGTGAGGAAGTCACAGGACTAAAGGTGGAAGTATCTCAAGCTATGTTTACAGCCAATATAACTCTTGGTTGGTTAAGCAAGATGATGCCCTGGAGTTCAACCACATGTAAGTTTCCATAGACAAGGTTCCTTACTATGCCCTGGCTATCTACCAATCACCCTCTCCCATTATGACCCACAAAGCTTACAACTGTTATCTAAACCAAATAGATGTCCTCACTATCCAACAAAATACCCTGTTCATGGGAGACTTTAATTAACCCTCTATAAAATGGGAACTGTACACTGCCTCTAACTCACAGGTACTACATTTCCTGGACTTTATCTACACAAACACCCTGGATCAGATAGTGCACTCCCCAACCAAGCAGAATCACCATCCACTGTTACATCCTCTTAGGTGAAGCTGGAATACAAAGCTGTCTCCCTCAAAATAAAAGTCACCACAGAATACCCAACTAAATCCTTAACAGGTAGGAACTATTCTAAAGCAAACATTATCCTATTAAACAAGTTTGTCAAAATTCATGACACCCACAAACCCCAAGAGCACAGCTACATATGCAGAATTATGTACAGAAATCCTGTAGAAATTGTAAATGGCTGCATTGATGCCTACTAGAAGTAATCACATTTCTATCACCACCCCCCACACACACATACTGGTGAAATCCATATCTTAACAGGCTATATAACAAATGAATAAGGTCATAGCCAGAATCAGAAAAACAGCTCTTGTTGAGACAAGAGCTCTCTGATTCAACTAAACAAGAAAATAAGAGGTCTAATAAAATCCAACAAGGCCAATTCTGAGGTCAGGAGAGCCTCCTAGTCTAGGGACAATTACAAGGCCTTCTTCAGCCATACCAAGAACTTTAAAGGGAATACTGAGCAGTGTGTACAACTGGTGGTAAATGGCACACCCTTCATTGACCACAGTGACATAGTAAATCTACTAGCTGACACATGTATCTCTAACTTCACTTCTCACTCTGCCCACTACCCCCTGTTAAATGCCTTCTAGCATATCCCCTGTCTATCAACAGACAGCAAGTCCTGGAAAGCCAAAAATACTGCTTCAATGGACTCCAACAGTATCCCCAGTTGCCTCCTAAATGATCTAAGACATGACCTAGCAGAACTATTTGAGGCATTCTTCAACTACAGCCATCAAACAAGTTACATGACAGGTGAATGGAGGGCCATAATGGTCTTCCTTCTTCATAATGTTGGATCATCATCTGACCTCAGGAACTACAGACCCATGAGTCTGTGAAGTCTAATATGCAAAGCCATGGAATAAAATATCATGGAAATGATTGACAAGGACATTGGCAGCCTATAGACACTGGACCCATCCCAGTTTGGCTTTGTTAAGGGACGGTCTTGCCTACTTAACCTGGTAGATTTCTTTGACAGGGTCACCATGGCTGTGGAGGAGAGGAAAACAGTGCATACCACCCACCTAGACCTGGC
Source organism: Protopterus annectens (assembly GCF_019279795.1). Lineage (NCBI taxonomy): Eukaryota > Metazoa > Chordata > Ceratodontiformes > Protopteridae > Protopterus > Protopterus annectens. Next base: position 59,220,114 of record NC_056730.1, on the reverse strand, counting down.
CAACACATTCAGTACAATGCCCAACTCAGATATTGTTGACAAACTGTTAGAACTAGGCACAAATCCCTTCATAACTCACTGGATTACTATCAAAGATGGGATTCAAGAAGTCAGGATAGATATAACCACTACTAACAAGAGACTGGTCACCAGTGGAGTATCCCAGGGCCCCATGTTGGATTTACTCCTGTTTGAAGTCTACTCCTCAGAAGTCAAGGCCTCGACTAGTTCACAGATGACTGTAAATTGGAAGCTATCATACATTCCCCCAATGACTCCAGCATTCTACAAGAGAGTCTAACACAAATAAATGACTGGTGTGAAAGTCACAGATTAAAACTCAATGCCAAGAAATGTTTTAGTAGTGCTGTTTGGGAAATTGTCCACCTAAGCTAATTACATCAGCAAAACAACAACTAAAAAAGCTTGCCTGACAGTTAGGGATTTGGAAACATATGTAGACAGTAATCTGATGTTCCACCATCATGTTGCAAGCATAGCAAGAAAATCATTCTTTGTCACCCAACTCATAATCAAGAGAATGGCATCCAGGTCCAAGGATGCAATAATATGACTCTACTCATCCCTTATCCAACCCATCATCGAGTACAATGCCTCCTTTGACATGTACCTAACCAGACACTTGCAACAACTGGAACTCCCACAAATGTTCCTAAGCAGGAGAACCAAGGGAATGAATAGCCTGCCCTAAGGAGATTGCCTTAAGTTTTCATCTCTGTACTCAATCTCCTACAGGTTACTGAGAGGCAGTCTATGCCTAGCACATAAAACTTCCTCAGATCCAGCTCTGTTGGATCACTGGCACATCCACAAATCCACAAGACAAACAGCACCAAAAACACTAAATCCAAAGACCTGAACATTGTCTGCAACATAAATAGAACCTAATGGAGGGACAGATATGTGTCTCAAAGAATCCACATACTATGGAATAAGCTCCCTAGCTACATGAAGTAGAGTTCATCTTTGACCCTATTCAAAAGAAACCTTGATCACTGGATTGGAAATTACAAATTCAACCCTGGTCTGGCCCCCATGCCTCCGATGGATAGAGGTCAACAGTAAGTTGTGGAATAGACTCCCTCTCCATGTCAAGCAGAGTACCTCTCTAGCCCTGTTTAAGAGGAACCTGGACAACTGGATAGCAAACGGAAAATATACTCCTGGGATCCCACCTGTGTCCCTGCTGGACAGGGGAACCAGGTGCTGATTTTGAGAGAACATGGTCAAAATTCTTGTCTAGGCTTAAAAGGGCATCCGGGCCAATAGCCTAGTATCATCCTATAAACCTATGAACCTAAATAAATTAATCCCCAACTAACATACTCTCCCACATAACCCTTAGCCATCTCTTTGCTAACACATCTCACCATATAGGCATCTAAGGAACTCAAGGACAAAACCGGGTTGGGTTGCATGGCTAGGCTTGGAAAGAGACTGGTGGTCATTAGCCTAGTATAAGCCTAAGATCCTATTAACCCATATATGTACATGTTTACTGTGAAATGAACACAGCTGTTGCATTAATGTAATATATATGTGTGTGTGTATGTGTGTGTGTGTGTGTGTGTGTGTGTGTGTGTGTGTGTGTGTGTGTGTGTGTGTGTGTGTGTGTGTATGTGTGTGTGTGTGGTGGGGTGGGGTAGGTGGTGGTGGTGTGGGTGTGGGAGGTGGTGAGAGGTGGGGTGGGGTGGGGGGGGGGGGGGGGGTTTGGGGTGTGTGGGGTGTGTGTGGTGTGGGGTGGGCAAGGGGTGTGTGTGTGTGTGTGTGTTTGTGTGTGTGTGTGTGTGTGTGTGTGTGTGTGTGTGTGTGTTTGTATACACACACACACACACACACACATATATATATATATATATATATATATATATATATATATATATATATATATATATACAGTATATACAGAGGAGTATGACTGTCTCAGGTCATAACTAACAATTACACACTAAAAATGTGAAGAAGAAAAGCTTGTTAAGCACTCAATTGATATCAGAAAGGTGCATAGCAGGATTTTAAGCACCCAAAGCACCAATAAAACCGAGTCTCACTCTATGTATTAACAATAGTTTTTAAATTCATTTGTTCTTCAGAGGGACACTTTGTTTCTGCCTTCAGTTTGTTTGGCAGAGCCAAGTATTTTAATGGTGTTGAATGGCTTTGAAAGCTGATAAAGCTGGTAATTTTTTCTATAGCTGGTATCACATGGAGCAGATAAATCTTCATGTACTACAGTATAAAGAGTCATGATCAGGTCTCACCAATTAAATCCCTTATTTCTTGACATGGATGCTAGGATTCACTGCTGAGGTTTCATTCTCGAGTTGAATTTCTTGGTATTCATGACTTGCACCCATAATAAGTTGATTATAATCAGAGACCAAATAATAATCGTCTTTGTTATGTGGTCAAGACATTGATCCCAAGAAAGTCACCTCAGGGGCTAAGCATGAGTTGAATCTTGGCATTCAAGTTGAGAACAAATAACTACTTTGTTATGGCCAGAGAGACCTAATCATAGTTCTTTGTAGTACATGGAAATTCAGCTGCTACAGTGTACTATTAGTTACAGAGACAAAGAAAATGTAGGAGTGTGAAGTATTTTACAGCTTTGAAGGTGTAAAGCATGGTGCTGTTACACAGACAGTGACCACAAGATAAGTAAACATCTGACAGATTAACAACTTTAAAAGTTGTTAACCACCTCGGTCTGCTGTTGGGTGTAGTAATTACAAGTGTTTTGCAGCAGTGAAAATCATTGTACCTTTTCGCAATTGTTCTGTGGTACCTGCTATGTATGTTTTCGCACAAGACTAGAGTGTGACAGTTTTGAAAACAGTGCACAGCAAAATTGATTATGAAGTTCTTCAACACCAGAGATGCATAACAAGGTTGTCTTTTTCCTGATTTCAGAGTGCAGGTAGTGCATTCCAGGTATTGCATAACTATAGCTATAACTGTATTCCTGCTACCCTGCTACCTCATTCGCTGTTATTTCTTTACCCTTACAAATACACTTGTTTGTGTATACAATTTCTGTTAAGATTTGACTATTACAGCTTTTTCTTTTGTATTTCACTGTTTCAGCTGTGTGTGGTATATGTACTCCTTTGGTTCAAAGTCATGACTGAAAAGTGACCCTAGTGGTCCAGTTCAACAAATTTAAAATAAATATGTGTTTGTATGCATTTTTTTATATATATAGATCTATATGGATATATATATATAGATATACACATATGTACACAGGCCCACATATGCACTCAAGCAAACATATATGCAAACACATGCACCACACACATTTGAGCATGACTATACTGTTTTACAAAAATAATTGCATCTTTGATGTCTTTCTATGATGTATGTATGTGTGTGTCCTAATCCACTGAAATATATTTTATTTTATTTTTTTACATAGAAACTTTACCCCTTGATTCTCAAGCCTGTTATTCTTAATAAATAAAGATAGTTCTGCATCCAAGAGTGATGTGGTCTAATCTTTTATTTAATATTCTTTTATGATGTTCAGTATTTTCGCTCCCTAAGTTGCTGGACAGCAGGCAGACTACCTATATTTGTGGTCCCCCATTTTGTTTTTTTACAGTGAAAAATGTCTCGGGTAACAGAATATATAACTTGCAACCATCCTTTTATTTGAAATTTTCACCCCAATTCTTTTTGCCATGGTTGCAAAGGGCACTTTATGTCAGGGGCAACAAAGTGGTATAATGTTTTGTGTTGCTTCCTCACAGCTCCTATACAGATGGTTGAGGTAAAATTATTTGACCGTCAGCAACCTAACGGTAAAAAGGAAGAAAAAGAAACTGCCGATTGCTGTTTCCCATAGAAATCATTGCAGGTGCATTTTCTGAGTGTGTGTCAGCAATGATTTACTTGTTTTGGAGAGATTTCTCCCTTCTTTGAGTTGGTGTGACCATGGAGTTGGTATATAGATATATAATTTCATGGGTGTGGGGGCATGCCCTTGACATTTGGGGGGCAGGGGGGCTTATCCCTACAAAAAAAAAAAAACACATAGAGTTGATGTTTTGCCTTTGGATGTTTTAGGAATTATTGTTGGTGTACTAGCTTGCCGATATTCTGAAAGTTAACATTTCATAGTAGATCTCTTCCTCAGACTACTTGATTTTCCAGTTTGTTTGTCAGCTGGGGTGTCCTCCAGACGTTAGTCTCTGTGGACTTTCACTGTGTGCTGCAGTTTCTTTCCAAGTTCACCAGGTGCACTGTAGGTAAATTGCTGATACTCTAAATTGCCTTAGTTGTGTGTGTATGTGTATGTGTGTCTGCCGTCTGTCTGTGTGTGTCTGTTCATCATATAATGGGGTTCTTGTCCTGTTCTGGACAAATTACTTTGTATTGTGCCCACTGAATCCCAGGAAAGGCTGCATCTGTCCTGGGACTCTATATTAGACTAATTCTTAAATGAAGAGTAAATGAATATTATTCTGGATGGATAACTTAGATGATTACCTCCATTCTCAGCTTTTCTTATAAGTATAGTAAAACAACTGACCTGTCACACACCATCAGCACTCCATAGCACTGTTTTCCTTCAGATTGGTCTCATTTCCTGTGCTTCAGAGGTTATGATTTTGCATGTAGAAATATGTGTACCATTCCTGGCCATGCTTCTAAGCAGTAATGCATTGCCTCAATAAGTCAGTTCACCAAATCGCTAATGTTGCAGCATTTCGCACATTCTATATACTTTCCCAGCTATCCTTTAAGGCACAAGTCCAAAATGGCAGGTACATCTGGGTAAATATGTCAACCAGTGTAACAAATGATAGATACCTCTCTTTCTGATGATTTTAAAGAACAGTATATTTGCACATAAATATAACTCACATGGTTAGCTTTGCATTTGACCTTTATTTGGATTTTCAAAATGCTTGCAATTTCACATTAAATTCTAGGCCTGCATGCCCATACAGTGTAAGTTGTGTCTCTTACACATAGGGCACTTGCTTGTTCTATGATTTGATAGTAGAAAAAACTACCGACACCTCAGTTATTGGAATTATCTCATTGGTATAAATCTTTTAGTCAAAATACAGAATAATAATGATTTTAGAATGTATAAAGGTGCTTTTTCTCTGTAACTTAACCACCAATATAATAATATTGTGAATATAAGGATTAACATTGCACTTGAAGGACAAATCAAGTTATTTTGGTTTCCAAATGTAGTACAGTATAAGCATTGTTATTTCAGAAGGCGACCTAGTGTACTGGATTCTCTTTACTACTGTACACTGCAAAGACATTCCCTGCAGACATATAATACACACTGCAGTGTATAATGAGCTTTGAATGTCTGATACTGTCTGTTATGCAGAGCTTTGTCCATAAATCCAGAGATAAGTGAAATGAGGTTTTATTTACATGAATAGAAGGGCTTAAACTACCCTTGGAGCTATGTATGCAAAGATAACATAATTGTATCCAGAATCTTGGCTTGCAAACCAAGAACTTCAGTGTCTCTAGGGAAACTGTTAAAAGATAAGAGATTTACCCTCAGGAATGTAACAGTAAGATAAAATACTTCTATGCAAGTATCCAGATGCATGGCTGTATTTTTTTCTCACACTCTTCCCTGAACAAAAAATTAGATTTTCTGCTGGCTCAGCAAAACTCATGAAGTTACTAAAAGAATGGGTTTAATAAACTTGGAGGCAGAAGGAACATAAAAGTCTCATGGAAAAGTGAATAAATTCAACTTTCTCGATAAAATAAGAGAGCTTCAATACATAACAATACAGATTTTTGCAAATTACTCAATGATCTTTATGGTAGGTAACCATTTACTGAAACACTGGATACTGTTTTGTGGTAAAGATGGCATACGGTAGTGTGGAATAATGAATTATAAAGACTGAAAAAATCACATATACAATTTTAGTTTCAGATGTGCCAGAGATGTACCAGTAGTTTTACTGCTAAAATCGCAGAACTTTTACAAACGTAGCTGTTTCTCTTACTTTAAATTACTGGCATGGACATGTGTAAGTATATAAGCATTTAATCACCCTAGTTTAAATTATGCATTTTAAAATGCATTAAATAACTTAATATATTCTATAACATTTCTAATAGGATTTTTTTTAAATTAAGAGAAGTTATTTGTTTATTAATAGTTGCTGAAATGTATGTCCAAACCATTCCTGTCAAACTACAGACATCAAAAACCTGGACAAAGGCTTCTGAAATGTAGGTTCATTTGCCCAAAAATCTGAATAGCTAATTAACAAGAAGTTTGCATGCCTTATAGCGTAACTCCTCCTGAGTTAGGTAGGATTAGGAGTTACCACTGCCTAGAAGCACATTTAAAAAAACGAAAACAATATGATGCGATAGTATTTGTATTTATAGAATAGTATTTATGTTTACTTGCATTAAACTATGATTTTGAGTAACTGGTAAGAAAGCAAAATAAATTAATAAATTAATAAATAAGCTCACTTCTTCAAAACACACACACACACACACACACACACACACACACACACACACACACACACACACACACACACACACACACAGACAGATACATTCACTGTCCATGCATGTATATATCTCAACCCCTTAGCACAAAAAATCTGGATGAAGCCAACAATTCTGGTGGAACCATACATTTTTCTGAAGGATATGGAGTCTGAAACTGAAATATATGTCATTATTTAGTGACTTCAATTCTCAATGATTTGCCAGAAAACCACAAGTTTTATAAAGAAAAGTCCAAAAATAATAGACAAAAAGCTAGATAATCTGCAAAAATCTGAACATCTGAGAGATATGCATAGATGTAACCTTCACCTTTATGCTGCAACTCTTTGTTCAGAAAGGAGTTCACATGATCAGCCATCAATCCAGATACTGGCTAACAAATGATTAAACAAACTGGACAGACAGACCTAGTTGGATGTTACTTGAAACTTCATAGACTCCTTTCTGTGTTAACATTTAGAGGGTTGGTAGCACATTCAGCATAAGTTCTACATCAAGTATGAACAATGACTAAACCTCCATGTCCTAAAGATTTCCAGTTTAACTCCTGATGATAAGTTATGAGGTTGACAGAAGATCAAGAAAGAAACACGAGTATAAAAATGGTTTAATGGCTTTTGCTTGAAATGCACAGAATGCAAATCAGTTTGGCAAGTTTAACAAAAAAAAAAAAATGTTTAATTCACATTTCAGAATTGGAAATCTTAGAACATGAAAATGGTCACCTATTCCCATTCTGCAATTCATACTACGAGTCGCAACGGGTATATCTTAAGAGTAGCTACTGTGCTCAGAATGATAATGATCAAAGTGTAAGAATTCTCAAGAAGAATACAACATATAACTTAGTTGACTCACTCATTTTCCATTCTCTTCTCTTCATAATTATCATCTGACTGTGGCCATTGTAGTCCTTTACTTCTATGATATATCACGTTCCTTCATGGTATTAGTGAATATGCCGTGCAATACTGCGAGGACCGCAGAAATCATGGTAGCATATACTAGTGTGAACTTCATAAAGCAGAAACAGTCCCTTAATCTCTGTGCTGAGTACAGAAACTGTCTGTAAGTGTATCTACATTCATAAAAATAATTTATCAGGTAGGAAGCAGGCAGCAAGAGAAACAGACTGTTGGCAGGCAGAAAGCCCTGTTTTCTTCCAAAATACTGCATACAGTAAATAATGTAATGGATAATTTCAGTGGATACAAAACACAAACTAGTTAAAGTCTATAGTTTGTTAAAATTTGTTGTTGCATTTCTCTCTCTTGTGTTTCATTCTGTAGTGTAAAACCTGCCATGTTTGTTTACTTGTACTTTATGCGAATCACAATTGTAGATGAGTGGTTCCTGCTGCCCCTTTAATACTTCCAGTGTTCCTGGCAAGCCATTTGGTTTGTGCATCCATCACCTCTTCCAGCATCTCCTTCATTTCAGGTGAATCACCAATGCAGTACAACTAATTTGTTGCTTATAGTTTATCCTCTCACTTTGAGCACCCGCTTCACCATTACTTACGAAATGCAGTCCCTGGTATATTGATGTTTCCATGATGCAGCTGTTGCTCTGGTGAGGGGAAACAAAAGTGAAAAAAAATCATAATTTTAAGGGACATCTAGGGAATTCATAGTGCCATCTTATTTTGGCAGAAAATTTGGCATTTTCTGGCAAATACAGGACAGTTGAAAAGTTCGGAGCCAACATTTAGGAAGGGATGATAGATCTATATTGACATGGTGGCCCAACGTGCAACACATAGCTCACAAAGCCAGTGTGCCAAACAGTCACAGCCCTTAAGGCTAAACAACACACCTGATACATTTGTAATAGGTGACTCTATCATCAGGCACACTGACGTCCCGCTCACCAGGCTGAACAAGGAGAAGGTCACGGTGAGCTGCCTGTCGGGCGCTAGGATCTGCCACATAACACAAGCACTTAGGTCACTCCAAGGCAAGTACAAATATGACTCAGTCATTGTCCATGCTGGTGTGAATGACCTGAGACGTACCTCCCTGGACTACATGAAAAGAGACATAGAGGAGCTCTCTGAGCATGTAGCCCAGGCCGGTATGATCCTGACCTTGAGTAGCATCTTACCCTCACCAAGAATGATGCCACAATATGAAGACAAGATGATCAATTTCAACAATTGGCTTACGTGTTGGTGTCATTCAAAGGGGATCCAATGCCTGTCAGCCTGGGATGACATGCTCGACAAGCCACGATGCTTCGCTAGGGACGGCTTGCACCTGTCACCCCTGGGCTTTTGGATATTGGCAAAGGCTCTTGCTACCCCCATAGTGCCTTTTTTAGGCAAGGCTCAAAAGACAAACCCACCTCCATAGGTACCACAAGGGATAAGAAACTAAGAGTAATGCTACTCAACGCCAGAAGTCTAAACCTCAAGATGCATGCACTCGAAACTCTCCTTAGCATGGAGAACATCGATATCTGTGCAGTAACAGAAACCTGGTTCAAGGCTCCCGAGAGCACCCCAGCACTACCAGGTTATACCTCATACCATGCTTTTTGGCCCCAAAACTTGGACCGAACCTCAAAAGGAGGGGGAGTATCAATATTCATCAAAGATACCCACACCTCCAGGTTGGTGGCACAGCATGAAGCATCAGAGACTATCCATATGCAACTAACTGTGGGTAAAACTGCCTTCCAGTTTATAGCCTGCTACAGACCACCCTCCCAAACACAGGAACCCCACTCGGCCTTCCTGAGAATACTGGAAAATATGAATGTCTCTCCAAACACCATTATATTGGGTGACTTCAACTACCCAAACATAGACTGGGAGCATTACTCTAGCTCCAACACCCTAGCCCAAAGGTTCCTAGAATTTATAAACTCAAATGCTATGGAACAACTTGTTACCACTCCCACAAGAGGGGAAAACATGCTGGACCTGATCATCACCAACATGGGGACACTATGCTCCAGACCAGAAGTGTATCCCTCACTGGTAAGATCAGACCATAAACTAATCTCACTGGATATTCACATCCCGACCCCACCCCCTGCCCAGAAAACCACAGTGAAAAACTTCTCTAAAGCAAATTTCACACACCTCAAAACCGTGGCGAAATCCTTCAAAGCCCCCGGGCCTGTGGAAAATACGGCCCAGACCGCAGAATCCTTTATAAATGCATTCTATGAACACCTTCAGGAATGCATGGATCATGCAATCCCAAATAAAACCAAGACCCAATCCTCCAAAGGCGTCCTGTCTGGTGGACCAACCATAAACAAACTATACAATAGAAAGGAAGCTACTACATGATAGAGAGCAAATCCCAAAAGGGAAGGCATCTCTGATCAGTATTAGCAAAACACTCATAAAATTGTCTAGGCCCAGCTTGAGAGAAAAATTGCACAGGACACTAAGGATAATCACAAAGGCTTTCTTTAGTTATGTTAGGAACCTGGGTGGGAATTCCCAGATATGCTCATAATTAGTCCAAAATGACAAAAAATACATCGAGCCCACAGACATTGCCAACATCCTAGCTGACAGGTTCAGTGCAAATCCCCCCCTCCCCACCAAAAGGGCAAATATCTATCCCAACAGAGTGCTGCCCCTGACATCTCAGATGCTCAGGTAAGTGTCCAAAGCAAAAACACAGCATCAATGGGACCAGATGGTGTGAACTCCAAGAAGAGCTAAACCCAAACATAAAACTACTGTTCACTCTTAGCCTTACTACAGGATATGTACCCAAAGAGTGGCGTACAGCAACAGTGGTCCCTCTCCACAAAGGTGGTGCCTCAATGGATCCTGGAAACTATTGCCCCATAAGCCTGACTAGCTTGGTCTGCAAAGCTATGGAAATGATCATCATGGACCTCATAAATAAAGATATTGGGGAGAACACTGGGATCCAGTTTCAGTTGGCTTTGTTAAGGGCAGATTCTGCCTCTTAAACCTGGTTGATTTCTTTGAAACAGTCGAGGGAAGCTGGTCCACACAGTCTACCTGTACAATACCCCACTCAGGCATTATAGATAAGCTCACCAGCTTAAATATAAACCCTATGTCACTAGATGGGTTGCAAACTGGCTCAAGGACAGAACCCACATGGTTAATGTCAGTCTCCCCACAAGGCTCAGTCCTGGGACCTCTTATATTTCCGGACTGTGGCTGACCAAGTTCACAGATGACTGCAAACTGGGCGCCATAATCAACTCTACAGCCGACACAAGCATCCGCCAAAAGGGCCTCATAGAAACAGACAACTGGTGCCAGAGCCATGTCCTCAAGCTAAACGCCAAAAAGTGTATAGTCATCCCCTTTGGCAAAACCAAAGTGCCAACAAATTATCACATAGGTGGTAATCCATTAAGTACAGAAGAAGTCATTAGGGACCTGGGGACCCAAGTTGATAGCTCATTTGACAACCACGTGGCCAAACTCTCTCTTTTTGACAACCGCATGGCCAAAGTGGTTAGAAAAACATTTTATATAGCCCACCTAATCATGAAGGATCTAGATCAGGGCCTCTTTACTCATCCCTCATCAGGCCCATAATTGAGTACAATGCCTTTTTTGGGATGTACCTTACCAGACACCTGCAGCAACTGGAAAGACCCCAAAAGTCCCTCACCAAGAGGATCAAGGGCTCAAAACAGATGCCATATGCTGCCGGTTAAAGAAACTCCAGCTCTACTCAGTGGCATACCACCTGCTCAGAGGTGATCTGTGCCTGGCCATGTCCAACCCGAATTAATGGACATGCTGCACCTCAGAAAATCTAAATCCCATCAAGCTCGCGGCCGAGAGACTTGAACCTCAGCACTGAAATAAATAGGACATGCTGGAGGGACAGATTCATAATTCACTCTGGAATAAAATCCCAGTCCAGGTTAGGTAGAGTCCCACATTGACTCTCTTCAAGAGGAATCTTGATGAGTGGATAGGAGATCATAGGTTTACCCCGGCTATCACTTCTGTGTCACTGTTGAGGCACAGTATACTAACCGCAAAAAAAGGCATAGCAAAATTAATTTAAAATGGGTGGCGAAAGCCAAACACACTCTGGCTAGGCTTATAAATGCCCTAGGGCAGATAGCCTAGTATGAACCTATGAAACTATGAACCATTATGCCCTCTGCTTGCAAGGGAGCACTTCTGCACACTTGCAAGTTACTACTTAACACTGGTTTGGTGATCTTAGCATCCACCTGTGATTACTCCTCGGCATTGCCACTCCTTCTTTAAGAGATAGTGGCAGTGTATGTGGCTATCTCTGTCCCACTTTTCCTGCCTCATGATAGGGCCACCCATTCTCCCTGCCAGTGTGGTCAACTCTACAGTCTATAGTGAAACAAAGGTCACCCGGACTGTAGTAATGGCTTTATCCTTCTATGCAACCAATGTAGGTCTTGTACATTGTATATGGTTGCCCTCACTTTTTACTGGGTGTACTCAGATGGCCCAATAAGTACTGTTTCTACCTCTGCTGCTCACAGTGGTGCCATAACATGTCATATGGTTAGTCCTCCTAATGAATCACAACAATGGACTTAGATGACATTGAAAACCAACAATGGAATATGTGATATTAATGAACTAATACAGATTCAACACAGTGGAGTTGGGATACTATGCAAAGGGGAGTCGTGTGGTTTTTTGATTGACCTTTCCTAGTAATGGTGCAGCACAAAGGCCTGATGGGAGATAATCTTTCCTCTATATATATATATATATATATATATATATATATATAAAAAACATTTATGTGATGTCACTGAACTTAACAACAGCAACAACAACAAAAAAAATTAAATAACTCAGGTAAGGAGGGGTGAAAACCCCTGAACCACTGTAATTTCTTTTTAGCTGTTGTATCAAAAGAAAATACCTAAATAAAAGGAATCATGTATCAAATGACTGTACAGCATAATAAGGAAAATTATCCACATAAAATGGTGAAAAAATAAGTTAAAAATAACAGGCAAAATGTGTTCATGGAAGGTGATGGAATGAACAAGATATAGAAAGAACTTATTAGCAATCGCAGATAAACACTCATCATTTCTCTTGTCCTGTTAGCCTGTAAGGAAGCATGCAGCAGTTAATAATGCCTTGGACATCCTCTCCTACTGTCTTTAGCTTGCAATATTTTTACCTTCTGTTCTCTCAGAAGCAGGCAGACATCCAGCTAGTACATAAATGTTGGTGAAGACAGCATGCTAGTCCTTTGCACAGTTCTGTAGAAGGCTATAACTCCTCTAAGACAGGAGGTAAAAACACAGCACTGAGGAATATAAATAAGAGGTGTATCTTCTTTTCTGACTTATAGAGCAACTCATTAACATCTGCAAGACAGAAGGACTTCCACGACAAAAGGGGTGGTGAAAAGGTAATGAGAATTCACTGTAGAAGGCTTCTTCACAGGAGACATGATATCATAGCGTGGTGAGTAAACACTGACTACATTTAACTTCATCAGCTTTCTGCAGTTGGTACTGCTAGGAAAAATCCATAGCAGGGAAACATAATCATTTAATCTGAAGGAAAACCTGAAGACAAGATTTGAGAAGGAAGATTCCTGAAGCATCCTTTGTTAAAATTGGCTCACCTCCTGGAGTCATGTTCCAAGCAGTAATACCTGGAGAAGTATGAACTGATTTGATCAAGTTACTGTAAAACAGGTATGCACTATGGAGACATTTTTGAAGTAAGCACTGGAAACAACTATGCCCAGGGTGAATGCCTTATGGCATCAGTATTTACTAATAGGTTGGTTAGCTGTTTAATAGGAACACATGGTGTGCTTAGCAATAACTTAGAAAGTATCTGCTTATCCAATGCAAATCCATTTGCCCTGGACCAGAGGACTAAAACAGCTGTTTTATTTTTCTTCCTAAAATTGTAAACTCTCTTCAGATAAAATTTGATTCTGCAGTTCATTTCTATGAGGTAAAGGGCTACCTTTCACAAAGATTCTATTTCTGCAAAGACAAGAGTAATGGACTTGTTCAATGATATCTGGGTTACTAATTTTACTAGTATATTTGAGTAGTTCCTGATGGATACCCTATCCCACTGAATGACATAATAGGGTTCTTTACAAATAAGGTTCTATAGCACAGATATTTTGCCAGCAGAGGTGATAGCCATGAGTCATAATGTGATATAAGAGGACATCAGAGCTGCAGAAGTAGTTTGTTAGAATGGGAGTGAGGTTATGAAGCACAAGTCACACAGTCGATAGGCATTCTTTGATGGTGGGTCAAGGTGCGTAATCCCTTTGAAGAACTGTAAAACAAATCAGTGCTGATCCATAGTATGGATAGTCATAAAGGCAATTACGTGCAAGGTGTTCCAAGGTAGAACTGTCTACTGTACCCACATACAGGAAGTGAAGATTATGACTTCCTGGACATTCCTTGTAGGCCAAAATGACAGATTGTAAACAGTCTTTAGCTGTTCCCCAGTAAAGGCAATCTTGTCAGTCAGGGCCAGAAGCAACTTATACAAACTTTATAAAGATTGATAGGGTCTGCAACAATGGCAGTATCTGTGCCAGGAATGCTACTGAGGAATTTGGTTATAGACACCACCAGGAGCCAGATATTCAGTTAGGGCAATCATTGATGCTCTTTCTCCAGCAAGATACCTACCAGAGTGGCATGCACCTGAAGAAACACACTACGTGCTTATGATGAGAGACAAAATGGCATAGTTGTTGTTTTGAAATGGTGCCAACCCTCAGTGAACACAAGGCATATCCTATGTGGAAGCCAGGCACTTATATGTAATAGCTGTTCATCATACCCAGTAGCATTATTCAGGCACTTGATACCAGGATGAGCGGGTGTCTAGGAGAGTGATCATGTGGAAATCCAGGTATAGGGTGTCCTTGTTAAATTTACAAGTTCAAGGATGTAGTGGAAGTCTACCATATTCAAGTTCAAGTTTATTAATGTGTTCAGGCACCTAGACAGTGGGACACTTAACTATGGTACATCTGGTTGGGAACGCATGGCTGAAGTGACATTCACCTGAGAGAAATATAGCTTTTATGAATTCCCTGTGGACAAATAGAAGAATGCATTGCCATGCCCACAACTTCAGTACCCAATTGCACAGGGGAAAAATTATGTAATGATACCCAAGGCAACATGAGACAGCAGGTAATATGGGAGGCATCAGCAGCAGGCTGGCCAGTGGGCATGTCAGTGGCAGTAAAAATGCAGTGCACAATAGTCAGTGCCTTTATAATTGGTGTTTGTGAACCACAATCCCCTTCATGTTGTACAGAACATTATCTAAAATGCATACTGGAGCATAAGTCCGACCACAGTAGCATGCAGGATTTCCTTCATGTAGTAGCACACTTCTACATGTTGTAATTACATAAGCATGTATTGTATACTGAGCACAAAACTCATTGCTTCTTCTGTCCCCATGCACTCGGTTATTAAAGCAGTGGGCACGACAGTGTGTGTGCCCAGAGGGAGTTTGCAATAGCCATATTTCTATGCAACTGAATGTCACTTCAGTCATGTGTCCACAACCACAGATAAATGTCTCACTGCTTAGGCAACTGAACCAAATGGTGAGTGTTCCACAGCATCAATATCCTCTGCGAGATATACCTGTCCCTCTAAACCATTCTGTTGATTCCTAGACCGAGTATTTCTGATGACATTTGATTTGCTGATGTGCAGTAAATCCATCAGTAATCTGCTGGAGGATGTCTTGTATACCAAACACAGGTCACCTCTTAATAGTCTGTAGGACACCGAGTACAGTGACAAGGGTATGAGTTGGTCCATGTAGGACATGTTGTTCAGGCCTTGTATCATTTTACAAAGGTATAGTGTACAAAAACAAACTAAACTGAAGAATAAAATTCTTCAGAAATTTAGTTTGTTTTTGTATGCTGTTTCTTGTTTGTCATGGTGTCAGGAGGCCTGGCTAGCCCAAACTTATTATCACAGTTGGCTGCAAGCAGTGAGGGTGGCAACCTCACTGCTTTAATAGAGGTGTTAACACAAAAGGTTGATGTATTGGCAGCACGGATGGAATATTTTGATCAACATTATAAGGAATTGCAAGTAACTAGTGCAGTTACTAAAGGACAGACAATAGTTGCAGGATTAGTAAGGTTGGATCAGAATACCTCACTCTACCAAAAGAGTACGTCGTTGACTGGGTCCGGTTGTCAGCAAAATAATAATGCCAACTTACCGGCTATGAATGCAGATGGGGCTAATAGCACAAACCAGTTGAATTCAACTTTGGGGCTTATTGGGGTCCCCATTTTTGAGGACTGGGTTAATGGCATTTTGGCCTTATCATTCGATCACCCAGCCCCTGAAAGGGGATAACCGACTGGAGGTTTGGATATGAACCAAGGCACATCAGTATCAATTAATGAGAAACTGAATAACTTGGATCATAAACTTCTGAAAGTAAAGAAGTTACAGCTGGCGATACAGTACTTTAAGGAATGCATTAAGCAGCAGCTGGTACCAAAGGGTCTACGGAAGGCCCAGTATCCTACAGGTCTGGAAGCAAATTCACCCTTCAACCTAGAACTTATAGAGCTCTTTGACAGACAGGGAATGGAGTTGGTGGAATTAATGATCAAACATTACACTATATGGGTAGATGCAATTTCCAAAGAAATTGTTCTAATTGCTAATGACATTAAATCCAATCTGGCATTCTCCAGGTATAAATATGATTATACTAGAATTGTTAGTAGTATTGATCAACTGCTAACCAAATTAAAAGCGACTAAGTGAAAAAACTGGAGCGAGATAGGCGTGTATATGATGCTGGAAGTGCCTACCCACAACCGCCACTGTCACAAGGGTGGGTAAACCATAAACACCAGCACAATTAGAGAGGTAATAATGAGGCGAATGAGGATTCCAGGGACCAGTGAGGTGAGAAGGAGTGAAAGGATTAAGAATCAGGAGCATAAACACCTAAACCACCAACATTTTCAGAACCCACATCAGTTGGGTGCCGTCCCCAAACAAGAGAACATGCCACAATCCAGGAGGAACAAACAGAGGTCCTACAAATGGAAGAGATAGAAACGAACCTCAATGATGGCCTTAAAGTAGTCACTAACACTGCAGGTGACTTCAAAATGTACAACTTTTCCTCATTATGTGTGACATCAGATTTCGTAGAGTTATTGGCGAAGGGGCAACTTAAGAAACATGTTTTCTAAAAGAGGGTACCCAACCCAATTATTTGAACAATTAATGGAAAAAGTCAGTAGAAAGAGGAACATAGGGCACTTAAAACCCATACTCTGGAAAGGACATAGGGAAGATCATTTAGATAACATTCGACAAAATAGGTTTAGGGCTTATTTAAATACCGATACGAAATACAGCCTGAGTTTCCTTATGATGTTTTCAATGGATGCTGCCGAAATAAGAAATATTTTGGTTAAAAATTGGACATTCATTAAGGAAAACAATGCCACATCTAGAAGTTTAGGTGAAAGGCCACATATAATATACAAAAAATGCCCTAACCTAAAAAATATCTTAGGAAGACTACACCTAGTGAATCATGCCCATTGGGGTATGAAAAAGTGTAGATGATGTGGTTATTGTAAGTATATTAGAGTGGGCAAAGAGTTTAGCATCAGTGACATACAATATAACATGAAAGGAAAATTTAATTGTGAAACAGCTGGAATTGTCTACCTTGCAATGTGCCAAAAATGTGGTGGTAATTATATAGGCAAAACTGAGAGGGCTTTCAAACAAAGAGTTTATGAACATCTATATCACATTAATAAAGTAATAAAGGAAGTCCTACAAATACATTGGTCAAGCACATAGCTATTAACCCCACACATAAGTTTGTTTTTACTGTCATTGAGCAGGTTAGTAAGAAAATTAGGGGAGGACCATGGGAGCTAAAACTAGAAGAAGCAGAACTGTTGTGGCAGCTAAGGACGAATGATAATACCCCTCCAGGGCTTAATGAATATTGTTCTATTAAATGTATGCTGACGTTAAAGTCTTTGGAGAGAGAATTTTTTAACATACACTGATGTGCATGAAGTCAGTAATTTTTGTTAAAAATAAGATGAGCGCATAGGTCCAAAAAACAGTATTTTTATGATTGTCCACAATTTTAATGTTTAGCTGTGGTTTTATAAAGGACAGAAGTTGTTTTTATAGAAATTTTATAAAAATGATGTATGGTTTTATAATAATAGCACTGCAACTTTAAATCAAGGTTCCTTAACTAATTGAATTTTTAATTGTATAATTAATGGCTTTTATAATGGTGAAGGTTCTTGGGAAATGTTTGTCTGATGAAGTTCATTGTGGTGTGTGAATGAACGAAAGCGCCAACAATAATTTCTGGGATGCTTGGAACTCTCTCCTGGCATCATTTGTTTCAGTTGGTTGAACTTTTACTTTGTTTTTTTTTTTTTAGTCTCAGACTTGGCTTTGGTGGATTTTATTAAGCTCCTGAGTTGTTTGTTTATTTCAGTGACAAGGGCTCTAGCATTCTAGAAATTACTCTTCTTATTTTTCGTCAAAATTATTTTCCTTCTATTATAAGCCTTGTTGATATTATGGTTCCATCATGTGGGTTATTTCTGGGGTTTGCACTGGAGTACAGCTGCATTTATACAGCTGTTTACATGCTGGTATAGTGTGGTGGTGCACATTTCTGCATATTCAGTGGAGTTATCTGGGTTAACTGGGTTAATGGGGATTTTAAACTTGCCAGTGTATCTCTTAGGAGTAGGTAGTTTGTCTTAAAGAAATTTCAAAAGTACCTTTGATTGAAGGGATCGCTGGTTTCAGTTTTATTTCAAAAGAGACTGCTTTAGGGTCAGACCTAACAGTGATGAAGATATAGAAGGGATTGTGCAATATTCTCCCATATCAGTAAGGAAAAGATATAAAATGTTATTCTCCCTAGTGTGTTGTTTGACTAATTGTTCCAGGGCATTTGTATTGACAAAGTGCAGGAATCTCTGTGCTTGTGCAGTAGTTGTGGTGTAAGTTTCCCAGTCTACAGTCTAAAACAATTGTGATCTGAACTCTGAATGTTCACTGCATGACTGAATTAGAGTATAAAAACACCTTCAGTGATCACTGTACAGAAGCTACAGGAATTCAATATCCACACCACTACAAGCCAATTAATATGTGATGTGGCTATCTCACCACTATCAGACAATTAATATTTGATGTGGATATCCCACCACTGCCACCAATTAATATGTGGTGCCCATGCACTAGCCCAGTAATCAAGGAGCCTCAATCCTCACCACTAACAACAGTAAGGGACATGCACATCAAGTGAATAACAAGTACATACACAGTAAAGTACAATTTCCCTTAAGATCACTCAGATACCACAGTCAGTCTGGAGCTGCTTTCTCCCTTTCTCTCCAGATCCCCAATAAGACTCCCCACTGGCACAGCTATAGGGTTCAGATCTCAGCTGAGTAGTCAAGCCAAAACCTCCAGTACCCTCTCTGTCCAACCAGTGCTTCATGTCCTTGCCCAAGTAGCTGACACACACACACTTTGAGATTTGATTTATATACAAACACACAGACATTCCTGGGGAAGTTTGGCACAGTTTCACTAGCTATGCCCCCTTCTTTTCAGGCTATAAGTTAGTAATTACCGCCACCAGCTACTCTTATCAGCCACTATAAATGGCCCTTACCAAAGGGTGTCCCATTCTACTGTGCAATGTTATTATTATCCAAATGGTAAGTGTGACAAACAGCAGGACTATTGGAGTGGCTTGTACAGTATCACCAAATACATGCAAGTATACTAAGAGCTTAAATTATCTCTACACAAAACAGCCACAGTTAAAAGGTTTAAAAATGTTTAATAATAAATAATAAAAACACAATACAATACTCATTAATTCAACACAGTGACAATAGAGAGTTCAGAAATCACAGAAAACACTTTAAAATAACATTGTAGGACAGTCTGACATAAATATAGAAAACAACTAGACTAATCTTGCTATATTCTATCTATCTCTAAGAGAAATACTAAGATCTAAATCCTACTTACAGAGCAAAGCAAGTGCTGGTGAGTTGTCAGCTTCAGACAAAATACAAAATGCACTTCTTTCCCTCTGAGATAGTTCTTAAATTGATAATGCACATTACTGCTGACTCATCTCAGATTAAATCATTCTTGTCACCTCTGATTTATTTCCCAGGCTAACAGAGACTTAAAATTTAACATTTCTTTGTGATCTGCAGCTGCCTGGAAGTCACAGAGCAATAAAAGACACTTTACATGTGAAACCTAGTAATTATCTCTGTCTTAAGACAATAGAAAGAAATCCTAGCCCAGACATCCTGTATCTTAGCTTGAGATCACACACAGTTGTAAAATTCTTTATTTATTTTCTCAGAGTTTGCAAGTTAACTCTGTATGTCCCAGTTTTTAACCATGAAAACATACATTACATAGACTTAGAGTTTATACACATTTTTACTTTCTTCCAGCAGGGTGCACTGTGGTTACATTTTTAAAGCTCAGCAGATAACACAGTTTTCTTACATTTCTAACACAAGCCTGTGGATCATATTAATATTTACAATGACAGAATTATTTGCAAAATTCTATCTGGCTGAGCTGGCAGCCTCTCAGTTTATCACAAGTGGTATGAGTTGCCTGTGGCAAATTTGGTGATTTTATGGTAGCATGACTAGAGCTTATTTTGTAGAGATGAGTGCAGGTTAGTAAAAATGGGGGCATTGTATAACAGGGATGGGAGCAAGTAAGTGCTGGCGAGAGCTTTTTTGATGGTGCTGTCCATTTAATATTTATGTCTGTACAGTGCTCCTAATTTGCAGTGGGAGTTTTAATGGCATTACCAATATGGTGTTCAAATGTCAGTTTATTGTCAATGGTAATACCTAATAGTTTAGCATGTGATACGGTTTCAATTTCTGTGTTGCTTTGGGAGAAATATGAAAGTGATAGTCAGGTGAAAGGGGTTTTGCTATGAAGAGTAGAAGCTTTCTATTTTTGGCATTAAGAATTAGTTATGATTCGGCTACCCAGGCTTTGATTGTGGTGATGGTATCTTGGGTTATTTGTTGGAGATGTTGTACATTATTTGAGGAGGAGATAATGGCAGTATTATCCGTATATTGGATAACAGAGCTAAGAGGAGAAACGGTGTGAAAGTTGTTGGTAAATATGTTAAAGAGTAAAGGTCCAAGTATGCATCCTTGTGATACTCCAGTTTGGTTGGTTTGGTATTTTGATAGGGTATTTTGACATTGTACACATTGTTGCATTGTTGTTTGTTAGTGAGGTAGCTATTAAACCTTTGATGGGTGGGTGGGGTGCAGCCGATATTAGAAAGGTGTTGTTAAAGTTTTTTGTGTCATACTGTATCGAAAGCTTTTGATAGGTCTAGTAATAGTATTGAAGTAATATTACCCAAGTCGATGGATCTCTGTACAGTATGCATGAAGGAGATAAGTGCAGTGCTTGTGTTGTGTCAGGGGCAAAAGCCATGTTGGGTGGGGCTGAGTAGGTTGTTGTGTATGTGAGATGGTGAAGTAACTGTTTATGAATGCACTTTCAAGGAGTTTGCATAGTGGGAAGAAGATAGAGATTGGATGATAGTTAGAGGGTTAATTGGAGTTACCTCCTTTGTGAAGTGGAGTAATGTTGGATTTTTTCCAGAGGTTTGGGACATAGGATTCTGTAACTGAGCAGTTGATCAGAATGCCAGCAGGGTATGCTATGGCCTCAGCAGCAAGTTTAAAGTATTCTAGTGAGACGTCGTCAGAGGAGAGAGAGCATGGTTTTCATTTTCTGAGGAGTCTCTGAATTTCTGTGGTTGGTATTGTTTGTAGTGAGAAGAGGCTAGATGGTGTAATATTGCTTTGGTGAAGGGGAAAAGAATTGTCTATGAGGGGGAGAGGATCTTTCTAAGTGAGGACTGCTTTTGTGGGGTAGAGGAAGAGGAGGAAAGGAATTTTATAGGGTGAGGGTAGAGGGAGAGGAGTCTGTTATTAATTTCTGTATGCTATTTATAAAATGTGAGTTGAGCATAGTGACTATTTGTGATGGTGCTTTTTCTGGGCATGGTAATGGGTTTTGTTTGGTGCCAGGGGTAAGGAGATTAGTGATGCTTTTCCAGAATTGTTTTGAGTTGTTTCTATGGTTACTCAGTTGGTTAGAAAAATAGTTTCTCTTGTCAGTACATACTAGCTTTTTAGCTTTGTTTCGTATGTGTCTGTGTAAGGAGGTTACATTCATTTTTATTTTGATGCCATTCTTTCCAGGCCTTGTCCCTCTTTTATAGGAGTTGTTTAATGGCCTTTATTAGCCAGGGTGCATGGTTTGATTTTGCTCTTTTAGTATAAGGAGGGGCTAGGTTGTTGAGTGTGTCTAGGAATATCTTATTAAAATAGTATAAGGCATCATCCAATGGGAGAGTTTTTAGTGGGCACCACTCTTGAGAGTTTCACAATGTCGATAAATTCTTGTTGATCAAAATGTTTTAGGTTTCTGGTGGCTTGATAGTTATGAGGTTTTGATATATGTGGAGTGGATCAATAAGTGAAAACAGGTAAGTGGTCACTGAGTATATTGGGTAGGGTCTTTGGATTTGAGTATTTAAGTGGATCTGAAACTAACATCCAATCGAGGGTGGCTCTTGGTGTATTGTTGTTGAGCATTCTGGTAGGGTCGGTGACGAGTTGGCTGAACTTGTTAGAGGTTTATACTGTTTGTTGGGGAGTCAGTTATTAAATCTTGCCAACTGATGTTTACATATCCCATAATAATGTTTTATTGCAGATATTTTCTGGCATCCAGGCAAGGATGTCCTCAAGGGTTTGGATATTTTGTCCTGGTGGGATAAACAGACTAACTGCGTGTAGCTGTTTAGATTTGTTATACAATGCTATAATTCTAAAAACATGTTTTCTACATCTTACATTCACAGAAAATAACCTTCCCATCCTTACCAATGTTACATATGGTATTTTCACTGTTTCTTTGCACAACACAGCCAAATCAGAACAATTTTCACTTCCTAAGTTTCATATTATATTTCTGTTTGTAGTCTTTCTTCACTGGTTAGGATTCTTATATCCTCTAACATAATAATATCCGCATCCAATTTAACACACCATTCAAGTATTCCTATCTTTCTTACAGTGTTAATAAAATTGTTCACACTTACTGAAAGTATTTTGAAATTGTAGCTTTTCCTTCTTTTTAAGTTTAGAGGATATATTTTTAAATTTTTGTTTTCTTGTTTTTGCTCTTTCCCATATTGAATATTTTTTCTACGTTTATGATTTTCAGAATCAGGTTTTCACTGGCTAGAACTTCAAAAAAGTCCTAGTGTCAATATCTTCATCTGATGTCTCCTCTCCTGCAAACTGTCAGCTACTTTTTCTCCTCCATATTTTTCTATTTCTTCAGTTTCTTCTTCACTTAGTTCATCATCTCCCTCAGCCTCTTGCTGTTCTTCCTCGTGTATGTTTTCTGCTCTTTTCTCTTCTTTTTCATTATTTACTCTTTGCTCTTTACAGTCCATCTAAAAATGTCCTTTTTTACATGGTCTGCATTCAGCCACAAATCTTGTTGCTGTATGTCCTTTCTTCCCACACTGGCTACATTATACCTTGACATAATCATTAATTACATGAGAACAGTTCCCCAAAAAGAAACATGATTTATGCTGGCCAGCATATCTTAATGTCCCTCTAGGACTAGTCACAGAAATGACAATTGGCAACTGTTTTACCATTTTTTTTTTCACTTTCCAAAACAGCTTCCAGCATCCACCCTCCATTCATAAATTTCTCTCATCTCTTAACTTTCACAATGTTGTCAACAGTTTCACACAAACTCTGCATGCATTTTTAACATCTTCTGCTTCCAGTTCATTAGTTCTAAACTGAAAATTATCTTTTTTTTTTAACACATAGGATTACGAGTGGGTTACTAATTGTAACCTGGTTGTTATGGGTTTGAGGCATGGATGCTAAGAAATTCACTTTAAGTGCAAAGCTTGAGAAATGAACCTTGGCATCCATGTTGAGAACACATAATAATGGGTTATGATCAGATACCCAATCATAATTCTTTGTAGTATATGGAGCTTTATCTGCTGCATGTATTACTGTATATAGAACTAAAAATCTCTGAGTGTTTTGCCAGGTTTCAAAGCCAAAAAACACTTGCATTGCCAAAAAAATAGTGCAACACATTTTCTTATTTCACAAAGAAAGTCAGAGACAGATTACTGTTACAAACAGCAGGCAGAAAGCAGGCTGCTTTTAGTTCTGCCTCTGTCATTAGCTGACTGGTTCTGATAAGTTGAACTGCCTAGCAAGATACCTAATCTTAACAAGTAAAGCAGGATGTACTTAACATTTGTTAAGATCAGGTCTTACACTATAGAAGCACTTAACTGATTTGTCTCTTTCCAAATATCAAAGAGTAAATCACCATGGTCCTGCACTACATTTATGTTATTAACAGAAAACAGATAATTGTTCCATGGAAATATGTGTTTCTTTTTATCTCACTGATCTAGAAATGTCATCATCAGTCTCTCAGATTCAAATGTTAAGTCACAAAATGTCTGTGTTCCTATATGTATAGAAGACTACATTTCTTGAGCTTTAAATACACCGAATGGTTACCAAATTGTTCCATACATAATATATGTCTATTACCGTCTCATGTTTGTTCTTATTCTCAAAGTTGGCCTGCTCTTCTTTTTAAAAACAGTTTTCCTTACAGTTTGATGCTTCCCTCTTTTTATCTGCTGTCACTGTTGCATAAGTTTTAACTGGTGCATGCTCTGCAGCCACAAACCAGATGCCTTTTCAGTCTGTTCCTGATTTCCTTTTTTACTTTTTGTCAGTGCAGCGTACATTTTATCTGCTAATTTCTGTGGTGTCATATCACCTGGCTCCTTCTTCATATTACCAACTTCAGCAGTTCTGAAAATTATGTGCCATGTCATCCCATGAAACAGCAGAGCTGTCACCTGGATCATCCTGCTCAATTATTTTCAACACATCATCTGCAAGCTCTTCGATCCTCGGCTGGGGTGCCTTCTGTGTGGAGTCTGCATGTCCTCCCTGTGGTCACGTGGGTTTTCTCCGGGTGCTCCGGTTTCCTCCCACATCCCAAAGACATGCTGCAGGTGGATTGGACACTCTAAATTGGCCCTAGGTGTGAGTATGTGTGTGTGTGTGTGTGTGTGTGTGTGTGTGTGTGTGTGTGTGTGTGTGTGTGTGTGTGTGTGTGTGCATTCTGTGGAAGGTTGGGCGCTGGGCTGGCAACTCGACACTGTAAAACTCCACTGCCAATCATGAGTGGACAGGTGATCTGCTGTTGCGACCCCTAACCGGGAAAAGCCGAAAGAAGAAGAAGAAGAAGAAGATCTGCAGGCTCTTCGTACTCCAGTTCTGTTATCTGTATCATCTAATGGACTCACTTTGTTTTCCATTGAGACACTTGAACACTGCTTATTTGTATTGTCCACTACACAGGATTCTTAATCTGCATTCCAATTCTTCACGTCAAACAATTTTTTTTTCTAAAAACTCTCATTTTCCACCTCCAAACTCTCCACAACTTTTCTTTCCTTCTCCATGCTGCTGCTCTGCTTCTGTTAGACCTCTTTCTTGCTACTATAACAGGCCTCCAGTGCCATCTAGTAGCTCCAAAGAAAAAAAAAAGAGTAGGGGAAGATACTTGATGCACCAGCAAAATTTCTCCTAGTAATGTAAATTCCACCTCAGTTCTCCCTGAGAAGAATTCACTAGTTGAGTGGGAATAACCTAGCTAACAAAGAATTCATAAATAAATAAATAAATAAAAGGACATGGAGCCAATACACATGCTGTTAGATGAAAACTAGTGAAGACATTAGTAAACTCATCAAAATCATAGAATATTGATCACCAACCAAGGCATAGATAATGGGAATAGAAGTTATATACCACACCGCACTTGGGGTCAGCCAAAGGAAAAGTGGACATGATGGCAGCAGTTTTGTTAACAAAGAATTAAACAGCAGCCTCATATTCAGAACTAGATAAGGCTCTAAGTTTTCAGACAAGCTGGGCAGCAAACCTCTTCACCGTTTTGAAAAGAGATGCTGGTAGACTTGCCACTGAAGCAATATTCCTAAACAGAAGTTCTGACTTTTTATGGGAGAACTCTACATGATTAATGGGATCTTGTTTGTCAAACTCCATCTTGTCTGTCCACTACCTTGCAGGATGCCAAAGATGTTCCAACCTGCATCCAGCCCTATGCATGGTATGACGGGAGGTATCAAGTCAAGGTTTGCTCTTGTTTGTAGAGACAGGACATACATGATCTGGGGTTAAAGAGTCCAATGTTTGTGAGAGAGATATATTTTAATTCTCCATGAAGGCATCCACAGAGTTAACACAAGTATCTATTACAAACTAAAGAAGTACATAGCTTCATAGGTTCATAGGTGTGTACTAGGCTAATGGTCCTGGAGCCTTTACAAGCCTAGCCCATAGAAGTGTCTTGGCATCGTGCTGCCTGATATTAGTTCACAGTGCCTCTATCAAGTAGAGCCACTGCAGTGATCCCTGGGGTGAACTTTCTATTTCCCTTGAAGAGGGCCTGTGAGGTACTCTGCTTGACATGTATGGAAAGTCTATTCCAGAACATGGGCAGTCTCTGGGTTATGAACCTGTCCTTCCAGGATGTTCTGTTGATTGTGGTAATGAGGTTGAGGTCTCTGAAGCATGTGTTGCAGAGGGATTGGGATTTCTTTAGATGTAGCATTTCTAACAGAGCTGGGTCAGACATGCCTTTGTAAGTCAAGCAGAGATTGCCTCTTAGTGGAGGATTTGAGACAGAGAATAGCTGTTTGTTTTTTGAGTCTGTCCATGCAGAACATGTGTTTAAGGCCTAGGATCCTCTTCAAGAGGTACTTTTGTGGCCTGTCCAGCTGTTGCATGTGTCTAGTGAGGTACATGTCAAATGGGCATTATACTCGATGACTGGCCTAATGAGGGGAAGTATAGAATGAGATAATGACCTCTTCCTTCCTGGATGCAAAACCCTTGGTAATGAGACGTGCCACATAGAAGGACTTTCTGACCACAGTGACAATGTGGTGGTCAAAGGAGAGGCTGTTATCAACCTGTGTCACCAGATCTCTTATAATATCTTCAGTGTTCAGTGGGCTCCCATTGATGTGGTAATTAGTGGGAACTGAGTTTTTCCCAAAGGGGATGAAGATACATTTTTGGCATTAAGCTTAAGGCCATGGTTTCAACACCAGTCATTGGTCTCAGTGATGCCTTTCTGTAAAGATGTCTACATAACTCGGAGAATTAATAATGGCTCCCAGCTTGCAGTCATCTGCAAACTTGATCAGCCAGAATCCCTCTGTTTTGGCCTGGACTTCTGAGAAGTAGATGTCAAACAGGAGAGGACCCATGACCAATCCCTGTGGAACTCCAGTCATGACTGGTCGGCCGTCTGACTTGGAGTCTGCTACTTTCACACTGTGGATTCTATCTGTGAGCCAATTTGCAACCCACCTAGTGATATAGGGGTTGATGCCTAGTTTGGTGAGTTTGTCAATAATTCCTGAGTAGGGAATGTTATCAAAGGCCTTGGCCAGATTGAGGTAGGCTGTATGAACTGCCTTGCCCTCATCCACAGCTCTGATGACTAACTCAAAGAAATCAACCAGGTTGAGCAGGCATGATTTACCTTTTACAAAACCAAATTGCGTGGGATCTAGAGTTTGGAGATTCCCTATATCCTTGTTAATTAGGTCTATGATGATGCGCTCCATAGCCTTACATATCAGACTCCTCAGGCTAATGGGGCAATAATTCCCAGGGTCTGTAGTTGCTCCTCCTTTATGGAGAGGGATCACTGTAGTAGTGCACCATTCAGTAGGGACACAGCGTGAGGTGAGGCTGTGATTGAATAGGGCACACAGATGTGGTGCCAATTCACTTTGTAGTTCATGTAGGACACATCCAGGGATATTGTCGGGTCCCATGGAAGTTGAGAAAAAGGTTGGCATTGTCATGATTAATATTATGTACTACCTTTAATATTGGGGACTAGCATTCAGAAGAAAACAACCCAAAGTGTGACTGACAAATCCATCAGAAAGATCAGGTTCAATGAATGTCCAGTTTTATGTTATTTAGGAAATCAAATGAGCAAACACGGATCCTGTCAGGATACAGTTCAATTCAGAAGCAAAAGACACTGTCTCACCATCATCCCAGATACTGAAGTCCTCCAGAGCTACAAGGCATGAGTGATCCATTACTGAGCCAATGAGGAAATCAATGCACTACTGAAGGAATGTCCTCACACTGTATGGTGAATGATAGACAAGGGGAAGTCTGCAGTTTGATCCTGGTACAAGGGCATGTTCAAAGGAGTTGGTCTCTCTGTTTCCCAGGTTGGCCATCTAATTTTGTTATGGCCACAGATGACAAACCCACCCCTCACCCTGCCCCTCCTGGAGAAATGTATAATCAAGACATGGGGTAGAATAGCAACAACTAGATAAGTAAAGAATTTCCCATCCAGCCAGGTCTTGGTTAAGAAAGCAAAGTAAGAATCACACAGCAGATTAAATATAATACCCATCTTATTGCAAATTGACCTTGCATTAGTGTACAAAGCCCTAAGAGGGGTCAAAGGAGAGAGGGCCCTCCCCTACCTGCCCATGATGGCACAATGGAACTCTGGGTACTGTAAGGGGCAAGAGCCCTAGTGGCTATCAGCAGGAAGGTTATGCCATACCCATTGCCCCAGAACAAGTATACACCCACGAATGACAACTGTCAATGTAGTATAGTGCCCTCCCCATTGCTTATGCAATATGTGATAATGTCTGCAAAGGTGGAAGGTAGAGATAAGTAGTTTAGATTAACTAAAAGCATGTAAGGCCAGTAATAACAGTCTACTGTAATGCTGAGCAATGATAAACATAAAATAAAAAAGTGTAAGGAATATAAATTAAAATGGAGTCGTTAATACAGCAAGCAATGCTAAAATATTTGTGATTGATTGAAACAATATAATAAAATTCACTGATAAAACAGTTACTGCTGTCATTGATGGAATACATAAAAATAAACTGAATTAAATTACAAGTGAACCATCCATGAAGATTTTAGAAGGAGGGCTACATAAAACTAACAACAGATACAATTAGCAAATAAAATATATAGTAAATTGAGCATAATCCATAGGATAACTCTCAAGCAGAGATTATGCTAACTAAAACAAATACCACAGTAATAAAAATAAAATAATACTTAAATGAAAGAGTCCTTAACTGTAGTAATTGCTGCAATGGATCCAGTGTAGATTTTAAGGGACCAAATCAGCTGAGGAGAAGGAAAACAAAAATACCATGTGTTTGGTATAGTGAAATTAAACCTCTGAACATCCTCTTACACGTTTGAGCAAACTATATCAGAATACCAGAGAAGAAACCTAAAATCCACCAGGGAAATAAATGTAACCTAAAATCCACCAGTGCAAATAAATGTAACCTAAAATCTACCAGGGCAAATAAATGTAACCTAAAATCCACCAGTGCAAATAAATGTAACCTAAAATCTACCAGGGCAAATAAATGTAACCTAAAATCCGCCAGGGCAAATAAATGTGAGCTAAATGCTCCAATTCTTCAAGCCAGCCATAGGGGAGAAAATGGAAAGTGGACTGCAGCAGCAGACCAGAACCAGCTTCCACTGTCCATGTCACGTGTCACTCAGAATGATTCCCAAGTGCACCACTAAGTTGTAAAGCTTGTAATATAGTCCAACTTTCCAAGGAAATATAAATCAAGGTCAAATACACTGCCCTGCACCAAGCTGCTTCCAAGCACGTTTTTAACATTCTAGCCACTGGGCAGAGGGCTAAAGCTGACACCCAGATAAACAAATACAATAATAAACACTTCTCATTAGCAATAGTCTCTTGCATGACTTCCTCGGTCCATGAGGAGAATCCAGCACACACATAGTACCTCAAAGAGCATGCCAACATCCAACCAAGATCTCAAACAAAAATACTCCCTGACTATGGGTAGGTACCCCTTCAGCTACAACGATGCAATCATTAGATATCAGCAGTGTTCTGCTGTGGTTCTATGATCAGTAACAAACTGGCAGCATGCTCAATGCCAGCACAGTGCCAGTGGCACTCAACATGACCCTAACCAACACTTCAGACTAGCAAACAACAGGAAAAAAGCCACAATTACTCCTCAGGCATGCTCATCAACCACAGAACAACTGAAGAACAAACAAGAACGGAACAGACTAGGGGACATATGGCTAGCAGCCAACATCAGCACCACCTGGCCTTGGTTTCCTTGTTTGTTTGCTTGGTTGTTAGCTAATCAGGCAGGTAGGTGCACTGGTCTGAACACTCTTTGAGCCATGACATCAGACAGAGGATTATAATAAGGCAGATAATGATTAGATCAGTGACAACATTCTTTACAAAGGAAATGGAACAATATAGTTCATAAATCATCAAAATATAAAAGAAAAACAGCAATTAAATAAACAATTTATATAGATAAAAGAAAAGGATATTGAGAGAAGATATACACTAAAAAAGATTGAATAATCAGATAATAATAAATATTAGAGACAGTATCAAAAGTTTATACAAAGTTAAATTCCCATCAGCAAATCTGAAGTGACAACAAAGAGTAGATGTGTTTCATAACAATAAGGAATTGTATTAGAATTATTTACTCACTCCAGTAGGGAAAAAGACTCTAGCTTGCTTGGGATTGTCTGGTCCCTGGAAGCTCTTTCTGGAACAGCACCTAATGCATCTGGAATAAGATAATTCATGACCATGCCTGATGCCCAAATGCCTCTTGTGATGTCTAGTCAAGATGTGGTAAATTCAGAGACCTATAGAATCCACTAACCAACTGCAGAAAATTTCACTGTACGGCTGTATCACTCAGACAGAAAACAGAACAGATGAAAAAATGCTTGATTTGTCCTCATAAAACATTTTATGCGAATAAATCGAGCATTTTTTCATCTGTTCTGTTTTCTGTCTGAGTAAATTCAGAGACGCTCACACATGTGTAGCGTTGGCAGGTTCCCCTTTAAAACATCGAATTCTCATAACATCAAAACTCAAAACACCGAGACCATAACATCGGAAACCCAAAACAATGAAAACTCATAAGATCGAATTTCATAACATTGAAAATCTATAACATTGAGCAGTGTATCATCAAACATGTAAATGTTATAGTTTAATCTCTTAGTCTTGTGGTATCACTATAAGACATTGTAGTTTTTATTTATATAGTTATTATTTATATAGTGCAGGAATTTATACTCTTTATATAGTGTTTATTTTGCTAATCTGTACGTGTTTTTAGGCCATTATGTGTACATTCTGTATGGTGATCGCAATACAGTGGTGTTAGAAAATTAAGTTTTTTCCACTGTAGTGTGATCTCAGAGTTGGTATATTTAATTTATGGGGGTGGGTACAGCAAAAAGTGTGTTTGTTAGTTTGGTGTTGTTATAGGTGGAGGGTATGTTATTTACATGTGCTTTGTAATTTTCGATGTTGTGATGCAAAGTTTCAGTGTTCTGAGTTTTCAATGTTGTGATTTTAAGTGTTTTGGGTTTTTGATGTTATGGTCACAGTGTTCTGAGTTTCGATGTTATGAGAATTAGATGTTTTGAAGTAGAACCCCTTGGAAAGTAGTCAGACTTTCAGCTCTTGCAGGGGTGGATATGTACTCCTATAAATTTGCCTAGTACAGCTGATGTTAGTGAAATCCCTGATGTGTGGAAGTCCCCCTAATTGTACAGGGGGGCATAATCTTCTAAAAAAGTCTGGAAGAAGCAGAAGAGGCAGTTGGCATCATAACTATCCTTCACTGTGGTCAATGTCTGTTTCATCTTTCTAAAGTCATCAAACAGATCCTTGGAGATGTACCAAAAAAAATGTTCTCTACCCCAGAAGTCAGAAGTGGACATGTTGGCAAGCTGTGTTCATCCTTAAAAATTAGATTGTATCCTCCGTCATCTGTATCTGATCCTGGTGCCACAGCTATACTACTAACAGTTTTGAAATTAAAGCAGGCTACATGGAAGACCACTGTAGAGAGTGTAGAAAGTGTTCTTTAACTTAAAGTCATGGAGTTCTGTAAGTTTCCCCACTACATGGCTTTCAAAGGATAACTGGAACCTGAAAAGCTGAGAAAGATATTTAAGGGACCTAAGCCCAACATGGCAAAGGGAAACACTCTCTTGGAAACCATAGGCTTCTTGTCCATCCTTTGGCATGTAGGACTTTATGCTGGACCAAAATTATTGTGTATGAGTCTGCCTTAGGAATCCTTGTCAAAATGTTTCTCAATTCCAGTGGAATTCTCTGGGTGGAGCAAGTCTTCTTAGGAGCAGAACAAGTAAAATCTGAATGTAACCTGTCGGCATTGATTGCAATATGAGGACGGGCTTCATGGGAGAATGACTCAAGGGAGACTTCATCCTTCTGATATGGATACTAATTTAGGCATTTCTACTGAGAGGATAGAGAACCCACAGTTCCATTCCCAGAGTACTTTACCGGCAGGGAAGGCTTCTCAAAGGAGAAGTCATCTGGAGAGAACTACTGTGGGAGAACTCATTGTCCTTTCATGTCTCACAGATTATGGGCCTTTCACTCCTCTGAGTTCCCTTCTCAGACAGCTGAGGGAGAGGAACTACCTGTCTTTCACTCCATCATGAGGCAGCCTGTGCTTTCCAGCTGAACAAGGGGTTTAGCATGTGTAGATTTTGTGTCAAAAGTCAGATGACAGAACCAAAATACCTGGCTATACACTCAACAAGGTGGCATTATGACTAAAAAAGCCTTCATCAGGCTTGGAAGCAATATCAAACCTTTTTGCCTGAGACTACATTCTCATTTTCAGGAGGAAAAAGGTCATCCAGAAGTCAAACAGCTGATGAATACACATCATCATTTTCGAAGGGCAGAAAAGGAAATCATACTGAGAATGGCTTGCAAAATCATAACACACATTAGTAGAAAGATGACATTTTAAAAGGAAACATAATTAAAGGCCATGTCCTTTTAAAGGACAAAATGCAAAAAGGGAAACAGAAACTTGAGTCCTGTGATTCATGTATAAAAATTACTTTTCTTGTTACTTCTTGAAGAAGCCTAAGTACTCTCCACACCAAAGTATGTGTTAAATACTGAAGGAACAAATAGCTGCTTAGAAATGAATGCACAGCTCATAATAGATAAAAAAGAAATTATTGAACATGTAGATGATTCTCAGTATTCCCAGATCAGATCAGGTCAAACAGTTACGAAAAACTAGTGTAGCCCTGATAAACATTTTTTTCCAAACCTCCTAACTAAATAATAGCAACCCAGAGTTCACCACTAAGTTAGAGAATGTTGTTAACTTTCAACTAGAATGTTGTTAACTTTCAGAAGCAATATATATTCTAAATTAAATAAAAAAAATATTTTCAAGACCACATAAGCCATTCACATTTTAGGAATCTGACTGCAGATGATTTGGTTAGAGCGGATCGATCTATGCATAGTATTCCATTAGTCCTGGTGTTCCCCACTAAGTAACACCACAGTTGTTTGAAGGTAAATGTATTTATTCTTGCTACTCTGCCTTTCCGTCATGTGAACATCTTAAAGTAGCAATCCTGGAACTTATTAAATTAATAAAAATACATTTTACCACAGATGTTCAGCCAGAGAGTAACACAGAAGGTTTCCAGCTGCATTTAGAATAGCATGCCAACACATTTGGCTTTGTCAGTTTTGGCCTTGGAGTGAAGAACATTCTGTAACTGCTCTGCAGGCAAAAACAATTTATCTAACTTAACTGCTCATTACTACTCTCATTGTTTTCTAAAGACAGTAAAAACCTGTTCTCTTATCTTTATTATTAACTTTTACAGCTCCTGGTGATTGCAGCCATTAAAGTTTATGTTTGCGCAGTTTTCTGTCAGACACATCTATGCACATTATTTTCAGTGGGAGTTTGTGAAGCGTACATATTCCCTATATAGTAATCTGCTACATTAAATCTTCTTTTAAACCAGTATGTTATTTTGCATTTGCTATTTTAAATCCCATCTGCACTTCTTGCCTTTAACAGTCAAATCTTCTGATGTATGTTTTCAAACCATCATCCAGTGGTTTGGGAAGGGGTAGGGCAATGAATTAGCAGAGAGTTCATCTGGAGAAGATAACCATCATCATAATAATAATTTTCTACAGTAAATTGCAGCCAAATGCCACTTTCCGAGAGATGACATCTGACAAAAGAAAAGTTGAATTTTTTTTCTGAGGTGGGATGGTCCTGCAGTTGTTTACAATTATCTAAGGAGGTCAGGGTTCTTCAACCAAGAGATGAGAAGTTTGATTTCATTTATAGTAATCTCTGTATATTTAATTGAATGTCATTTCCTTTCTCTTGTTCACTGTCTAATGAGTCACAACCAACTTCTAGAGTGACCCTGCACACAGTCACCTCTGTCTGAGGTGTTTTCAAGGCGGGGGGGGGGGTTGCCAGATCCTTCTTCTCTGTCACACATGCGCACATTCATACCTATGGACAGTTTAGACACTTCCCATCACGCCTAATACTTGTCTTTAGAATATGGGAAGAAACTGGAACTCCCAGAGAAATCCCAAACCCACACAAACACAGGGGAGACATGCAGATTCCACACAGAGGGCAATCAGAGAAGAATAGACCCAGAGAACCACTTCAGTTTCCTCAAATGAATAGCATTTTTGACATGCATTTCAAAACACGTGATCCCTAAACAAACCATTGGAAACCATTTTGAAGAAATAATGGATTGTATGGTTGTATTTTTCACACCTGTCTCTGTTAATTTGGCTATCAAATTATGTAGGAATAGAATGATGGCAGGAACTGCATCTCATGTATAGGAATGTTATCAGCTATGTAATGCAAAAACAAAAAAGGCTGTATCTAATATTTCAGACCAGGATTAATCTGTACCAGTATGTAAAACAATAAGACATTGGTAGGTATTTTTCAGATTTACTTAAATGTTGTAAACATGCATTTACTAGATACATATCGTACAAAATATATATGTCTATAATACTTTTTATACTGTACTCGGACTACTGTCTGACAACAAAACTAGTATATGATTTATTATTCAGCTCTGTTACTTCTGTTACTGTAAATCTAGTCAGTCAAAGAACCACAGAAAACCCTATGTGAAAAAAAGCCTTTGGCTTAGAGGGGCTACCAAATTTCAAATTAATTAAATAAAGAGATTAAGTAAATAAACTCTTAGTCATAGAGACTGAAGGAACTAAAACTGGCCTTTTAGACTACATAAAGTCAATGTGTACTTTGACCACGATAACCAGTTTATCACAGAAGTGCCAAGTACAAACAAAATAACTTGTACCTCATTATGTTATACGTAAAAATGTGATTTCTGTAACTGTGGAATTGCTTGGCTCATCGAATGTATTTATTTGTTGTCTTTTATGCAAATTGTCTTTTAGACCTCATAAAATCAATGTGCACTATAATCATGACAATCGCTGAAATGTCAAATATAAACAAAATAATGTGTGTTTTATTATGTTATGGTGGCAATGTAATTAATTTAACTACAACATAATTTTACAATACTAGAACTACCAGTATTTATTTTGTTAAGCCAGGAGTTAGAACCACAAAGCACCTACATTACAATTCCTCAAAATAAAAATCCACTGCGTAGGTCATTGCTTCTCTATGCTTGGCCCTAGACTGTGGGAATCTGTTCTCTCCCTCAAATCAAAGACATTTCAACCTACCCAATATTTCAAACTCAGCTCCAGAAACTTACCAGCTAGTGCCTATCTTCTAACTACACCACTTGATTTTTTCTTCATTTTTCCCACTGTCCTCATTAAGGTGCACTCAAAT
The DNA here is from genome assembly GCF_019279795.1 of Protopterus annectens. Classification (NCBI taxonomy): domain Eukaryota; kingdom Metazoa; phylum Chordata; order Ceratodontiformes; family Protopteridae; genus Protopterus; species Protopterus annectens. The sequence continues at coordinate 59,184,545 of NC_056730.1, read as the reverse complement.
CTCATACCACTTCACCTTATCTAATCTGCTGATGACTCCATGTAATTCTAATCCTCTCGCATCTTCAATGTTATATTACGTAGCTTGTTTTGATCTTATGTAAATAGTAGATAATACTGTTGTGTAAATTATACTTCAGTTCTGTGTTGTTGTTAGTATTTGTATATACTACCAGATGTAATTCCTATACAATCTTGTGTTTTTTTTTTTTTGTGGACAACAGATCTACAGTATATTCTGTTTTTTTTTTTTTTTTTTATCTTACTCTCTCAACATATAAAAATATATGACTGTTTGACAGACAATAGCTGCAGGAGCCCATATGAATTTGATTTCAGACTATGTCATTTGATCCGTATTACAGGGTCTACATCTCTAAAATGACACCATTGTTGTTGCTAAGGCTGCCTTTTTATGTTTTTATTGAAAAGTATTGCTGTAACCATAACTAACCTGGACACTAAAATTGAGAAATGTTATCAGTTTATCATAGGCAGGCAGAAGAGTGATAGATAAAGTACTTACTCCACATTCAGATTGTATAAACTCTCTGCAGAGGCATGCAAAGGAGATTAAAGTATAGTTGCTACCGATCAAACAAACATGAAGTGATTGCAAGCCAGCATAATCAATTTGGAAGGTAGGCCTCATCAAAAAAACATGCAATGTATTGGTGTGGCTGCGAGAGTTGAAGGTATAACAATTGCTTGCTAGTCACCCAGCACGAGATGGAGCAATGCAATGGTATTCCCAGTACAGATTCAGTCATAGAATGAGCCCACATAGTGCTCCTGCCTGCTGCAAGTGGGCAGTTGTATTGATCCATCAATGACAATCTGCAGGCTGCATGAGCTAAAATTTAAAGTATTATAGCCAGAATTATTTTGGGCATTACTTTCCACAAGGGCTAAAACCTTCTTAGAAGGTAATGAAGCTAAGACAGCAGTCGGCGGTTGGTTAGAGGGAAAGGGAGTGCTATTTCAGTTACTTCAGTGCAAGGATTGCATAGGAATGCTGGTGATTTAACTCCTGTTAACCAGTGATAATGCATGGAACCACACACACTGCTTTATCAGCTCATGTAGGAGTGTGAAGGTATAGACCACACTGCTGCATTGTATCGGTTACAAGAATAGGGACATCACCAAGAATGAATGAGCAGCAGAACTTGAACATTTGGTCTTTAAGGTATTGAGCCTATAATTTCAGAATCCTGTATTTGATCAACTCTTTCCAAGGGTCCAGTGAATGTTACATGACTTATGCAAGTCACTGTTTCTGAGTAAAATTTGTTAGCTTATATGGCTTTACTTCTTGGGTTCTAGCAAGGAGATAGAAACTGTAAATGCATTTTTTTTCAAATGATGAAAGATTAAGGACACATCCACAGGTACCACATGTGATGTTCCTGTCTGTCTATTAAGAAGAGATCCACTGGTGATGTATATGACATTTCTGTCTGTTAAGGTAACATCCACAGGGACAGTAATATGACATTTCTGCCTGCTGTTAAGGTGATATTCACAGGTACAGTATATGATGCTTCTGCCTTTTAAGGAGAGGACCAAAGGTACTTTATGTGATGTTTCTGTCTGTTATTTAACAAATAAAATACCAGAGGAATTTATGCCAGAGCTTTTTGGATTACATTAGAGTGAGATTTTAGTTTTCAGGGTTCAGTGCTAGCTGTTCTCCCTGAAACATATGGACATAATGGAATGTTATAGGACAGTATAAGTATAATGGAAATTAAACAAATGATTTCTTATTTAATTAATGAATTATGATGAAGTATTAAAATAAGGTTATGAAGGCTTCTTTGAATTTTGCAAAGATGGTTAATACAATGAGTATTCTCAGACATAAAGTGTGACATTTCTATTCAGGATAATCTCAGTGGGAATGATGAACTCAGTTCAGTTCCTGGAGCAAGTGTTTTGCTATCTACTAGCCATTTATTTAAAGATGAAGGCACACAAAGCTTCTAAAAGGATTTGTGAATACAAATGATATAATATGTTTGAGGAAGTACTTGAAGTTCTAGTCCTGACAAACCATATCTTATGTTTAATCACTCTTCTTTGATCTTACATAACATATGTAAATAGAATTTTGTGTTCAAATGTACCTAGTAGCACTCACTTACTCATGCACATAGGAAAACAAAAGGCATTAAACCACTTTGGTGAAGGGAAAAAATGTCTGGTAATAAAAACAGCAAGCAGTGAGACTGCTCAAATGCATTGGAATGGTATGACAACTATTATGTCTGAGGAAATAGCAGAAAATAGCCTCCATAAAATGTGAAATAACAGGAACCTTTACTAGGGGTCATCACTTGAAAGTGATGTTGCCATTTTTTTTTTTTAATTTCATCATCCTTCATTGCATTTCATGCTGTTTTGCTGTATTAAGACTGTTCCAGTTCTAACTTAAAAAAAAGATGGAAAAAAACCTGTACTGTAAATAAAATGTACATTTTTAATAATTACTTACCATTTACTTGTTTCATTGGATTTATGTTGATTTTCTTAGTTTTTTTAAGTATGGTAGCATTTGTTTCAGGCTAGTAATTAGATATATGGGGAAATACTGAACTACTAAATTAGATTTGCTCTTCAATACAACATATTTAGTATTGTGATCTTTTTAGCTCATGGAAGAAAAGGTAGAAACTATCATTTATTGGCTAGAAAAAATATAGAAACAAAAAAGAACATTTATAAATTTAGAATAGGAATCAAAGGGTAACTAGATCATCATGTGAGGATGGACACAGTAGTACAGACTTTGACACAGACTGTACTTAGACTGCAAAGCTGGTTTCTGTTTTTTCATATTTAATTAATGAATGTTTAGAAGAAGATGCAGAGAGCCTCCCTGCATTTGGGGGTACAGTGGAACCAACTTTATGCAAAAACAAAATAGGTTTTAATTTTCACCGAAAGTGAAATGTGGGTGATCTGTTGCCCTTATCACCATGACTATTGAGCATACCTCTAAACCTCTTAGCACAAGAAATCTGGATAAAATCTAAAATAATGGGGGGACAAATGCCCCAAACATAGGGGCAGATTTTAAATATTGTTCTCATAAATTTAAAAAGCTGATAGAATAATAGGTTTTGTGCTAGTATTCATTTTAGGAAAGAATATAAGCTTTGAAACTCAAATGTGTGTCATTATTTAGTCACTTCAGTCATTAGTAATTTGTCAGAAAATTTTATGAGGAACAGACAAAAATATGATGAAAAAATGTGGACTTTCTGTGAAAATCTGTACAGTTGAGAGGTATGCTGGTGAGAGTTGCTTTGATTAAAGTACTAAATCCAAGCTTCAGCCTATAATGAGGACAACAACCTGTACTGGTTAAGCTATTGGTCTGGGAGAGCCAAGCATCTGTGTTTACTCTGGAAATATGGACACTACTGGAACAGACATTCTCCTTATATATTCCTACCGTTCTTTCTTCTTGTTCCTATAATGCGTATGTAAAAAAGTGGAAAATGCCACAGATGTGTCTCTGCAAGGGTGAAGCAGTATCTGAGTTATTTATATTCTGACCACTACCTACTGAGGTTAAATTGCTCTTCAGATAGGTGATAGCTGCTCTTTTGAGAACAACTGGAAAACTAGACGCACTGCATCTATAGCAGTATATGCATTTTCAAATCCACTATTAATTAAGCTCATTATTGCTTAAAGTTGAAAATAAAACCATAACGAAATTTAGATTATAATACCATTCCATACAGAATGTATTGGGTGTTATCTAGTCATTTTCTAATAATATGATTGTTCTCTTAGTCTAAGTACCAATCACTATATTAATTAAAAGAGACACATCTATCTTTACAAAGTGTTTTTCTTGCAGTATATATATGATTCTTTTCCATACCATGCAAACTAATGGCATCAGCATTATGAGAAGGGAAATGCTTTTTTTTTTTTTTTGCTTTTTTTTACTACTTTGCAAAATCACCCACCACTGGCTGCTCTACTTGTACTTAACTACCCTATTTGTTTACTGAGGGCAGCATTCAGGATTCCCCAGGCCAGGCTAGAGCCCTAAAGCCAATTTATTGCTACCCCAAAAGCTCCATCAGCCCATCAAATCCTCAGTAACAAGAGTCAGGTGGTAGGGATCAGACCAGTTTGCTGATCCTGTAGAGTGACCTACCCTAGCCATAGTACAGTGCCCCCCACCATGGTTCTCTGACCTGCATTGCATGCTACCTTTAGCAGGGAGCAGGCCTCCATATGTTGACTTCCTTGGCTTATGTGTACAAGCACCATGGCAGCCCATATTCATAGGTTAATGCTCCATGAAGGTAACACCCAATCAAACTGATCGGTGCCATTCAAGTTGTGAGCCAGGGCCCCCTCCATCCAAGACGTGCAAGTCAGCAGTAGCCATCCACTTCCGGCTGTCCCTGCCAGGTTCATCAAGTACCTGACCTGCAAATCAGATACTGGTCACCTGGGCCATAGTTAATTTTTTGTGGCTCTGGATCTGGCCGAGGAGGGAAATGTTGGTCAAAAAAAAGAATAAAGCTATCTATATGACATCAGAAGATAACTTCTTCCAGTGTCTTAAAGAATAGCAGCCAAGTCAGGTGCTCATGTGTAAGGACAAAATATAGAAAAGTGAAGTATGACTTGGATTTAGAAATAGTGCTATGCAAAAGAAGTTGCACAATGAAAGGCATGCATGTAGTTCAATCACACATGGATACAAAATAGCATATACATGAGCATATAATGTGATGGAAATGAGCAACATTATTTCAGTGAGGATGTTGGTGAATGCAAATGAGGTTAAGATATATGGAGAAGCTATTCAGAAAAGTATAAAAAATACGTGATAAGCTGTATCCTCAAGTTTAGCTGTACTGTATAAAATCCTGGTGAGGGATAGAGGATTAGAAGAAACACCCATGTTAGAATCCATGGGAACATGGTGAGATCTGCCTCACGGATATTACACAAGTTTTTCAATGCCATGCTAAAGCACAAGGAGGGGCATATGTAGTTCTCATGTACTGCAGAGAAGAGAAACAGCACCATGCAGGCTTTTTATGAAATAGCCCATTTCCTGAGGTACCGGATGCCATCAGTTATATGCATATGTCCATCAAGCCATACCAGGGACACAGGGACAATGGTACATCAGCCATAAGGGATTCAACTCCATCAGCTACCATGTGGTATGCAATGCAAAGGATATTATATGTAATGTGTTAGTGCAGCACCCAGACAGTGCCCTCAATTCCCACATCTGGTATGCATGTGACTAATATAAGCAATTTGTGTGGGGCAGCTTCCCCAGGGATGTCATTTTGGTGATATCAGATATGTCCTAGAGCCATGACTCATGACATGGATACAAAACCCATATAGCCTAGCAGGGAATGAATACAGAATCATATCCCTCTCCTACACTCTTTTCTCTGAGGATTCACTTCATCCTCCTATGGTCTACCTTCTACTTTATTAGTTTCATAGTTTCATAGTTTAGTACTAGGCTATCTGCCCTGGGGCATTTATAAGCCTAGCTATAGTGATGTGGCTTTCGCCACCCCATGTAATGGTACAAAAGTATACAGAATAGATTTAGAATACTGTGCCTCTGTCTAGTAGTCACACAGTGAAGACCCCCTTACGTAATAGAATTAGTTTACTGTGCCTCTGTCTAGCAGTGACACAGAGATGACCCCTGGGGTAAACCCACGATCTCCCATCCACTCGTCAAGATTTCTCTTGAAGAGAGTCAGTGAGGGGCTCTGCCTAACATGAACTGGGATTCTGTTCCAGAGTATGGGAAGCCTCTGGGTTATGAATCTGTCCCTCCAGCATGTCCTATTCATATCTGTGCTGAGGTTTAAATCTTTAGCTCTCGTGGTTCTGATGGATTTGGATTTTTTGAGGTGGAGCATGTCTATCAATTCCTGATTGGACATGGCCTTGTACGTCAGGCACAGATCACCTCTGAGTAGGCGGTATGCTACTGAATAGAGCTGGAGTTTCTTTAGTCTGGCAGCATATGACATATGTTGGAGACCCTTGATCCTCTTGGTGAGGTACTTTTGGGGTCTCTCTAGCTGTTGCAAGTGCCGGGTGAGGTACATACCAAATGGGGCATTGTACTCAATCATGGGCCTGATAAGGGAGGAGTATAGGGGTACAATGACCTCCTTTGATCTGGATGTGAATCCCTTCATGATAAGGTGGGCAAGGTAGAAAGTCTTTCTAACCACTTTGGCAATGTGGGTGTCAAATGAGAGGTCACTATCGACTTGGGTCCCCGGGTCTCTGATTACTTTTTCCGTACTCAGTGGGTTACTGTCTATGTGATAATTTGTGGGTACTTTGTTTTTCCCAAAGGGGATGACTATACATTTTTTGGCATTTAGTTTAAGGCCATGACTCCGGCACCAATTGTCCATTTCATTGAGGCCTTTCTGTAGGATGTATGTGTCAGCTGGTGTATCGACTATGGCGCCTAGTTTGCAGTCATCTGCGAACTTTGTCAGCCACAACCCTCCCATGTTTGCTTTCACATCTGAGAAATAAATGCCGAACAAGAGGGGTCCCAGGACAGAGCCCTGTGGGACACCACTTGTGACTGGCTTTGAGTCTGACATGGCTCCAGCAGTTTTGACTTTATGGGTTCTATCCTTTAGCCAGTTTGCAACCCATCTTGTGACATATGGATTTACATTTAAGCTGTTGAGCTTGTCTATGATGCCAGAGTGGGGTATTGTGTCGAAAGCTTTAGCCAAGTCCAGGTAGGCTGTATGGACTGCTTTGCCCTCGTCAATGGCTCTAGTGACTGTTTCGAAAGTCAACCAGGTTCAAAAGGCAGGATCTGCCCTTTACAAAGCCGAACTGGGTGGGATCAAGTGTCTGTAAGTCCCCAATGTCTCTGTTTATGAGTTCCATAATGATTCTTTCGATAGCTTTGCAGACCAGGCTGGTTAAGCTTATGGGGCGGTAGTTACCAGGGTCTGTAGAGGTGCCTCCTTTGTGGAGTGGGACTACTGTTGCTGTATGCCAGTGTTCAGGTACATATCCTGTAGTAAGGCTAAGGTTAAATAACATTTTTATGTGTGGGTTTAGCTCCTCTTGGAGTTCACGTAGCACGCAACCCGGGATACCGTCAGGTCCCATTGATGCTGTGTTTTTAGCTTTGCTGAGGGCGGTTCTCACCTGGACATCTGAGATGACAGGGAGGTTATATTCAGCTGGGATAAGTATTTCTTCTTTTGGGGGTGAGGGAGGGGAGAAATTTGCACTGAACCTGTCTGCCAGAATGTTGGCAATATCTGTGGGTTCAGTGTATTTTTTTCATTGTGAACTAACTCTGAACATATCTCAGGGTTTCCGCCCAGGTTTCTAACATAGCAGAAGAAGGCCTTGTGGTTATCTTTAGTGTCCATAGCGATTTTTCTCTCAAAGTTGGCCTTGGATGTTTTTATGAGAGAACGTAGCTTTTTACTAGTGCTGATCAGAGATGCCTTCTCTTTATGGGATTTTGCTCTGTCGTGCAGTAGCTTCCTTCTTTGTTATACAATTTGTTTATGGCTGGGGTCCACCAGACAGGATGCCTGCCCTTGGTGGAGAGGGTCTTGGTTTTATTTGGGATTGCATGATCCATGCATTCTTGGAGATGTCCGTAGAAAGCATTTGTGAAGGATTCTGCATTGTGGGATGTGGTTTCCACTGGCCCAGTGAGCTTAAAGGATACCATCTCAGTTTTAAGAAGTGTAAAGTCGGCTTTTGAGAAGTTTTTCACTGTAGTCTTTTGTGTTGGGGGTGGAGGTGGGATATGTAAATCCAGGGTGATTAGTTTGTGGTCAGATCTCACTAGTGAGGGGTATACTTCTGGTGTGGAGCACTTTGTCCCCGTGTTTGTGATGATCAGGTCTAGTATATTATCTCCCCTTGTGGGAGAGGTGACTAGCTGTTCCATTGCATTTGAATTTATGAATTCCAGGAACCTTTGGGCTAGGGTGTTTGGGCTAGAATAATGCACCCAGTCTATGTTAGGGTAGTTGAAGTCTCCCAATATGATGGTGTTTGGTGAGACATTCATATCCTCCAATGTCTTCAGGAAGGCTGAATGGGGTTCCTGAGATTGGGAGGGTGGTCTGTAACATGCTACCAGTTCTATAGCAGTTCTGCCTATGGTTAGTTGCACCTGGATGGTCTCTGATGCTTCATGTGTTGCCACTAACCTGGAGGTGTGGGTGTCCTTGATGAATATGGACACTCTCCCTCCCTTTTTGGTTTGGCCTGAGTTTTGGGGCCGAAAAGCATGATACGAGGTATAGCCTGGTAGTGCTGGGGTGCTCTCAGGAGCCTTGAACCAGGTTTCAGTTACTGCACAGACATCGATGTTCTCCATACTGAGGAGTGCTTTGAGGGCCTGCATCTTGAGATTTAGACTTCTGGCGTTGAGCAGCATTACCCTTAATTTTTTTCCATTTTTGTTTTCTAAGGAGGTGGGTTTGTCTTTTGAGCCTTGCCTACAAAAGGCACTATGGGGGTGGCAAGAGCCTTAGCCAATATCTGGAAGCCCAGTGGTGACAGATGCAAGCCGTCCCTTGAGAAGCAGCATGGCTTGTCCACCATGTCATCCCAAGCAGACAGACATTGGATCCCCCTAGAATGACACCAGTATTTGAGCCAATTATTAAAGCTGATCATCTTGTCTTTGTATTGTGGCATCATTCTTGGTGAGGGCAAGATGCTGTTCAGGGTCAGGGTCATACCAGCCTGGGCTACATAATCAGAGAGCTCCTCTATGTCTCTTTTCATGTAGTCCAGGGAGGTTTAAATTTGTCGTCAGCCAACTGCAAGTATGTTAATTTCTCTTTCCTGTTTTTTCTACCAGTTCAGCCTGAATCTATTCCATAAAATGTAGTGACCCACATACTTTAGTGATTTTCTGGTGTGCCTACACCTTTCTGGGTACCACTTCCTCTGCAGCTGCTTCCACATTTCTGTCACAGAACTGCACTGTCACACTACATAAAATGATTTTTGCAGCTACATCTCACCCCACATTCATTTCCCATTCCCATATACCATACTCTTGAATCTTATGGGGTTCTTATGTCAGTAATGCAATACCCTTACATACAAACTGGGATATTTCCTGAGATTTGTATCTTGCTAATTCCTATTCATACAGTCTCCCAATTCTTTGCATCTTGCCTTTAAGCAAGTTCTGCATTACATGCCTTTTGTTGTGGATCCAAGAAGGTGGTACAGATATGTGTGTTTCTTCCTTTAGAAGTTAAAGGCTGTGGCCTGTAGTGTTAAGACTTCTGCTGCCACCCCCCCCCCCGTCTCTCTCTCTCTCACACACACACACACACACACACACACACACACACTCTGTTTTTTGTAAGTTTCTAGGTCTGCTCCCATTCTGCACCTTCAGCATGATGTGATTACATTCTCTCTCTCTCTCTCTCTCTCAAAATTGTATAATCTATTTCCCCTAACCTGCCCCCTTCCTTAGCCATGCTGTGCTCCTCAGGTCTTTTCCCTAATGTTCCTTGCTGCATTACCTTCACTCTATATTCCTAGGAACTTGTAATGTGCAAAACCTTTCAAAATTCCTTCTGGCTTAACCCAAAACATTCCTGGGGTCTCTTTAAAACCGAGTAGTCCCCCTCCTTTGACTGTCTATCAAATACTGCATGAACAGATCACTCTTTTATCCGTAATAGATAACTCTCCCCACACACCCGCCTACAGATTGTTGCTCCTCCATGTTCTCTCCAATATTTGATTCCCAAGCAGGCTCATCTTTGCCTCAGCATTTTCAATATGTTGTTACTGTCATTTTTTGCTCATTGCATCTCTCTACAAACTCATTCCTCTCCACTCACTTTATGTATCCTTTCTCACACTGCAGGAAATGCTATGGCATATGTATAATCTCTAAGGAATTGTTATCCTCCACTAACGTACTGTATCACTCACAATCTTTCCCTCCCCATTCTAGGTTTCCTCCTGCCTGACATGAAACTCATCACCTCACCCCTTCCACCTGTTGTACTACATGCCTGGGTCCCATTTGTTGGTGTTTAATTTATAAGATTAATCATCTTGAGTTGAGTATCCTCTTTTACCATTGCCATCCTTCTCCAAATCGAGTGTCCACCCTCCTTCATATACTTCACATATCTGTGACCTACTTAACTGACTCCTCATAGTTAACTTTCACTCTTTCTACAAAGCTTTTCTGACCCTGTGTTGCCAGTCATTTTCTGCACCTATACCTTTTATGTACTCATTTTTTTCTATTTCATTTTTTAACACTGAAACCTTCCTATACTTCCTGCATATGTCTTAAAGCCACCATTTGAACATTGTGTATCAACTGTCAGTCCTACAATGAGCAAGGTAGTCCATTAATTCCAGTTGGGTGAGAACTAGTCATAGTAAGCCTTCATTTTTGTAGCCATCAGGATTTTTTTTCTATGTTCTCTATCTTTCTATCTTTGGAAGTCAAGTGGTACAGGACCCCACTGGCATGGGTACTTTTTAATGCCCAATGCTTGTGTGTATGCTCTGCTTGATGCATACTTGTCCTAGTCTTTTACTGCACATGTTTTAGGTCTTACTGGGGTCTGAATGCAGAGATGATAAGTCAGCAGGCAAATGAGAGTAGTATTGCTGAAACTGAATTCATCCTCATGTCTTGGTGAGTACGTTTAGGAAGTGGACACTGTTTTTCACAAGAATCTCACCAAGACGACACTGATATATAGACCATGTTTATACAGCACATATCAATGACAGAAGCAAGTAAAAATTAAAAAGATAGCTGGGTGCACAAGACCCAGGATAAAAACAGTACCCAATCCTGGTAGGCGTATTGGTGCCAGGACTGGAAAAAATGACAGTGCAGAATCGTCAAAATATGGAAACATTAATACAATGGGGCCAGGCCAAGCCCAGGGGGAGGATGCCCCCCCCATTGTAGCAGTCCACAAAAATCACAAAAACTGATAGGCCAAAGAAGAGCCATAAAAATAATGGAGTGGACTATTGTGGATAAGAAAGAAATTATGTATTATTACTATTATGCAAAAAGCCCAGAATTCCTAGACACTATATATATATATATATATATATATATATATATATATATATATATATATATAAACTGACAGAAGCCTCAAATAAAAATTTGTGTTCATTAATACAACAGATTTGTGAAAAACAGTATATACACCACGAAGCTTTGATCTGTTTGGAAAAAGAAGCATCTCAGTAAGTGCTAAAAATATAAACAACAAAACCTAGAGATTTTTGAAAAGTATAGAAACGAAATATGGACACGGGAAAGAAAGAGAGATTTGATATGGTGGAATATTTATGCAAAGGCAAAAGCCTAATTAATCAATATAAAGAAGGCACGCCCAAAAATATTAAAAGCGAAATATAGGCAAAGGCATCCAGATGTGGAAAATTTCACAATAAAAAATAATATCACAAAAGGGAATGTAGAAAAGAAGATTAGTAAAGTAGAAATTAAAAAATAGAAGCTGAAGTTATGGTATGCCTGCAAAGTGAAGGATCTGGTGTAGAAGGTCTAACACAGGTTACCGCACAGCATGATGGAATGAGTCCTCAAAGTAAGTAGAAACAGGAAGATCAGGAGACATCTGAAAAGAAATATGGACATGGGAAAGAAAAAGAGGTTGAATATGATGTGATATCTATGCAAAGAAGAAATCAAAACTAATCAATACAAGAAGAACAGCACCAAAGATATTTGAAGAGAAATACAGGGAAAGGAATCCAGGCATGAAAAACTTTACAATACAAAAAATAAGAAGACAAAGAGGAAAGGTAGAAAATAGATTAGTAATGTAGAAGTTAACGAAATAGAAACTGAGGTTATGAAGTCCCTGCAAAGTGAAGGATTCATTGTAGAAAATCTAATCCAGAAAGCAACTAAAAATCTCAGTGCAGGCAGAAAAAAGATACACAGATAAATATAAAGGAAAAGTACAAAATAAGAAATTTATTGATGATCCAAAAAGGTTTATACACAACTGGGAAACAAGCTAAAAGGAATGGAAAGACCACCTGAAAAAGAAGAAATAGATATATTTTGGAAAAGTATTTATGAAGATCCTATGGAACATAACAGAGATGCTAAATGAATTTAAGAAGTAAAAGAAAGAATAATAAGTTTAAAGGTACAGGATATGAAATGGGATGAAGTAACAGCCAGAGAGATCGAAAAGAAAAGCCTCTAATGGGAAACCCCCAGGCTCAGATGCAGTACCTAACTTCTGGTTAAAAGTATTAACATCTTTGAATGAAGATATAGCAGTGAGTAAGAATTATTTATATGCGCACCCTAAACAAACACCAATCTGGCTAACAACAAGAGCAACAATGCTCCTACTTAAGAGTTAACCTGCAAGCTGCCCTAAAAATTATAGACCATTAACTTTTCTTCCAGCAATGTATAAACTATACACTGGAATTGATGCTGACAGAGTTTATAGTCATTTAGAAGAAAACTCAAATATGGCAATAGAACAAATGGGCAATAAAAGAAAGTCATATAAAAGAAAGGATCATTTGTTAAATAAAGTCATAGTGGACAATTGTAAAAAGGGCAAGAATCTAAGTATGGCATGGATTGACTACAAAAAGCACTTGATAGTATCCCACATTCATGGATAAAAGAGTGCTTAAAAATATATAAGATGCACCCTACACTGATCGACTACATTACAATGACCATGAAGCAGTGGCAGACCACTTTCCTATTAAGCCATGATAAAGGAGAAATTATTATCCCAGGGATAAAAATTAAAAGGGGGATATTCCAGGGTGACTTTTTGTCACTGCTGCTATTCTGTTTTGCCCTTAACTCATTAAGTTGCCTACTTAACAACTTAGGCCATGGCTATAACTGGCTCCTAGAAAACAACAAAGTGTAAAGACTTCTCATCTTCTCTTTTTCAATGATTTAAAACTGTATAGCTCATCAAATGAGGAAATGAAAGCACAACTGCAGGTTGTCAAAACTTTTTCAGATGATATAAGAATGTCATTTGGTCTTGATAAATGTGCAAAAGCACCCTTTAAAGCAGGAAAACTGCAGCACCAAGAAAACATCAGTTGGAGACAAGAATGTGATATAAAAGAACTTGAGCAAGAGGAAGTGTATAAATATTTGGGAATTAATGAAGGATCAACAATAAAACATGAATAATTGTGAATAAAACTTTGTAAGGAATACATTTGACTTAAATTAATCCTGAAAACAACGTCAACATCAGGGAACAACATTTAAGCTATAAAACAATTTGCTTGTCCTGTCCTAACCATAAGTTAGGACAGGAACAACATTCAATCTATAAAACAATTTGCTCTTCCTGTCCTAACTTATGGTTTTGGAGTGACTGACTGGCCCCAAAATGTGTTGGCTAGATTAGAAAGGAAAACAAGAAGTATGCTTCATGGTCACCAAATGATTTATAAAAATCAGTGCATACCAATATTATATATTCCCCGTTCCAGAGGAGGAATGAGCCTCCTTGAAATGGATTACATGTATAGATCTCCAATCGTGGGACTGCACACATATCTGCTGACCTCACACGACCCAAGTGTAGTGAAAGTTTGGAAACATGAGGAAAATAAATCTAAGATGACTACTCTGCTTAGTCTAGCAGAAGCATATCAGCATCAAGCAGGAATGGAAATCAAACCAGAAGTAGATAACAATCAGGCAGCAACTGAATGTGTCAAAAAACAAAAGAAAGAATATAAGGTGAAGGACCAGATGAGAAGGCAAGAAATATGTAACATGCATAAATATAGTTGCAAGTATAGAAACCTTCTGGAAGAACCTCATATTGATCAAGATCAAATGCAGGAATGGTTAAGGAGAGCTGAATTCATATGAAGAGATAAAAGATTAATAGTGGTGGCCCAAGATAGGGGCTATGTACATGCTGGTTTACAAAGTCCATTGAACATGTGGAAGAAACAGACAAATGTAGGTTTTGTAAAACAGAATTGAAAACAGTTGCACACCTCATTGCTGGTTCTGACATACTAATGGCAGAAGGACAGTATACTGAAAGGCATAATAATGTGGCAAGACTGTTGCATTGGGCATTGTGCAAACATTATGGTACTGAAGTGGCTGAAAAACACAGGAAACATAAGCCACAAAGCATCATAGAAAATGATGAAGTTTATATCAAATGGGATCACCCATTATCAACAATTCAAAAGATAAATGCTAGAAAACCAGGTATAGTAGTCCATGAAAAGAAGGCAAAAGTAGTATTGATCATTGAAATTGCTACACCCAGTGCCTGCAGTGTCTTGTATACAGAGACACAAGGCCATAAAATATTAGGATTGCAGGCAGAAATGAGAGCAAAGTGGAAGAAAGATACCCAGACATTTGCAATAGTAATGGGTCTTATAAAAAAGAATCTACAATCATATTTAGATTTGTTACCAATACATATAACCCCATACGAATTGCAGGAGTCATTACTGGGTACATTGCGGGTGCTGTGTAAAGCACTTCTGGCTGACATCAAAGATGGAAACAATACTAATTTCATGAACTTTAATTGTACTTCTGACTTAGGAATGGGGTCCATTCCCGTCATGGTATTTGAAACCCAAAAGAATTGGAGAAATTAAAAAATGTGAGAGTAGAACCCACAGCCTTCTGCCATTTGATAAACAAAAAACAGCTAGTTGCACATTAAAAACAGACTTAGCATTAGCAGCAGTAAACTTTCTTCCCTTGAGGCTCACAATTCCATGAAAATTATCTGAAACTCATAATGCCTTGAAAATGCAATGAAACACTTAATTCCCTGAAAATGTACTGAAACTCAAACTCACATTTTTGTTAGCAGTCAGGTAGCTAGTGTATAGCAGTGGTTCCAAAACTTTTATGGATTGAGACTCACTTTTGAAAACAATATTTTTTCATGACCCACTACTCGTGTCTGCATGTGTGCATGTGAAGCAGGCATGGTCCTCCTTAAATTAGAAGGCACCTTCACAACAGAGTGGCTTTTCAGGATTTAAAGGTGCCATGTAAACTATTCTTGTACTTCAGTTATCAGAGCCAGATCATGGTCAAATGAGGCCTTAGACAGGGTAATACATTGGGGCCCCCCAAAGCAGACCCTCCTGCAGCAGTCCCCTCCCAGGCCATATCAGTGTTCCATTACTTGGCTATTTCTCCCCAGTTACCATGAACACTCTTCAAAACTATCAGTGTGTACACTGTTTTTTTTACTTCTACAATGATTACAGATATTGAAATAATATGCACAAGCACTGATAGCCATTTGCTAAACAAACAATACAGTCTCACAATGAAAACAGACTTAGCATCACCAGTAAACTTCTCTGCCACTGAAACTCACATTCATTCAAACAGCATTAAAACCCACATTCAAATAAAATACATCTGGCCAATGGAGAATTCAGTTAACCTTTGGGCTATTTTCAAACTATAGGCCTCTTGCACATATGTTTAGGACCATGGAGACATGCATGTGTTCTTTGATTCACCTTCCTGATTGTATTAAATTATATTCCTTGTATAATAAAGCACCACTTGTTAGAGTGTGTTTTAAATTTGTAGTTTTGAACAGTTGTTGCTTGTCTTTCAGCTTTTCCCGGTAAGGAGTCACCACAGCGGAACTCCGGTCCACTAATGATCGGCAGTAGATTTTTACGAAATGCCGAAGTGCCAGCTCGACGCCCAACCTTCAACGAAGGCATGCCCATTTATGCACGCATGTCTTTCTAATGCTACCCAACCACGGGGAGGATATGCAGACTCCACACAGAAGGCACTCCCAAGCCCAGCCGAGAATCAAATGGGAGAACATCTTGCTGTGAGGTAACAATGCTACCGCCGTACTACTGTGGCACCAGTAAGCAATGAAAAATGTATGGCCCAATAATGACAAAACTGCTTATTTCAGAACATTTTAATCCTAAAAGGCCACTCAGACTTCTGTTATTACAATCCACCAGTATCAGTCAATAAGCACAATATCTGCAGAAGTAAAATTAATCTGAATAATTCTATATTAAAGAGATGTGTAACTAATGAAGAGGCTGTTACTTGCAAACAACTTTTCATTTCAGTGTTACATCTACAAATTCAGTGCTTGCTGCCCTTAAAGAAAGAATTGCCTAGGTTACATTAAAGAAAAACATTGGTACTCTGGTAATATTGTAATAGAGAATGACTGAGAAACTAAGTTCATAGCTACTAGGCATCTTATACAGAGGAGGTCACTCTAAGAAATGCAGAACCCCTATACCCCCCTAAAATGCACCAAATAATCGGCAAATAGGGCATTACATACCATGCCTCCATACTTCTCAACCTCTTAGCACAAGAAATTTGAACAAAGCCTAAAATAATGGGGGGGCGCAAAGGCCCCAAACAGGGACAGAGTATAAATATTAGTCTTTTAGACTTAGAAAGTTGCTAGAATAAGAGCATTTGTCCTAGCATGCATTTTCTGAAGGAAATGAAGGCTGAAACTGACATGTATGACATTTAGTTATTTAAATCCTCAGTGATTTGCCAGAAAACCACAAATGTTATGAGGAATAGGCCAAAATTATGAGGCAAAAATCTGGACAGATGAGAGGTATGTGAGGTATGCATACCTCTCAGCTTCTTAGTGAAAGAAATCTGGACAAAGTTTAACATAATCTGAATGTAATGACCGAAAAAATAGGGATAAATTTTAAATATTGGACTTTTTTAACTTAGAAAGTGGCTAGAATAACAGGAATTGTGTTAACATGCATTTCTGAAGGTTATGATATATATATATATATATATATATATATATATATATATATATATATATATATATATATATATATATATATATATATATATATATATATATATATATTATATATCATATCTCTCATACATATGATAGCTCAGCAGTTATTTTCATTGCGACAGTAGTTTTTTTTTTCGACAGTTTTATTTGGGGCCACCCCCCCCCACCCCTACTATATATATAAATCTAACAGGGTTGCACAACATGGGGGAAAGGAAATTGGCGATCGACCAATGAACTGTCGACAAATGTCGATCATATCAAACTGTGTAGTCTCATATGAAAATGATATATATAATATATCTATGCATGTATATATCCATCTATCCATCCATCCGTCCTCCCATCCATCCATCCATCCTCCCCCCCTTTTCCCATTTTGAACATGGGTTTGGGATGTCACTTCAGCTGTGACAATCATCTCAAGCCAAGGTTTACACCACCGGGTGCTAGCCCTGCTGTGGTACTTCATCTGTACCACTCACTCACACACTCACACCTACGGCCAACTTAGAATGCACAATCCATCAACTGCGTGTACTGTATTAAGTTAAACCATGGTGAAACATTGTGCATAATTAGTGGAGGAAATCAGATCAACTGCATTATGCATGATAGCTGCCACTTACTGGTGTACATGCCTTTGTGCTGCATTGTCCTTGAATACGGGGCACCAGCTTTTATGCAATGTGGTACTACAGTGTATTTGGCACTAAATGTAACAAGTTCCTTTCTCACTCAGCATGCATGTGTTGCAAGCTACTTCTTAAAATGAATATTATCTAAAAAAGGTTAAATCCATCCATTAAATAAATCAGTCTTTTGCAACATATATATTTTTATATAAAATGCTGCAATACACTTCTAAATATGTTTTGTGTAAATGTCAGTGAAGTTATCTATAATATAACTCAAGGGGTTTAAGGCTTCATCCTGTACTCTTTTTAAGTTTTATTCTTTCTGTCTCCACTTGTAAATTATGTGAATATAAGCAAGTCAGTTTATCAAATCGCACTGTCAGTGGCTTACCTCAGGAAAGAGACACTTCATCCCATAGGGAATACAGTTAACACAGTAATTTTAGTCTTTAAATAAGTGATAATTTGCTATACCATGGATTTATTGCCTTTACTACAACTACATTGCCCATAACCCACAGTGTGTATGTCTGCTCTGAGCACTTATATAATAGCAATACACACACACACACACACACACACACACACACACACACACACACACACATGCACGCACGCACACACACACACACACACACACACACACACACACACACACACACACACACACACACACACACACACACACACACATACCTACTGTCTCATGCAACAACACACACATACCTTCTCTTTCATACAACTAATGACTAGTTTAAATTCCACACACTCCTACTCTCTCATACAGCACACAAACATGCATTTTCTATCTCATACATGCACCTACTCTCTCACAAATCAATACACACATAACAAACACCTACACTGTCACACAGTAACACACACACACACACACACGCATGCACTTTATCTCTCATACAAACAGAATGACTAATTTAAATTCCATACACATACATACACACTCACACACTTTATCATACAGAAGTGAACAGTTTAAATTACACATAGATACACACTTACACTTACCTTCTTTTCAAACTGAATGGCCACACACGCACACATGGACTTCACCCCTCCCTTAACTGAACTGCTAGCTTAAATTCCTTGCGCGACTGCAGAATGGATTTACATCCACATTGGCGTGCATGCATTCAGTGCATGCATGTTCCTCCTTAAAGGAGAAAACTCTACTACCGCAGAGTGAAGAATTTTTTTTTTTAATTGTGGAAGCCTCCTGGCCAACCTCCAGCTATACAAGTGGGAGGGTGCTCGCTCCTCCTCTAGCACTATGGTTCTGGCACCCTTCACTCAGAGACAGGACTCCTAGAAGAGTGCATAATGATACAAGTAAATTAATTAAAATAAATAAATAAATAAAAATTGCTCCCTTTACGGGGCTGTTCTGTATGGTGCCCTAGGTGGTCGCCTTAGTTCGCCTATGCCTAAGGCTGGCTGTGCATAGACAGTATGTAGAAATGTCTCACCACCCCATGTCTTCACCCTGTATGTCTTTGAATAGGTTGCAGGTGATGCATGATAATCCCAGCAGCTCTGGCTGATGGTCCCTACACAGAGCCCACAAAGCATGGCAGCACATATAACACCACCCTCAGCTAAACCTGGAATGTAGTCGGGCATGTGTTATGTCTGCTGAAATTCTGGATCTACTGACTAGACACGCTGGGGTGGGGACACAACAGTATGTCCCTGCCACAGCCTACCAGCTGTTCACAGCATGCTGCATGCTACATAATATGATCCTGAGGAAGCAGGTAATCCAGCCATTATTAATGAGATCTTCTGCAACAGCAACAGTAGACTCTTTGTAATCACCAAAATTAACAACCTCCAGTGATGACAATGATAGTAACAGATAGCTACCAATCACTACACACCCCATACAGCACTGTGCAAAGTGAGTAGAAGTTCAGGGAAAGCAGCAATGTCTAGTTCATATCTATGAGTCTAGATCCATAGACAGTAGCAGTATGGTGTCACACAGAGCAATATGACAGATGCAGTGTTCTGTGCAAACTATGGCTGGTAGTGCATTGTCAAGTCACCCTGTACAACAGACATCTCCACTTGTATCACACAGGAAAGAAAGGTGGTGCAACCCACAGCTGCCATCATTTGCCCAGCTGCCTTCAGGTACATGGAAGCATGTCTCTCTACACTATCTGCATGTGTGGAGCTTTATGTCAATAGAACAAGAGACACGGCCTGGGGAAAGGGGGATGAGGGTGCTACTATGGGGTTTGTGCAGCATGGCCACTGTGATGGTGGGTCATGGGGAAGCACTATGTGCCTATGCAGTTGGGTTTTTGCTATAAGAAGACATAGCTGGCCTGGTGGATTACTTATGCATGGGCACAGATATAGAAAAACTGGAAGAACAGGATCTGTACAGTTGCACAAATGAAGTGCCCCACCTGCCGCTGCTCTATGGCATGACCACTGTTGGCTTGGGATAGGGTATGGTGAAACCTTAATTGTGATAACTGTGGCAGGTGCAGACTTTGTTCCCCTTTAATAGTCATCTTATGTAGCCAACATAGGTACATGTACATTCCTGACCATGGGCAAAACAGGAGCATAGGGTTCTGATGGTAACACTGGTAAATATCCACAGGGAGATAACCACAGATACTGCGTGTGCCACAATAAATGACAAGAGTTCAGTTATGGCGTCACCCCTTGTCCTCATTATTTCACACACACTTTGCTGATGAAAGAATTGTGGAGATCACACATTATACCAGTCATCTCTAGGTTAACTTGAATAGATGAGGACTGTGCCTGGACTATAACTCTGCACATCTTTTGATTGATATGTAGAGAGGCCTACATGGTTGGGGCTGACTCTGACAGTAGTCAGCACCTTCAGCCACTGGTATCCTGCTGTATGGTGGGTCCCAACATGTCAATGTGGTACAATGGTTGCCACAAGCACATAAACAGCAATGGTGCCTCTCACAGGGTAATCCCCTTGACAGAAATGACAAATCCCTATGATGTATATCATCTGGATTCATAGGTTCATAGGTACTAGGCATATAGTCCAGGAGACCACTAAGGAGCCTAGCCCAAATTTCTAATTGCTTCAAAGCACTGTCTGGTTAAAGAATTTGCTCATAGTCACATGGTAGGCAAATGAAGGCATAGAGATTCAAACCTTGTACCCTTAGCACAGGAAGCTTCTCCTTATTAGGTCACAACTTTACTCCTTTGCATTAACTGCCAGACTCTATGCAGCAGATGTTGGTAAGGCCACAGTATCTTCCCAGGGAATCACAGGATCATAGGATCATAGGAAGTTGCTAGGCTATTGGCCCTGAGGCCCTTATAAGCCTAGCCAAAAGTTTAGCCCATGCATAGACAAATCAGCACCTGATGCCCCTGTCCTGCAGGGACATGGATGGAATCCCAGGGATGTATTTTCTATTTCCCATCCAGTTATCCAGATTGTGCATAGAAAGGGGTAAAGAGGTACTCTGCTTGACATGGAGAATGAGTCTATTCCATAGACGGGGGAGTCTCTGGGGCACAAATCTGTCCCGCCAACAATTCCTATTGATGTCACAGATCAGGTTGAGGCAACATGTGCAGATTACTCGAGTGGAGCTTGACTTGTGGATATGCAGCAGTCCCATCAAGGTGGGGTACATCTGCTGTTTGGTGTTGGGAGCGAGATGACATGGTTGACTGCTCTCTCCCTCTTTATGTTTCATAATTATGTACTGCTTCACTGTGCTTCAGTGACACTTTCAACCGAAGTGTGATTACATTCAACACTGAATTTAACTTGTGTGAACTTAATTCTTTTAGTAGACCCTGTCTTCCATGGTGGTGGTGGTACGCTTTCTTCTATACTGTTTTTTTTCTCATTATTTCTCAACCTTTATGGTGCAGTGGTGCAGTGGTTGTGTTATTGCCTCACAGCAAGAGGTTCTCCGGTTTGATTCCTGGCTGGGGAGTCTGCATGTCCTCCCTGCATTCATGTGGGTTTCCTCCGTGTGGTCCAGTTTCCTCATACATTGCAAAGCCATATGTTTGGAGCATTTCTTCCTGGGCCTCCACTGAAAATTGGCTTTGCTCCAAGTCAGATTTTCCCAGTAACCAAAAGTTAAATAAATAAATAAAAATAACAGTGGATCACTGCCCACTGTATTTATGATTACTGTACATATAATTTTCCTTCTCTCAACTCTTCCCTACTAATTACCATGCTTTCTACCCCTGCAATCTCATTTCCTTCCTCTCCTACTGCCTCTCCCTGGTAAGATACAAAACTTCTATTCCTTGGGGGACTCTGTTACCTAACTTTCTCTCCTTTCCCCCTGTTCTAGGGTATTTTGACCTGACTATTCAATGAAGCTGACTACAAGCCTTATCAGTATTCTGCAGAAGCCTTATAAACCCCAATACAGACTCGGCTGTCCTACACTACTCCGACTAATATACTGCATGTTTTTGATCTTAGTCATATTCCTGCTAAACATCTGCAGTTATTGGACTGCTTCCACACCACCATGCTGTAGTCCTGCTCTACCCCCTCCCTCTTTGGGATGGCTATATAAACAACCAGGAGAGAGAAACAATATCTATGTGATGTGCAGGTGCTGATATTTGTATTTATTTCCTGTCCCAGCTTTTACAGGTGTCACCTCTGCAGTGGCTTCTCCTATGAATAAATCATACTTTACATGTCTGAGTGTCAGTGACTGCATCACAAGTTGTAATGCCCTTTGGAGTGCATAAATATGATAGGTGAATGCATGCAGGTAATTATCCACTGCTTATCTGTCTTGGCAGTCTGCTGAGTCTAAGCACTTCATGTACATTCTAGCTGTCACAGCTTATATTCATAGTCATGTCACCTATATCTAAAGAAGTTGTCATTCCTCTATATACAGCTGTCATCAGGCTAATTATAGAATACAACACCCCTTTCAGCATGCATCTATCCACGTACATCACTTAGACAGAAAGATCCTAGAGAACCCTAAAGACCCTAAACTACCAAGCCAAGCTCAAACCTTTATCTGTGTACTCTGTTCCTATAGACCTTGCATGGTGACCAGTATCTGGCTTTTTATCCCACAGATTCCCTACACTTTTCCATCTCCTTTACCTCCACAAAATGGACAGATTCAGAAATATTCATGCAAAGGATCTAAATCACGATCAGCAAATAAATAGAACCCGATGAGAGGCTCTATTAATTGCTCAGAGCTTATCTCATCTCTGGGAAAAAAAAAAATAACTGTACATGCTAGCAAAGTGATACCCTAGCTACCTTAAAGAAGAATTTTAACACTTGGATGAGTATCCATAAATTCTTCCCCAACCACAACTATCTTGTCTTCCTGGAGTGAGTGTGGTGCTGGCTAGCCATTTATTTACTTGGACTGATTCTGCCTTGTACTCTGTTACACATGATACTATGATGGAGCACATAGGCAGTGTTTACTGTACGCTCCTTGATGTCAGTCTGAGAAGAGTAAGCATAAAGCATCTGTGGTATAGCAAATAACATGACTGGTGTCTGTGTGGAATTCACTGCATTGAACCACTGCCAGAACCTTTGCCCACACTTCCTGGTATTATACATGTTCCCTCATCATCAGCCAGAGATGCCAAGAATGACTCTTCATCTGTGAATGTTGCAGTGGGAGGAGACCCTACTAGTTGCAGTCCTTTCTACTGTTATGTTGTATGCTTTCTACAAGGCCCACATTCTAAGGTCAGTAACATGGTTCAGATATTGCTGTGTTATATGATTACTCCCAGCCATGGCACTGATATTGTGGACCACAGTGTCTCACATGTGGTTGCATACAGGCTGCTAAGCATCCCTTTCTAAAACAGGCATCACTTACAGATGCTGGGTGCCTGTAGTAACAATTGATTCTCATCAGGGACAAAATTCTCTGACATCATAGGATAGAGAGCAGACCATATTAGTAGGGTGGCTATGTGTGCATATAGTGCAGCAGGACTTAGACCTATATTCTGGTCTTGCTATTCAGCACATGACAAAGTTGGACAGGGATAGGTAGAGAGTGGGAGTGCTGGACACTGGTGTATAATGGTAGGAACAGCTCTGTGCAAGGAGAAAGCAGGGTAACATAACCCACAGAGGTCTATTGAGATCTGCAGGGGATATAGGCTTTTCTGGCAGCAGGCATGACTGCTAACAGGAGCACATGGATGACACACATGGCAGGGATATGATACATGGGGATTCATGTAGAGATATCCACATGAGATGCATGTGAGACAGATGAGCACATGTGATAAGTAAGCAGAAGATGAAGTGCAATCTTTGGGGTTTGCATAGTTGTCCGTTGCAGGCCAATATAGTCCAGAATAGTAATATTACAACACATGCAGTAGTGTTACCACTGCGTAAGTTCCAAGCATGGGTACTCAGGTACAGTACAGTAGTATCATTCTGTCTAGGTTCACTGGTTACTAAGCTAATGACCACAAGGTATCTTTTTAAGCCAAACCAAGAAAAAACACTGTTAGCAGCTCCTGGTTTGGTGTGAGTTGTGGCTGAACACTGTGGTCATGTTTCTGGTTGCTCTGGTATTATCTTTTTAAGCCAAACCATGCTGCCCATGGTGAGAATCTGTAACCTGTGCTTGTGAGGCAAACACCTTAACCATTATGTCAACTCCTAATCCCTACAAGTGAATACTAGGCTAATTGCCCTGACAGGCCATTTTAAACCTAGGAAATAACCGGAAACCACAAACAAACTGTGTACCTTATGTTTATAAGGTGAAGACTTTAACCATTATGTAAAACCCAGTCTGGGCCGACTGAATGGGTGTTAGCACTATTGCATGGGGCTGTCTTCACCAGGATACAGTTTTAGAACTACAGATGCATACTCTACACAAGAAAGGGAAGAATGCAGGGTGTGAATATAGTAGCCCTACTGCAGTGGGCAGCTATCCCCTGAATACAGTTGTAGGTCTACAGTTGTATGCCTTACACAGCCTTGTTTACACTGGGGTGGGGGAGGGGAATGGTAGTTCTACTGCAGTGGGTTGCCATCAGTGTAGTACTGTTGTAGGTCTGTAGGTGCACACCATATACAACCTGGATCATACTGGAAGGGAAGGGAGTGATAGTCTTACAGCGCAACTTTGTCATCATTGTAATATTGTTATAGGTATGCTGTTGCATACCTATTCAGAATAGTTCAGACTGCAGGGGAGGGGAGTGTCGGTCCAGTTGCGGTGGGCCGGAGTCACTATGATACAGTTGTAGGTTTACAGGTTCATAAGTGAAATTATTTCTTAGAAAAATCAATTTGGAAATGCATTTTGCACAACATGACAAGTTAGACTTACCTCCTCAGAGCTTGTCCTTGACCTGTAAAAGTATCTACAACCCTCCCTTGCACCCACAAATTAGGAATTTAGAAATTATGTTAGAAAAGGAAATTAGACAGATATATGAACAAAAGGTTTATGATTTCAATCTTTCTAAACAAGAAAATGAGGTACTAAATGAGCTCAAAACAAACAACGAAATAAGAATCATGAAGCCTGACAAGGGAGGGGGGGGGTAGTATTTATGGATAATATAATATATGAAGGAAAAATGAACTGCATGTTAAGGGACATTACCAGATATAGAACTGTCTCCTTGAATGAAATGAATGTGGCATACCATAATCAACTCAATGATATGCTATTCGAGGGGACAATAGACAGGAAAACTTATGAATTTTTGCATGTGGCCAAACCAAAAACTCCCATCATTTTCGGGATACCAAAAATCCACAAAAATATTGAGGATCCACCGCTGAGACCTATCGTCTCAGCAGATGGGTCCAAAACACTTCCGTTAGCCAAATTTGTGGATAGCAAAATAAAACATATGTGCTGAAAATTTATATATATTGAAGGACTCTTGGGATCTACTGAGAAGTATAACATCTGAATTGGTTAATGACAATTTAATTTTTATTACCATAGATGTGGTAGACCTTTTTACATGTATACCGCATAGCGAAGGTCTTTTAATGTTTGAGGATATGATCTACAGAGACAAAAAATTAACTCATTCTGACAAAAGTATTATAATGAACTTAACAGAAATAGTGTTAAAATATAATTTCCTTATGTTTAATGGTGAATATTACCAACAAGCGCAGGGCATATCTATGGGAGCAGCGTGCGCACCCACATACGCCAACATTGTCCTAGCTAAATGGGAAGAGGACTTTATATTAAATTCAAAATACAAAAATAATTGGTTGCTGTATAGACGTTTCTTAGACAACATAGTTATTTTTTGGACTGGTGATATGGAAAAGTTTAAAGAATTCTTTGAATATATAAACAATACTACAAGTTTCTTAAAATTTACCTATACTTCATCTAAAGATAGATTAGAGTATTTAGATGTGGAAATATATAAAACGGCAAAAGATTTTGAAACAAAAATTTATAGGAAGGAAACATTTTGTAATTCTTTTCTTCACTTCACCAGTGCGCACTCCTCACATTGTAAAAAGAATATTGTCAAGGGACAATTTGTGAGGGGTAGTCGCATGACTAGTTCAAGTGATGATTTTATTCTAGAATGTGAATTTCTAGAAAAAATTTTGAAGAAAAGGGATACCCTATACCATACATTAAGATGATAAGAACAGAAGTAGAAAAGGGTAGAAACAACAAATTTCAACCAATAAAGGGAAAGAAAATTGAAAATTATGTAGGTAGCATATCATCCAGTCTGGAAAAAAACAAAAATAACTATGAACATGCTTTTGTGTTGGAATACAATACGACCAACATTAAAATTAGTGAAGTATTTAGAAAGGAATGGGAAAAATTCTCCATGTTTATGGACATGGAAAACATTTATAATACCACCCCAAAATTGGTGTATAAAAATGCAAAGAATATGAAAAGAATTTTAGAATCCCATTCAAAAAATAATGGGTTTGATCATATAGGAGGCACAATAAACAGACAGAAAAGGATGGGCAGTTTTAAATGTGGTCACTGCAATCAATGTGAATTTATATTGAATATTAAAGAAATATATATTATTAGTAGGGATATAACTATAACAAACACAGCATATTATAGTTGCGAAACCAAAGGAGTTATATATTTGGCCCAGTGTAAAAAATGCAGTTCATTTTATATAGGGAAAACAGAACGAGCTCTGAGGAGGAGAATATATGAACACAACTATGATATTTTGAAAGGCAAAGAAACAAATGCACTATATAGGCATACCAAAGATTGTGGAGAAGGAAAGTTTGTTTTTTTTTGTGTTAGAACAGGTCAAAAAAGAAACAAGGGGAGGTTTATGGGAAGAGTGGCTAGCTTACAAAGAATTATGGTGGCAAATTAAATTAGATGCCACAAGAAGACCTGAATAAATGATCACATATCTCTAACCCCTGTGTTAAAATTAAGAGCTGCCGAAATATAGTATAGTGGTATAAAATTTATACCCAATAGATGGCAGTATCACTATAAAAAAGTGGAAAAGGCTGAAAGGGATGAAAACAAAGCAACATCAAAAATCATTTTTAACACTTTTATATATTTTATACTACATATTTATTAAATATTTTTTAAATATTTCACAATATTTTTAATAAAATAAAGTTTTTTAGAGAAAAATAAATTTTAAAATAGATTTATTTAGCAACACTGCACATATAGAGATATTTAATTACATATAGCACTGTCAGGGTTAAGAAAACAAAACATTAGCTTAATATTAATGAGGTAAGACGATTTCTGATTTGTTTAATTGAGATGCACTTTATTTGATTGGTTTAATTTAAATATTTATGTATATTTAAAGTGCTAATTGAATTATTTCATTGTAATCTGATGAAGTCCTGGCTTGGGAAGGACGAAAACGCAATTGTAGCAAGGAGCGTTTATTCATTGTGTGTTCAATAAACTTCAGCATCTTTGGAATTATTCTTCTTTTCCTGGACATCTGTTTTTATCAGTCTTTTCGAGAGTTGGGAGATTTATTTGCTTCTGGATTCCAGTTTCCCCTTTCCCCATTACCTCCATGACTCTGGCAAAGAGTTAGCATCTCCTTCTCATGCTGCCTCTGCCTCTCCTTTTCCTCAGCTTCAAGGTGTAACAGTTTATCAGTCTCCTCAGCCTGCAAATGTCGCAGTCTCTCATTGTCCCCACTCTTTAGATGCCTCAGTCTCTCAGTTGTTTCTATTTCCACATGCCTAGCCTCCAACTCAAGTCTCCTTAGCTCCAGATGGATTTTTGAGTCCACTGCTGAAAGGTTGAGCTGTCCATTCTCTGAGGATAGTGTATCTCCACTGCCAGTCTGATTGTTCTTCACAGAAAGGTTGAGCTGTCCATTCTCCGAGTATATTGTATCTGCACTGCCAGTCTGATTGTCCTCCTGGATGCCGTTTTCTGATGCAGCTATAACCAAGGCTGCAATCAGGTTTACCTTAGCCAGGTTTGCATGCACCAGTCCCCTAGCCTGGCACATCTCCACCAGCTGGCTCCTTGTCAGCTTTCCATACTCCTGTGTTGACATGCTGACTGCTCACCCTGACTAATTAAGCTAACAAAAGAAATAAAACATTTGTGATCTGAACTCTGAATATACACTGCTTGGCTGATTTAGAGTACAAAACACTTTCTGAAATCACTGTACATAAGCTACAGGATTCACTCTACCCACACCACTACAAGCCAATTAGTATTTGCCAACTAATTAATATGTGATGTGGATATCCCACTGCTGCCAAACAGATATGTGAGGATATCTTATCCCAACCAATGCCATCAGATATGTGAATACCGTGCCCTCATCCAGCAATCAAGGAGCCTCAATCCTCACCACTAACACCAGGGAGGGCATCTCATAGAGGAGGAAAGGATAACAAATACACACAGCAAAGTACAATTTCCCTTAAGTGCACATAGAGATAACAGTCAGTCTGGGGCTGGTTGCACCCTTGCTCTCCAGGTTCCCAATAAGACTCCCAACTGGCACAGCTATAGGATCCATATCTCAGCCTAGATGGCAAGCTAACCTCCAGTACCCTCTCTTTCCCACCAGTGCTTTGTGCCCCTGCCCAGGTAGCCGACACACCATGCACCCTTTGAGATAAGTATTTATGCAACTTTACAGACACTTCTGGGAAAGGCTGACGCAGATTCTGTAGCTGTGCCCCTTTACCCAGACTATACGGAAGTAATTACGGCCACCACCAGCTAACAATTATCAGCTACCCTAAGGCCCTTGAAAGGGTGTCCAATTATTACTGTGCAATATTATTATCCAATTGGTAATGTGACTATTCAGTCTAAGGCTTATTAGAGTGGCTTATTACAATAAGCTCTAAAATATGCAATGTACTTTAGAGCTTAACTTGTCTCTACACAAACCAGCCACAGGTAAAGTTTTTTAAAATATTTAATAATAAATAATTAAAACACAAGACAATACTACTACACTACAGAGATATCTAACAGTTCAGAGATCACACAGAAACTTAAAATAATACAGTAGGAGAGGTCTGATGTCAAAGAAAAACACTCAATCTAACTTTCTAATCTTTAGTTTTTCTTAAGAGAAAACACAGTGCTACAATCCTACTTACATACATAAAGAGCATAAGCAGTGCTGGGGTTGATGGTCCAAGACAAAATGCTTGCAGTCTGTCTCTCTCTCAACAACAGTTTTTAAACTCAATAACAAACAGCTCTGCTAAAGCCCTCCCATATTACATCATTTTGACACATAGGTTTTCCCAATATACACATTACATCATTTTGACCTTTAGTCTGGATTTCCTAGGCAAACAAACTACATTATTTAGCAAGCTAACACCTGCTCAGGAAACTACAACAATAAAAGACATTTCACAGGTATACTCTAACAATTATTCCTTAAGTTAAGACAATAGAAAGAATGTGCTCAGCCAGTCGCTTTGGCACCACTTTTTAGATAATTGTAACTTCAAAGAACATTTGAAATGCTTGGCTTGGTTTTCTTTACAGCAGATGGCAATGTTGCAACAATCTTGAAGTTCACATTTTACAGTGTTTTCTTTTATTTAAGAACACACACCAGTATTTTACATTTATTTATACAAATTATAGTATTATCTATCAAATTTTATTTGACTAGGCTGGCAGCCTTCACCCATCTTTCCTCAATCTTCCCAACATATACACATTATTGTATCTTTATTCAAATATCTTATTCTTTACTTTGAACATCCTGCCTGTACAATGTATCCATAGAAGTTTATTTTTCTTCTTGTTTAATTTGTTTTGTAAACATGCCTGTTCTTTACTTCTATACCACAGATGTTTTGACTTGTAATCCTTGTCCTCTAAATCTAATTTTGTCTAATTTATGTATACATTTTTCACTTTGGAGATTTTCTCCTCAGGCCTCTAACTGAAATATGGTGCAAGCTCAGCCGGACTAACCCAGTCAACAAATGTCATATAAATAAATAAAGAAAGAAATATTGGTGTTATTGCTGAACATGTAATAATCACAGGTCTCATAACTATCTTTAATCCCTATCATAATACCCCCGCTTGATTTTTGCTAGAATATCTGTTACAGTATTTTATACCCTTACAGAACTGGTATCCAGTCATTGTTCTTTAACCATGTTTCACAAACAATGTCAGTCTCTTGGGAATGTAGCAAAATTTCCAGTAAATAAAAACTTATTATTAATGCTTTTAGCATGAAAAAACATCAGGATGCATCAGATATTGCTGTTAAATATAAAACCTGTCAAAAATCATTTCTTGTGTTTGTCAAATATTGCAAAACATTTGCTGCAAAAATTTTCTTCCCTGATCTTGACAACTGCAGGCTATCCTGTCTGAACATATGCTCCCAAAATTAAGCTTGGATGATCTACAGATTTCCATATTTTAAAATGGGACATTTTTTTCATGTAAGCTTGTACCTAAAAAACTTCATTCACAGTAACCTGACTCTTCTTTCTATATGTGTTATTTTGTGAAAAATATTCCTAACACCTGTATAAGCTATGGTATCAAAGAGGGCTATAAGTTCCCCTACTAACAGTCAGAGTGTCCTTGCAATTGAGATAATTTGTGCCAACATTAATAAAAACAGATCTGTACTTTCTTACATTAAGGCTTTCTAAGGCTTGCCTTTTCTTCTTCTTTTGGCTTTTCCCAGTTAGGGGTTGCCACAGTGGATCACCTGTTTGCTCATGATTGGCAGTGGAGTTTTACAGTGTCAAGTTGCCAACCTGGTGCCCAACCTTCCACAGATGGTACACACTCACACCTAGAGCCAATTTAGTGTCCAATCCACTTACAGCATGTCTTTGGGATGTGGGAGGAAACTGGAGCACCTGGAGGAAACTCACGCAACCACAGGGAGGACATGCAGACTCTGCACAGAAGGCACCCCAGCTGAGAATTGAACTGGAGTACCTCTTGCTGTAAGGCGGCAACGCTAACCACTGCACCACGGCAGCCGCCCTAAGGCTTGCATTATAACCACTATTTTTGCTCCTGGCAAGCATAACACTATTCAATTTTCATTATATTCTCTGCAAATTTAAGTATTAGTTCCTCTAGTAATTGAATCTCCAATTATAAGAATATAATTTCTGACCAGATCTGAAGAATCTTCAACTTTTTACTCAGTAACACCTGCTCTATCCATTGTTCAAAGGAATGATCTTCATCACCATTAGTCTTATTAATCCCTCTGTTTTCATTGCGCATAACATTTGCAAGCATACAGTTCTCATCCAGCTGGCCTTATACATCCAAAGCTTAAGTCATGTTGCCAATGTCTGTCTTATTCATCTTTTTTCTTACAGTAATGTTTCAGTCCTCACACATATTCAGTTTTTGGTTTCTTCCTTTTCACTTGCCCCTTGACTCTTTTTTCTATGCTTTTCTTTTGGAAAAATGCTGCCTTTTTCTGTAGACTGAAAGTTTTCTGACAGAGAATGTTATCATTCCCTGTACTCTGTGTGTTACATAACAAAGCAGTGTCCATTTTAATATATATTCTCCTTACATTACAGGCATTTATCAGTTGTTTTCTTCTTCCTTGTGCTGTGAATTATTTCCTTCAATATGCTCTGAATCCTCAGATTGCTGAATACATGTATCCAGAACTCCAAAGTTGTCAGGGGCATTGTCTTGTTTCATAGGGGTTGAGTGATCTTTACTGACAACAGACACATCCTTTCCTAAATGTGCCCTATTTGCTGTTTGCCTAACATTAGAAACAGTTCTCCAAGCCATGCCAATTGCACAAGTGCAATCACCATCAGCAAGTACAAATTTACTACTAATAATGGTAAGGAAATCATTCACCTTTTGACATGAGAAACACAGATTACCAGTGTGATAAGGTGTTACTTTTAACTATATGTAGCATTTTGTTGCACTGTACAAGATGTTTGTGCATTAGCAAATCACTAATGGCATACTCATTTCAGGAATCCATATTCAGCTGTAAATGAATAAAAAATTCTAAGAGAAAAGAATAATCAAAATCATTTACCACAGAATTCAAAGAGAACTTAAGTCAACTTCTGTGTGAAAAATCACACAAACAATATACAACTAAATACTAAATTAAGTTCAGTAAAGTTGATGCTCTGACCATACAAGTTCTCAAAGTCAGACAAAAGCTGGAATTCCCTTACAATGAGTTGGAATGCAAGCAATGCCTTCTGCTCACTATCGCTCTCAGTCGCACCTCTTTTTAACAGTAAAGATCAATAAATCACAAACCAATACAGGATTGTTTATATGAACTCTGGGTTGTCCTCTCTGCAGTCTGTGTGGCGTTATAGCTGATTAGGTCCTTAGAAAGGCTAGAGTTTTCCTGTCTAAATCCTATCCCTTTCTAACAACTAACAGTGAAATTTAAATGTAAAACAACAAAATACATATTAAAGTAAATCTTTTTCTTTACAAGCTATCCCTTCCTTCTCACAAACAGTGAAAAACAATGGTAAAAAATATAAATAAAAAAAAACAATAAAATAAAGCGGGGCTGAGCGGAAGAGAGGGGATACTTTTTTGTGCAGACTGACCCTTATTTTATGTGCATTGAAAAGAAAAGGATCAGGGAAGAGGAAAAAGGCAAGGAAGTGTGGGAAAAAGCAGGAGTAGCCAGCAGGAGTCACACGAGGACACATGGATCAGTACAAATAAATGGGGCAGATTTACATAGACAAGGTGGGAAGACATGGAATATGTGCTACCAGACAAAATGATGGTAGACAAATGGTTTTGCACAGCATGAGATATAATCAGTGTGCCAGCTGCAGACCAAAATGGATGGATATTCCTTAGCTATAGTACATGGAGGTCCTTCATTTAAGGGAGAGTTACTTAAGCCACAATCACTTCTGGTGACCTGATGTGTTAGTCAGTCAGTTCAGTGAGTCCAAACCTGTTTTCAGGAGGGGTTGATGTATGGTAACTCAGAGTGCAACTGCCTGGACAACTAATGACTATCACATGCATCTGTAGCAGCCAAGCCAGGAAATTTGATTGGGATGGGCTACCTGCCCAGGATAAACTGAGACCACCCACAGCAAGACAATCACACTGCACTCACCCTCTTCAGCTACAACCTTGGCTGAGGCTGCAGCAGGCAGTAGCTGATGCATATGTAGCTTGGAAGGACCACTGTAACCTGCATAAGGGAGACACCAAGGGAAGGTGACAATTATTGAGGAGGACCCATAGCTCCTACACCATACCTTGTACAAGTGTATACATAGGATTCTAGTATCTTCTCCATGCAATTAGTGTCTACTGCCTCTCTTCATTCAGTTAGACCACTCAACAGCTGGCTGAACTGTCCTTTCACTTTACCCTTAAAAAAGACAAAAGGGAAATGCAAGTTAACATGCAACACATACAGATATGATTGGGATGCATTTATCAGTGCAATGTCACAGCTGCAGATATGCGTGCAAGCAAGAAGAAGCCTGAGATAGTATCCACAACACCAGACAGCTACTACCATGTCATTGCACTGAGAAACAGAAACATTATGTGGTGGCCACAGCTAGGACAATAATCTGTACTACCCGTACACAAAGATCTCTGAGATGGCAGCAGCACAGGTCATTATATCTGTGACTAATTTTCTCATTTGTATGGGGGGATGCCAGCTGCCATGGTCATGTGGTCTACCTGGTTGTACCAGACATCTGTCTTATGAAATGGACCTGCAGGATGTCCAACAGCACCTTTCTAAACTGACTGTGTAAGAGAAATAATCTTATTTTGCTCTCCTTATCATAGCACAGAGTCTTTCTATGGGGTACTAACATTGGCAGCCATTACCATGAACCTACAGCACTACAAAACAGTAGCCTGTGATCACACTTTACATGTGATTTTGAATCATTACTTTTGCATCTTAGTGCAACAAGCTAGTCTGACTGACACGCACAAACAACCTTACAGAAAAAAAGCAGATCATGTCCCAACTCCTTCTACAGGAAGGTTTGTTTTAGCCAATCTGTACCCACCCACCCCATTTCCCTCAAATTTTACTTGAGGATTAGAAAAGGTACATCCTTCTCCCACTCTTTCTAGAGCAAGGTCCATCCTCTCCAATCTGGTCCCCTCTCTTTTCAAATTTACAATGTAAAAAAAAGCTCTTACATGTAAAAAATGCAGCAAATGCTTGCTACATGTTATGCTAAACGTGAGGTGCTTTAAGTGCTTCTGCTCTGATCACAAATGCAATATCAGAATTAATTTCTAAGTATCAGCAATGCATTAATAACCAATCAGCATCTCTCTGTAATCCCACCTACCATCCACTTTTCCCAACCTGAGCTACGCTTCTGCTTGCATGACATGTCAGTGATGAGTGGCAGAATGTGTGTCTACCTTATGTCACAGATTCACTTTTGTAAAACACAGATTCTCCCTTTACAAAGCAACATCAAAAATCATTTTTAACACTTTATATATTTTATACTACATATTTATTAAATATTTTTTAAATATTTCACAATATTTTTAATAAAATAAAGTTTTTTAGAGAAAAATAAATTTTAAAATAGATTTATTTCAGCAACACTGCACATATAGAGATATTTAATTACATATTGCACTGTCAGGGTTAAGAAAACAAAACATTAGCTTAATATTAATGAGGTAGGACAATTTCTGATTTGTTTAATTGAGATGCACTTTATTTGATTGGTTTAATTTAAATATTTATGTATATTTAAAGTGCTAATTGAATTATTTTCATTGTAATCTGATGAAGTCCAGGCTTGGGAAGGATGAAAACGCAATTGTAGCAAGGAGCGTTTATTCATTGTGTGTTCAATAAACTTCAGCATCTTTGGAATTATTCTTCTTTTCCTGGAAATCTGTTTTTATCAGTCTTTTCGAGAGTTGGGAGATTTATTTGTGGTTTTGGCTATCCAGGAGATGGAAGGAGTAACTTCTAAAGATGATACGGGGGAATCACCTAGGCTGATAGGTCAGCTTAAGCAATTGATAGACCTACTAACCCCATTATGTCACTCACTCTGTGACAGAAAACGCAAAGTAACACAGGACTGGAAAGAACCGAAGGGTTATTAGGAGCCAAACCTAAGAGAAAACGCAATTGGAGTGGTAGTTTGGAGCGAGAGCTTGGAGCGGATGAACTGAACGGTGATTCGTTCAACCCAGGAGTTACGCCAGCTGTTTTTGGACAGAGCGAAAATCTAAATGAACATTTCCAGACCGAAGCATTGCCAGGACAGGTTAGTAACAAACATGATAAGCCTTCTTCGAGGAAGGCATACGAAGGTACTGTAAACAATTCCTTCCCCAACTCGTGGAAGAAGAAAGATACCAGAGACTGGTTGAATTTGCCTATTAATATTGATTTTGATAAAGTAAACGAAGCAAAGTGTGGTGTTGATTTAACGTATTCTGCCAAGATTGATAAGTTATCTAAGCTAATGTTGAAACATAAGACGTTAACTATTGAAAATGAATACCTGACAGAATGTTTGAAAAGAAAATTAGTCCCTAAGGGAGTAAGGGTATGGAAGTACCCGAATAATGTTGAAACAGGGTCAGATTTTCACAAAGAGCTAATACAAGTGTTTAATCAATGTGGCTTAGAAATTTTAAAATTGATTATTAATGAAAATAAAGGAGTACAGGAAGTTTTGAAAAAAGAAATAGAAATTCTGGATGTTTGCACTAAAGAAGATCTCATTTTTGAAATCAGAGAAGAGAGGGAAAAATATTACAAAGTTAAAGGAGATATAGATCTTAAGTGTAAAGAAACAGTTGAAAGAAAAATAAATAAATTAAAGAGGGATATAGGTGAATACCAAAATAATAGCCATTATCCCAAACCACCTCCCATTAAAAGTGGAAAGTATGTTTATGATACATATCAGGGTGAAAGATTTTCAGATTTTGATACTAGGGTTAACAAAGCATTGATGAAAGACGTTTATGAGAATGAATTTCCACCATTGAACAGGGAAATACAAAATGATAATAGAAATTACAATGAATTTCAAAATTTTCAGAAAAGGGGGGAGGGAAGGGGCAGAGGGAGGCATTATTATTAAAGCACCCCAACTCCCCTACAAATGATGATAAGAACAATATATCTATTAAAGGGGTTCAACACACTTTTAACAACTTTTCTATATACAACTTTAGTAATGTAACACCTAACATACAACACTTTCACCTATTAAGTAAGGGATTTAAATTTATTCCCGCTGTAAAGGGAGAACTAGTAATCACTATAATAGACATGAAATTATTTCTTAGAAAAATCAATTTGGAAGTGCATTTTGCACAACATGACAAGTTAGACTTACCTCCTCAGAGCTTGTCCTTGACCCGTAAAAGTATCTACAACCCTCCCTTGCACCTACAAATTAGGAATTTAGAAATTATGTTAGAAAAGGAAATTAGACAGATATATGAACAAAAGGTTTATGATTTCAATCTTTCTAAACAAGAAAATTAGGTACTAAATGAGCTCAAAACAAACAACGAAATAAGAATCATGAAGCCTGACAAGGGAGGGGGGTAGTATTTATGGATAATATAATATATGAAGGAAAAATGAACTGCATGTTAAGGGACATTACTAGATATAGAACTGTCTCCTTGAATGAAATGAATGTGGCATACCATAAGATAGACAATCAACTCAATGATATGCTATTCGAGGGGACAATAGACAGGAAAACTTATGAATTTTTGCATGTGGCCAAACCAAAAACTCCCATCATTTTCGGGATACCAAAAATCCACAAAAATATTGAGGACCCACCACTGAGACCTATCATCTCAGCGGATGGGTCCAAAACACTTCCGTTAGCCAAATTTGTGGATAGCAAAATAAAACATATTAGTGCTGAAAATTTATATATATTGAAGGACTCTTGGGATCTACTGAGAAGTATAACATCTGAATTGGTTAATGACAATTTAATTTTTATTACCATAGATGTGGTAGACCTTTTTACATGTATACCGCATAGCGAAGGTCTTTTAATGTTTGAGGATATGATCTACAGAGACAAAAAATTAACTCATTCTGACAAAAGTATTATAATGAACTTAACAGAAATAGTGTTAAAATATAATTTCCTTATGTTTAATGGTGAATATTACTAACAAGCGCAGGGCATATCTATGGGAGCAGCGTGCACACCCACATACGCCAACATTGTCCTAGCTAAATGGGAAGAGGACTTTATATTAAATTCAAAATACAAAAATAATTGGTTGCTGTATAGACGTTTCTTAGACAACATAGTTATTTTTTGGACTGGTGATATGGAAAAGTTTAAAGAATTCTTTGAATATATAAACGATACTACAAGTTTCTTAAAATTTACCTATACTTCATCTAAAGATAGATTAAAGTATTTAGATGTGGAAATATATAAAACGGCAAAAGATTTTGAAACAAAAATTTATAGGAAGGAAACATTTTGTAATTCTTTTCTTCACTTCACCAGTGCGCACCCCTCACATTGTAAAAAGAATATTGTCAAGGGACAATTTGTGAGGGGTAGTCGCATGACTAGTTCAAGTGATGATTTTATTCTAGAATGTGAATTTCTAGAAAAAATGTTTGAAGAAAAAAGATACCCTATACCATACATTAAGATGATAAGAACAGAAGTAGAAAAGGGTAGAAACAACAAATTTCAACCAATAAAGGGAAAGAAAATTGAAAATTATGTAGGTAGCATATCATCCAGTCTGGAAAAAAAACAAAAATAACTATGAACATGCTTTTGTGTTGGAATACAATACGACCAACATTAAAATTAGTGAAGTATTTAGAAAGGAATGGGAAAAATTCTCCATGTTTATGGACATGGAAAACATTTATAATACCACCCCAAAATTGGTGTATAAAAATGCAAAGAATATGAAAAGAATTTTAGAATCCCATTCAAAATATAATGGGTTTGATCATATAGGAGGCACAATAAATGGACAGAAAAGGATGGGCAGTTTTAAATGTGGCCACTGCAATCAATGTGAATTTATATTGAATATTAAAGAAATATATATTATTAGTAGGGATATAACTATAACAAACACAGCATATTATAGTTGCGAAACCAAAGGAGTTATATATTTGGCCCAGTGTAAAAAATGCAGTTCATTTTATATAGGGAAAACAGAACGAGCTCTGAGGAGGAGAATATATGAACACAACTATGATATTTTGAAAGGCAAAGAAACAAATGCACTATATAGGCATACCAAAGATTGTGGAGAAGGAAAGTTTGTTTTTTTTTGTGTTAGAACAGGTCAAAAAAGAAACAAGGGGAGGTTTATGGGAAGAGTGGCTAGCTTACAAAGAATTATGGTGGCAAATTAAATTAGATGCCACAAGAAGACCTGGATTAAATGATCACATATCTCTAAACCCTGTGTTAAAATTAAGAGCTGCCGAAATATAGTATAGTGGTATAAAATTTATACCCAATAGATGGCAGTATCACTATAAAAAAGTGGAAAAGGCTGAAAGAGATGAAAACAAAGCAACATCAAAAATCATTTTTAACACTTTTATATATTTTATACTACATATTTATTAAATATGTTTTAAATATTTCACAATATTTTTAATAAAATAAAGTTTTTTAGAGAAAAATAAATTTTAAAATAGATTTATTTCAGCAACACTGCACATATAGAGATATTTAATTACATATTGCACTGTCAGGGTTAAGAAAACAAAACATTAGCTTAATATTAATGAGGTAGGATGATTTCTGATTTGTTTAATTGAGATGCACTTTATTTGATTGGTTTAATTTAAATATTTATGTATATTTAAAGTGCTAATTGAATTATTTCATTGCAATCTGATGAAGTCCTGGCTTGGGAAGGACGAAAACGTAATTGTAGCAAGGAGCGTTTATTCATTGTGTGTTCAATAAACTTCAGCATCTTTGGAATTATTCTTCTTTTCCTGGACATCTGTTTGTATCCAGAAGCACAACAGGTCAGTAAATTTCTTCTGCAGTTTAAAGAGGAGGATAATTTTGATAGTTTCATTCACATGTTTGAAAGGGTATGCAAATAGTATAATGTTGACCAAAGGCTCTAGGTACAGTTCCTGACCCCCTTACTCCATGGGAAAGCTGTAACTTGTATATCACAAATGCCTGACTCTGTCTGCTAACACCTGAAATTCTATAGGAAAAAGTTTTGTGAGCATAGACGCAAGGCAGATGAAAATGTATGTGAATATGATGCTGAACTGAGCACCTATTTTCGTAGCTGGGTGAGTGGATGTCAGATCACCACATTTGAAGGGCTGGCAGACCTTTTGGTGAGGGAACAAGCCCTTAGTGCTTTGCCTGAGGACATGAGGATCTGTTTTCTATACCTGGACAGCAGGGCAGCCCTGCACAGGAAGGGGATCCCCAGTACTGCTCATGGGTCTAAAGGAACCCATGGTTGGCAGCACAGACTGCCCCAACAGAATCTGCCAGTAGCAGGGTAAGCCACTAGTCCAGGTGCAGGTCCATGTACCTGATGAAATGTTTTGAATGTAACCAGTGGGGCCATGTGGCATACAGGTGTCCACGGAGGCAAGGTGGGGAGCCAAAGGTGAGGGAGCCAGTAAGTGGGAAAGACAAAATGCCAAAAGCAGGTTGTCTTGAGATAACAGGGGTATGGAACTACCATCCTGCAGATGTCCTCAGAGGGAAGGATTTGGATGAGGCAT
Organism: Protopterus annectens; assembly: GCF_019279795.1. NCBI lineage: Eukaryota > Metazoa > Chordata > Ceratodontiformes > Protopteridae > Protopterus > Protopterus annectens. The sequence goes on along the minus strand of NC_056730.1, from coordinate 59,144,729 downwards.
TACCGTGTACTTATGCTGTTATACTCAGTGAGGCTAGGAGACATGCATGTGGGTCTGGTAGCCTGGGGGAGACCCAGACAGACTGCATACTTGCAGCCAGGACTGCTGAGGTGGTTACTTCAGGGAGAGAGCTACTTTGTAGCAGTGAGACTGAATGTGAGCCACAGCTGCTTGTGGGTACTGATGTTCCCTTGGACAGGGTAACTGCAAAGGTAGAGGTGGTTAGTAGTACCCAGGCTGACAGTGAGACACCGCTATCAGAGGATGCCAGACTTCCTGTGTAAGGGGAGCTGGGAAGGGTTACAAGGAGAGAGTTGAGACAGGCACAGCTCTCAGACCCTACATTGCAAGGCCTGAGGCAGGTAGCTAGGGAGGCACCTGATTCTCAAAGGAAGGGATAATCTGTATACTGGGACAAAGGGTTACTATACAGAGAGTGGACCCCTGAGGGAGGGCTAGAAGGTGAGAGAGTACAGCAATTGCTAGTGCCTAGAGCTTACTGTCTGGCATGTCTAGCCATAGCCCATGATATTCCCTTTGCAGATCATATGGGCATAAAACATACAAAAAGGCGTATTATGCAAAACTTCTGTTGGCCTGGAATTTCCAGAAATGTAACAGGGTACTGCAGGACCTGTGAGCAGTGCCAAAATGTAGGCAAGGCAGGAGACAAGGTGAGAGCTCCTTTGATGCCTTTGCCTGTGATTCAGGAGCCATTTCACAGGGTAGCTATGGATATGGTGGGTCCTCTGAGTACCCTAAGTTCCACAGGGAAAAAGTATATCCTAGTGGTAGGAGATTATGCTATACGATACCCTGATGCAGTGGCTTTGTCCTCCATTGAGGCAGAGAAGGTGGTAAATGCTTTGTTAGAGATTTTCAGCAGGGTATGTTTCCCATAAGACATACTGACTGACCAAGGTGCCAGTTTCATGTCAGACCTGCTGGCTTGTCTGTGGAAGTCCTGTAGGGTGAAGCACATGAAGGCCACCTCCTACCATACGCAGATTAATGGTCTTGTTATGAGGTTAAACCTCTACAATTAAGTCCATGCTACGGGCATTTGCAGATCAGTTTAAGAGGGAGTGGGACAAATATTCGCCCCATCTGTTGTTTGCTTACAGAGAGGTTCCCCAGGAATCCACAGGTTTTTCATCCTTTGAGTTGCTGTATGGGCATAAGATGAGGGGACCTCTAGATTTAATTCATGATGAGTGGGAAGGTGAGTGTCAGTCTCACAAGGAGTCTGTTGTGGCATACGTCCTAAACCTCAGGACAAGGCTCAGGGATCTCATGGGTTGGCCCAGGAGAACCTGGCAAAAGCCCAACAACAGAAAAAGGTGTGGTATGACAGGAATGCTCGAGCTAGAGAATTTGCTGTGTGGTAGCAGGTAATGGTTCTCATTCCTGTCAGACACAACAAGCTGCAAGAAGTTTGGGAGGGACCCTACATGGTGATAAGAAAGGTAAGTGATGATAATTACATGGTGGAAGTGCTAGGCAGACAGCAGGGGCACAAATTGTACCATGTTAACATGATAAAACCTTACCATGATAGGGAGGCTCTTGTGCTGAGCATTTGCAGTGGATTGCAGGAGGAGTCTGAGGGAGATCTGGGGACTGATCTCCTCAGTGAGGCTCGGGCTGACACCTTGGTGGAAGGGGTAGCAATATCCCAGCAGCTATCTCCTACCCAGGTTCAAGAAATATGAGCAGTGTTGCAAGAATTTGGGGACATGTTCACTGTGAAACCAGGGAACACCCACCTTGTGCAGCACCAGGTGGATACAGGACCCCAAAGGCCTATTAGGCAGGCCCTTTATAGGGTGCTTGAGAGAGTCAAACAGACTCTGAGGGAAGAGGTACAGGAGATGTTGGAATTAGGGGTGATTCAAGAGTCCAACAGTCCATGGGCCTCACCAGTGGTACTGGTGCCAAAATAGGATAACAGCACAAGGTTCAGTATGGATTACAGGAAATTATATAATCACACAGAGTCAGATGCTTATCCCATGCCTAGGACAGATGAGGCCCTAGAGCAGCTGGGTGGGGCTAAGTATCTTACAACCATTGATCCTACCAAGCGTTACTGGCAGGTGCCCTTGACTCCCGGTGCTAGAGAGAAATCAACCTTTGTGACTCCTTTTGGCTTGTATGAGTTCACAAAGATGCCCTTTAGGATGAAGAATGCCCCAGAAACTTTCCAGAGGCTGGTGGATAATGTCCTAGCAGGAGCAGGAGGGTTTGCCCTTGCTTACCTAGATGAAATTGCCATCTACAGCCATTCCTGGCCAGAGCACCTTCAGCATGTCAGGGAGGTGCTAGGCAGACTATAGAGGGCAGGGTTGACCATTAAGCCACGCAAATGTCAGGTGGGTATGGCAGAGGTCTCTTACCTAATACATAGAGTGGGAAGTGGTACGATAAGGCCAGAACCTGCCAAAGTGGAAGCTATTCAGGCATGGCTTGCACCTGCTACAAAAAGCAGGTGAGGGCATTCTTAGGGACAGCAGGGTACTACAGAAAGTTTGTCCCTAGTTATAGCACCATAGCTGCTCCCCTCACAGACCTAACAAGGAAGAACAGGCCAGATAAGGTAGTGTGGACCCCAGCACGTGAGCAGGCATTTCCAAAGCTTAAAGAAGCTTTGGGAGGACCCCCTGTGTTAGCCAGTCCAGATTACAGCAAAGAATTTGTTGTACAGGTGGATGCTTCGAACCAATGGGTGTGGGCTGTACTTAGCCAGATTTCTTCAGAGGGAGAAGAGCACCCAGTGGTTTATCTAAGTCATAGGCTCCAACCCAGGGAGGAATGCTATGCAGCTGTAGAAAAGGAATGTCTAGCTATAGTGTGGGCATTGCAGAAATGTCTGCCTTATCTGTATGGAAGAAAATTCACTGTAATAACAGATCACAACCCTCTAATATGGTTAAATGTAGCAAGTCAGCAAAATGTCAAATTGCTAAGATGGACCCTGGGGTTGCAAGCATATGATATGTCAGTGCAGCACCGCAGTGGGGGTAGCAATGCCAATGCAGATGGGCTCTCAAGACAGGGAATGGGGTGAGGAACACCCAGATAGACCTAACCCTCTCAAGTGGCATTTCTCAAGGGTCACTTGAAAAACTAGCTTGAGTTCTCCAGAGGGGAAGAGATGCAAAGATTGGGAAAAGATGGACGAAGCCTGCCAGCCTAGTCAAATAGAATTTGATACATAATTCTATCATTTGTATAAATAAATATAAAATACAGGCTTGTGTTCTTAAATGAAAGAAAACACTGCAAAATGTGAACTTCAAGATTGTTGCAACATTGCCATCTGCTGTAAGGAAAAACAAGCCAAGCATTTCAAATGTTCTTTGAAGTTACAATTATCTACAAAGTGGTGCTGGAGCAACTGGCTGAACACATTCTTTCTAATGTCTTAACTTAAGGAATACTTGTTAGAGTATACATGTGAAATGCCTTTTATTGTTGTAGTTTCCTGAGCAGGTGTTAGCTTGCTAAATAATGCAGTTTCTTTGCCTGGGAACTCCAGACTAAGTGTCAAAATGATGTAATGTGTATACTAGGAAAAAAAGTGTCACAATGATGTAATCTGGGAGGGCCTTAGCAGAGCTGTTTGTTATTGAGTTTAAAAACTATTGTTGAGACAGAGACTGTAAGCATTTTGTCTTGGGCCATCATCCCCAGCACTGCTTATGCTCTTTATGTATGTAAGTAGGATTGTAGCACTGTATTTTCTCTTAAGAATAGCTAAAGATTAGAAAGTTAGATTAAGTGTTTTTCTTTGACATCAGACCTATCCTATTGTATTATTTTAAGTTTCTGTGTGATCTCTGAACTCTTAGATATCGCTATGGTGTAGTAATATTGTCTTGTGTTTTAACCATTTATTATTAAATATTTTAAAAACCTTTACCTGTGGCTGGTTTGTGTAGAGACAAGTTAACCTCCAGAGTACCTTGCATATTTATAGAGTTTATTGTAATAAGCCACTCTAATAAGCCTTAGACTGAATAGTCACATTACCAACTGGATAATAATATTGCACAGTAATAATTGGACACCCTTACAAGGGCCTTTGGGTAGCTGATAATTGTTAGCTGGTAATGGCAGTAATTACTACCGTATAGTCTGGGTTAAGGGGCACAGCTAGAGAATCTGTGTCAGCCTTTCCCAGGAGAGTCTGTGAAGTTGCATAAATATTTATCTCAAAGTGTGTGTGGTGTGTCAGCTACCTGGGCAGGGGCATGAAGCACTGGTGGGACAGAGAGGGTACGGGAGGTTAGCTTGCCAGCTAGGCTGAGATCTGGACCCTATAGCTGTGCCAGTGGGGAGTCTTATTGGGGACCTGGAGAGCAAAGGAGCAACCAGCCCCAGACTGACTGTGATCTTTGTGTGCACTTAAGGGAAATTGTACTTTGCTGTGTGTATTTGTTATCTTTTCCTCTTCTATGAGACGACCTTCCTGGTATTAGTGGTGAGGATTGAGGCTCTTTGATTGCTGGGCCAGGGCACGGTCATCACATATGTCACAAAGGTTAATAGGTAGCACATTGTTTTACAAGAATAGATATAGCTGAATATGGGATGTCAAGTTAGAAGTGAGTAATGAAGAACATCTGGCCTAAGGAAGATTGCAAAGATGTCGAGGAACTAGTTAATGGTGGTCAAGCAGGAGAGACTTAGAAGATGATTTGTCAAGTATAAGTAAAAAGGGAAAAGGGAAAATGAAAGAGAAAGGTAGAGGAGTGGGCAAGGAAGAATAGTATAAAATTACTGGGACAGAATTTAGAGGGGTAAGGAAGGGAATAGTAGAGAGTTATTTTAATGTTCAGGAAAATAAAAAAGTTTGATGGGAGGGAGGTGGAGGAGAGGAATGTGAGGGTAGGGGAAAAGATAAGGGGAGAAAGGAGTGAGGCATAGTAAGGAGGAAGGAGAATACATTTTAGGTGGAATGGTTACAAAGGCATATCCTGGAGCTGTGTAGTTAAAGTCTGAGAGCTGTCTTGAATTCTTGTGCATGGCTGATATTTCTAAGGGCCATGAGAAGCTTATTCCAACAGAAAGCAGATAGGAATATAGGTTTTGACCTAGTGTTCTTTTTTTTTTTTTTTGGTTTATGAATCTGTAAGAGTTGTTGGTTTGAGCTTCTAAGGGGACATGGTGGTCTTTTGAGGGAGATAAGAGAGGATACGCTAGGGCAGGAATAGGGTTTATTTAGGATGGTGTGGATTATGACACACTGAGAATATATGAGTTGGTTAGGAAATTCTAACCAGTTGAGATTCTGGAGTGCAAGACAGTGATGAGATTTTGGAGGCAAGTTAGCAACAAATCTGGCTACTTTGTTATATGTGGTTTCAAGTTTAGATAGAAGAGTGGACTGTAAGTTAGTAAGAACTTGAGAGCAATACAGGAGGTTAGGAAGGAGATATGCCTGAGCAAGTGAGATTCTAGAGTTAGGGGTAAGGAAACTTTGGTTTCTGTACAGCAAGCCAAGCTTTTGGTGGGTTTTCTTTATACAGTTCTATACATGGAGATAGAATTTAAAGTTGGTCATTGATGATGACGCCAAGTAGCTTTGTGTGAGGTTCAGTAGAGATGATGGTGTTGTTTAAGGAAGAGACAGTGAAAGAGGATTTAAGATGACTGAGATTTTGGTAGGAATAGGAGACATTTTGTCTTGTTAGGGTTAAGGATAACATTGTGATTACTTAGCCAAGTTTCAGTGAGGTTAAAGAAGGTCTGAGTAAGGGAAAGCAAATCAGAGGGATTGTTGGCAGAAGTAAAGATAGTAAAGTTGTCTGCATACTGTATGAGGGAAGACTTAGGACAAGAAGAGTGAAGTTGGTTAGTAAATGTATTAAAAAGAAGTGGACCAAGAATGGATCCTTGTGGGACACCATCCTTTGTGGGGAGAAATGGAGACAGGGCAGAGAGCCATTTGACTGTCTGCAGTCTGTTATTGAGATATTTGGTAAACCAGGATATAGTTTGTGATGCCCCACCACTGAACCAGTAATCAAGACGCCTCAATCCTCATCACTAACACAAGTGGGGGATGTACATTGGGAGAATGACGGGTACACACACAGTATTTCCAGATGCAGCTTTCTGTATCAAGTGCAATTTCACTTAAGAGCACACAGAGACCACAGTTTTTTTCCGCCAAACTAAGAGAGCTGCCATGGGGGCAATGGATGTCCCTACATATGCCAACTTGGTACTGTCATGATGGGAGGATAGATTTGTGTTCAATTCTGGATTTAAAGAATGTTGGGTGTTTTACAAACGTTTCTTTGATGATATTTGTCTTTTTTGAATAGACAGTCAAAAAGATTTATAGAATTTTTTGACTACATATTGAATAGTATTGACCTTCTGAAATTCACTTATAAAATTGAATATGAAAGTATTGATTATCTTGATGTTTCCATTATGAAGGATGATAATAATTTTGCATCCAAGGTCCCCAGGAAAGACACATATTGTAACCCATTTTTACATTTCCAAAGTGCCCATCCATTTTCCCAAAAGAAAAGTATTGTAAAAGGCCAATACGTTCGGGGAAGTAGGATGACGTCTGATGAGAATGATTTAATTAATGAGTATGCTTTGTTAAAAATCTATGTTTTTAGAAAGGGGGTACCCTGAGACACCTATAAAGGAAATACAGGATGAAGTCTTTCAACACAGAAAGGGTGGATTTGAGCCTATTTTTGGTATGGGTGATATGGCACCGGTGGTAGACGAGGTTAATAATAAGTCAGATTTTGGATATGAAAATGCTTTTATTTTGGACTATAATTGGGATTCTAACATTATTAGGGACTCTGTTAAAAAGAATGGGACAGATTTTCTAAATTTTTGGACTTGAATCTTAAGTTTGACATGCCATTAAAGTTATTTTTTAAGAAGGGTAAATGTATTAAGGACCTTTTGGAAAACAAATGTACCAACACAGGAAAAAAGAAAGTAGGCACTTGTAAATGTGGAGTGTGCCAACAATGTCCCTTTGTATCCAGCACTTCTGAGTATATATTAGTAGTAGGAATAAGTATATAACATCTAAATCATATTATAATTGTGATACTAAAGGGCTTGTATATATTGCAGTGTGTGGGAAATGCAAGGCTTTCTACATAGGCAAGAACAAAAGAAGTTTGAGGAAAAGGATATATGAACATGTCTACAACATTAGGAAATGTAATTTAAGAAATGCACTTTATAAGCACACACAGATGAGTGAATCTGCCACATTTTTATGTTTTGTTTTAGATGACGTCCCAGTTCACATCAGGGGTGGACATTGGGAGACCAAGTTAGAGTGTAGACAGGTATACTGGCAGCTGGTGTTGGAAGCAAATAGATGACCAGGTCTGAATGACATGGTCTCCCTGGCCCCAATACTAAAATTAAGATCAGCTAAATTATAATGTAGTGGCATTTTAATAATTATTGTAGTATGCTGTGCTATTTTAATTCTCTTTTTTATTATTTTTTACCTCATTGTATGAAAATTGTCTTATGTTAAGCATTTTAAACTACTTTTTTTAAATATGTTTATACTTATGAGCCCTTCATACTATGAGTTAACTGTTTAGGTTTTATACTGCAATATTTCTTTGGAACACAGTTGTGGTTGCTGGTGCTGTGTCTATGTGAATAAACATTGTGGTTTGTTGTAAAAGGCCACCGAATACTTTTTGAGATTTATTTTTTAGCCAGGATTTCCATGCCAAATCTCTGTTTCAGATGAGAGATCAGGTTATCAATACAATAGCTTGTGCAACTGTGACAATAAAGACATGATGGAGCATATAATAATTGCTGGAATGCATAGACCATCAAAGTCAAGTGCTGATCACCTATAGGAATTTATACATTTCTTGGATGAAACACAGGAGGGAAGAATAATAGTGGCTGGGGACTTAAGTTTACAAGAAACAGACTGGAATAATATTGTTTTAACAACATTAGCAAGGAAAATATTCACAACATATGTTCCAGAACAACAATTCCTTCAGATAGGAAAAAAAACAAAATAGAACACAACATACTAAACAGTCCTGGGGATTTAATAAAATCCATGTAGTAATAGTGGAAGGCCTACACAGAAAATACCATGGACATCTATGTGGATCCCCCCACCCCCACAGCAGCGCACCTTGCATATTAATGAAGGTGCGTTACTGAGGGAGAACCATGTAACATGGTTAGTGAATCAGTGTAGAGAGTGTGTTACTGTGTCTAGAGATGAGCAACACACCGCCTGCACTGTCAGAGTGCCGGATGGCAATGTGTATGTCTATGTAATAAAAAAGTGAATTTGTTTTAATTTTTTTTTGTGTGTGTGTGTGTGTGTGTTTGCGTAGTATGGTGCAGCGCTTAATAATGGACATGTGCTAGACATCAAAAAAATAGAAACCAGATACATTTAATTATTTAGGAAATGTCAAGGTTAAGCATAGCTGAGCAGGATTGTGCTGCACGCTGTGGTGCTTAGCAGTGCTTAGTGGTTTTTAAATGTAGTGGAGAGATATATGTAAAAGTATAACAGCAGTTCACATGCACGTGTAGCCGAATGGTTAGAGTGACAGCCTTATATGCAGATAGTTGCAGGGTTTGAATGCACAGACATGTTCTTTTGTAAATACACAGTATGAGACATCTTTTAAATCCCGATTAAATTTTGTTTGATTACACAGATTATTAAATTTAGTTTGCAAACACACATTTATGAGAAGTACTATTAAACCTTGATTGAATTTTGTATCAATACACAGACAGGGTATGAAGCATTTATGTTGTAAATATGCAATTATGACAAGTATGTGTAAACCCTCGATGGAATAATGTATGTAAGCACAGACATGTTATTAAGCATTTTGTGATGCAATTACACAATTATGAAATGTATTATTAAATTCTGCTGTGCTGCACTTAACTAAGCTCCAATAAGCACAGATACACCTAGCCAAGCACTGCTTAAACAAGGAATGTTTTAGCAATGCTTAGCTGGTTTGCCCATTGCTTAGTGGTGCAAAGCATCACTAAATAATGCCCGTTTAAGCATTGGTCAACCCAGCTAAGCTGGTTTGTGCACTGCTAAGCATTGTTAAGCATTGCCAGTTTATGTACTGCTCAGCTAAGCTCAGCAGGTTTGTGCGGTTGTAAGCAATGCACCACATTTTTAAAAATGGCCCAATGGCAGTAAAGGGCAGGAAAACAGCCTTATTTAAGTGCAACAGGTGGGAATACAGCCATAACCTGTTGGAATTTGATTTTGGCAGAGACTATGGTAGGAGTTGGAGTGGGTATGTTGTTCCAGGTGCAGCAGTCAGCCATTCTGGAGTCCATGGTCACGGTTGGACTACTTGTAAAATACCATGATGTCCAGCTGCTACAGGGCCAGTACCAGGAGTCAGAATATAAATCAGAGGCCTGGGACCAGCTGGCACTTGATTTCACCAGTGCAACTGGTATCTCCCACAAAAGTGAGCAGGTGTGTCATCATTATGATGACCTGAAGCATCGTAAGGGGGATCTCCTGGCCACCTGGCTCCAAGATGCTAGAGATGGAAATGTCCTACCAGTTTGTAAGTTTTGTTATCATTGTTTTACCAAATTCTACTATGAATATGTGATAGACAGGTAAGTATAATGGTGTGTTTCTCTCACACAGCTTTAGAGGAGAGAGCTAGCAACCTGGCACCCATGCAGGGTGAATGGCCAGGTTGTGCTGTGAGTGAGGTGAGTACAGCTGTATCTTGCAATCTATAGTCATATAAACAAGAAAGAGTAAACTAGTAACTGCCAGTAAGTATGTTCAGTTTTGTTTGTACTGGAATGAATGTGGTCTTAGGACTGGACTGATATAAGTGAGTAATGCCAGGTACAGTTCAAAAAAGATTAAAGCATGTAACCTGATAATGGTAAGGAAATAAATTTTCTACTGCATTAATAATGTTAAGGAAATAAAGTTTCTAATGCATTGCTAATGTTAAGGAAATAAAGTTCTACTGCATTAATAATGTTATGGAAATAAAGTTTCTACTGCATTAATTGTGGAATTACAGCTGTATCGCAACACCTGCATTATATGAACTGTTCATCAATAAAGACTGTAGACATGCACCAATCACTGCATGAAGTCATCCCTAATAAAGCTGTTTTGTGCAATATGTGTGCATTTTGGGCTGTTGGTCATAAAATCAAGTATTACATCTGCTGTGAAGTAATAACCGGAATAATACCACTAAGTGACTGAAGGTTAGCCAGTAAAGAATGTTTTGCTAAACTGTAGATGTGGAGCTGTACTACAAGATATACTGCATTATGATATTTGTTCTGTACTAAGATACAACCAATAGTAGGAATGTACAAGGCATACTGTGTATCTCAGGATTGCCTTGTGTTAACCATTACATTTCAGCTATATGCATTCCTGCTCTTAGGTACGTTTCTGCAGGCAAGTATGAAACTGTAATAGCTGTAGACTGCAAATATACAATCTGCAACTGTATATGGGTCAGGTAGCCAACCCAGCACTCCAATATGGTCTGTACACATCACACATATTCCCATCACTATGGGTTAATTGTCTACACCTGCATTCCATGTTTTAATGCACAGTTCACCTACTATCTCTCATGCATGAATCTCATGCATGTGTGTTCAAGTGTCACTGCAGACTTGTATAACACTCTACCTCTATTACCAGGTCATAGTTTGTTATCAAGTGAGCTCTAGGCACATATCAGTCAATCAATATTCAGAAGTGGCTCAATAGCTTAGTTTGATAAATACTACGTGCACTGTTCATTTTGTCACATACAAACTAGGGTTCGAATCTAGGGACAACTATTACTAAATATTTATAAAAACAGTTATGTATTGTTAACACATGTTCTCCTCACAGTAATGGCAGGTAAATAAATGGCTGTAGTAGCTGCTCATGTGGGTTAATAATTTCTCTGTTCAGATGTACCAGAGTGTTAACAGCATTGCTCAGCAAGGTGATAAGACTTCAGTAATAAACTCAAAAAGTACAATAGTCATAAAAGTGAGTAAAATAAATAAAACTCTAATCTTGGTATGGCTGTATGTCTGGTGTCTGCAAATGTCTGCTGATAGTCTAACCCCATGCCTGCCAAGCATGGCATGATAGGTAAACTCCCTGTACTGTGCACGATACATGTCTCTCAAGTGTCATGCTGTCACGGACTGTGATCACTGCTGTCAAATCCCTTAGACACACTTTTATCATCCATTTGATTTATGTCAATAGTACAGTCACACTACATCAGTCCACAGTACACCTTGGTAGTCATATATGCCCCCTGACATGTAATAGCCCACTGTAGTTGAATACCTGTAGGTGTTCCAGCTTGGCCCATACTGTCCCATGTGGATAGCTTGAGAGGTATGTATGTACTACAGAAGCTATAGGGCACTTGTGTACATAAAGTAAGGGCAGACCTGTAGAGTATATAAGAGTAGTATTGCAAACAATATAGCCTATACTGGTAGTAATGGAATGTATTTCTCTCTCCCCGTATTCCTTATCTGCATCATAATTTATTATTGTTATGCATCAGGTATGGTTTACTGTTAACATATGTTATTCTCAAAATGTTATGTTGGGTCTTGTGTTTTATTATTGTTATGTATTACAATGGTTGCATCCTAACATACCTTGTTGAATTACCTATGTTGTTGGTCTTATGCCATAACCGTTACTGGTATGCTGTTACTATACTGACTGTAATCTTGCTTATTGTTGTGTTCCATATTCTATGCATTGTTATGTTACTGGGTTAATTGTAACATTCTAGCTTGCTGTTATAACTAACTAAATGTTCTGTGCATTACTAACCTATACAGTTTGAAATATCTCAACAGCATAGCTCGACTGGGTTGGCCGGTTCCTGGTGATCCATCTACCCTATCTCAGCTGGCAATGGCACTAGGTCCCAGTACATCTGAGACCCAACCTACTGCTGGCCCCTCTGCTGGTCCTGCACCACCTACAGGTGGAACTGATTCAGGGATGGGACACATCCCCCCCCCGGAAGTGGGCATAGAGAGGGAGTTGTCACCCAGCAACAGCTACCAGGGATGGTGCACAGGATAGTGCACCGCGGCTACAAAGATTGCCTGACCAGATTGAGGGCAGACTGGACAATCTGGAGGTGCAATGTGGCCCCAGCACAGTCACCTTTGGGGTAGTGAAGGAGTAGTGCTGACTGCCCATGAGTGGGGAGCTCAGTCTCACTGCTGCTGTCTGGGGGCATATGGCTCTCTGATTCCACAACACCCTCCCCATCCAAGGCATTTACCCTCCTCATGTGTTATACACTGCCCCTGTATGCTGACTTGTCTGTCTTGTCTGTTGGCAAATACAACATCTCCTACCCAACTTACCTCCCCACATTCCTATATCCCTTTCCCAACATCCCACTCTCTCCTTAAAAAAAAGGGCACCTGTCCTACAAAAAAATATCACCCCATATGAAGCTCTCCATTTCACACCCATGTCCACTGGACAGACTTTAATCATTATATGAATCAATTAACACATTTATGTTGCTCTCAGAGGCTCCAAATACATCCCAAATTGTCTACAACCTGCACAGCTGCTCCTGTAGAAGAAATGGAGAGCTATGATCCTTTCCTATACCCATCCTGCACATCCCTACCTACCTTTCAGTATGTTTTTCCCCCTGCTTGCCCCCATTTCACCACTTTATTCTTTTCTTTTTTTAAAGTTAGTGTAGGTTTAAGTGGAGCTAAGCAGAATGCCATGCCATGTAAACCTGTGCAAACCCACATAACACTGCCTTAATCACCTTCTCTGTTTCTAACACTGTTAGGCACATCTGCAAAGAAATCACCGCTGCAAAGTCTCAAACCCAGGACCCTGTCAACTACAACATAGAGCACTAGGCCACTCAGCTCTGAAGTAAAACAGGTGTTTCTATAAACATATCCTGATTGCCAACGACACACTGCTTGTACATATACCAGGAAAATTGGCAATGTATTTGGGACTGTGATGCAGACACCAAACCAGTACACAGCCAAATAAATAATGATGTATGTATGTGAGGCCTAGTATATCTGTCAACTGCACAGACTGTTGTGCTGCCTACTTTAGGCACAGTTGTCACAAAACCTTTTCAGTGCACTAAAGTACTGACAAGTAAGTGCAGAGTGAGGTTAGAAAATCATGACAGACAGTTCAGTGTCAGACGTCATACCTGTCCAAACACACATGCTAATGCAACTCCTGTGTAACAGACTATATGCATGCACATATATCTTGGAGATACACCTGCTGCAGTATCGACTCAGTAGCTCAGTCTGTTAAATCACTAGCATGCTGTACATTTTGCCACCCACAGTCCTGGGTTTGACTCCAGTGTGTTACATTTCAATTACATGCTTGTGAATACAACAAATAATTACTGAGTCCTGCAATTTTAACCAAAACAGGTTGTTGCTACTGCATTAACTGCTACCCATCTTAGCACATCAAAGACACACTGCACAAATATGTATAGGCTTCCTATATGTCACCTAACACTCTCCATTTGGCACTGTTACATAACATATGTACCTCAAGCACATGCCTCACCTGGACTGTTATGGGTACCCTCACCCTGTCTCTGCAGGAACAACAGAGCTGACACTACTCCCTCACTGACACATAAAGCTTGCTGTCCTCCAGTGCGTTCATACACCCCAGTATGAGTCTTGGGCACAAAGCAGCAGCTGCAGCCTGGAACATATCCAGCAGTATGTTCAGCTATCTGCTACAGACCTAGACCTTTCTTACCTGACAGCCCCCTAGAACAAGTTATCCACACTACACTCATACATGAAGGGGTGGGGGACAGAGGTCAAGATATAGGGAGATGTGTCACAGTCTGCCCCTACAAGCATACACAACTGACAGACTAGCATCTAATGCAGCAGCATACTTATTTTGAGGTGTATGATGTATGACACTTACATCTGTCTTCCCCCTTACTGACCTCAACCCACATTGTTTAACACTGAACTGCCACATGATCAGAAAGTCATCTGACAATGCCCAAACATAACATGCGTTTATGTGGACATACTACATAAATGCCAACAATGGACAGTATCTGTACCTACCCTCTGCTATGTTCTAGTCTCCATACCTCAGTAATGTCCTTCTCAAAGCCTAGGAATGGGGCCAAGGCCTACATGAAGGCCTTAAATATTGCACTGTTGTGCCATGTGATTGGCTAATTAAATTGCATCCTGGCTGTTCTGGGTGCAATTAGCAAGTCTGAGCCACTGATTGGTGCACAGGCAAGCACCTGTTATTGAGCTTTACCTACAAATGGCAAGCAGCTGCCTATGGTGAATAGGTCTGTACCTTGCTTTACAAAGCCAGACTGCATTTTCAGAATCAGTTTTTCAGGATTTCTGCATAAAATGATACAGCACTCTGCCCAGTATGTAATAAAAGTCCCCATCTAATGGGATGCAGATGGGAGGATGCAGTTATGGGGAACATGTATTACAATAGTAGGCTTGTAGTATATCCCTGGGAATGACAAATTGCTGATAGTCTGCTGTCCAAAAACTCTGCCTGGTGTGACTTGGATCAAAGCTGTGGCCCACTTACTCTCTTCTACAATGGCCAACTCCTGTACAAATGCCACCAGATTGTGTGCTACATGTAGTGACAGTGAGTAATGATGGACACAAATGGCGTATCACATGATGTACTGTCATTCAACTCTTCTCAGTCTATGAATGTCACTCAGGAATAGCCCAGACATTGTACTGGTGTCCCTTACAGTCCCTGATGTACTCTGGCTGGGTCACTGTGTTGTTGAGATTTGTATCTCATTGCTTGACAGCTATGGCTACCATACCTGGCAACCCCGTACAGCAGGGCTGCAAGTCATAGCCATTAGTAGTGGGGGGGGGGCACAGGCCCAACTTCAGCGACAGAGTGTACGTAATGATCATGCAATGCACAAGTATGAATACAGTAACAAAATTAATGTAGCATAAATTGTTTTATGAGGTTTCTGGCATGTGACAGCCAGATTCTTCACAGTCTAAGAACAACCAACAATTATTGTCCAACTGTTTGCCAGACAACCACATGTTTCTGGCAAAGAGACCACATTCTACACATACACATTCTGCATACATCTGTGTACTGGAGAAGCAGGACACCTACAGCGAAGATACCCTACAGCACATTTGCATTGATGTATGTCATTGTGGCACATGGATGTTGCGGGATTATCCCCATATACTTGTAATAACACACATCTATCTGTCGAACAGTGGCTGTCTGACATGGTACTGGGATGTCAGACATAGGGGACACAACACAGTAGATGGCATTGATGGGAGTGCAAACATTCAATACACCCCATCATGACACACTGGGACATAACTGGTATTGCTGCTATGTTGCTGATAGCCACATACAGACTGTGTTGATAGATGGTGGGGTATAACATGGGAGGTAGCAGTGCATAGTGCAGGCCAATGAGGATGTGCAGGCTGTGTACATAGTGGAGAACAACGTATGTCATCCTGCGATGTGTTCCCCTATTTTTGTCTTTCATAAAGGATGTATAGATGAAGGCACCCACCATTTATAGCTGCAGAAAATTATGTGATCCTGGATGGCCAATGTGCAATGTGGGCTGACCTTGTTACAGCAGTGAACCACGTAGGGCTACAGGACAGAAGCTATGAGCAGGTCTATCACAGGGTGATGGACATAGTAAATACTGCACAGCAAAGGGTCGCTGATGTGGCCAGGAGCCGTGCTGCTACTGGTGGGAGGCCTGCAGCAATAGAACCACTCTCGGCCACAGAGGAATTCTTGGCAAACCTGGGATCAACCACCAGCACCCAAGTATCCATCACCCCATACATCATGGATGTGGGTGCCACAGCCTCCAAAGCAGAGGAGCATCCAGGTAAGTCTTCTGTGTGCATCACTGTAATACTGTATCAGTCATTGTGGCAACATCTTCATACCAGTACACGGATGTCAGATCAATCTGCATTGAAGGGGGTTGTTTCTAATGCATACTCAGAATGTCAGCAATGTAGGCAGTATCACAGTACCTACTGTGCATGTTGATATATCCTGTAACAATGCCACATCTGGTATTGCTGACAATACCTCTCCCTCACATTTACATAGGTACATCAGGTGTGGCTGGAGTCCAATGTCCTGTGCATGGTGAGTGTGGTACTGTCTTTGTAAGGATCACATATACCCTAAGAATGGAAAAGGCTGCCAGTTTGCTGTATATACAACTGATATGCTTAGCCAGAGTACACCACACTACTTGCATGTTCATTTTCGGTGGGGTTAACTGAAGTGCATTGAATCAGTAATCGGAGTAGTGTATGTGCAGGAGCTGTAACATATCTGCACTTATTTTTGTAAAGGTCTATGCAGTCTGCTATACAGAGGGCAATATTATGCTCAAGATGGGTGCACTGTGTTTTAGGTGTAACTCTACCCCATACACTGACATATTGTTAATCTCACAGGTGTATAGTAGTTGCAACATTAACCGGATGTAGCTGCAGTGCGTGTGGTTTACTTGGCCTGTCTTTTCTGTGTATGTTGTAGTCTGCATGTGTGTGTTGTGCATGGGATCAGAAGTAAGATGTGGTATGTGTAATGCAGCTGTGGCTCCTCACCTGTATGTGTGCATGTGTGTTTGTGTGTGTGTGTGTGTGTGTGTGTGTGTGTGTGTGTGTGTGTGTGTGCGTGTGTGCATGTGTGTGTGTGTGTGTGTGTGTATATCACCATATATATAGTGCAGGTAGTAATGTACGTATTTTGTCTTTCTCCTCACAGGTGACGATGGGGATTGGGGTTTGTCCCCCTCACAACCTGATGTAAGTGTCTCATCAGACTCTGATGATGATGATGACCATAGTGAGGCACAGGTGGGGTTGTTGGGGGCTGAATCTGTCCCATGGGTTGACATCCCACTTCCTCCCCCTTTGTCACTGCACACAGTCGGTATTCCTGCACATACCCAGTCCACTGCGGATACAGATATTGGAATGTCAGAGTGTGACAGCATAGAACAGGAGAGTGTGGTGACAATGCCATCAGTGAGTGTAGACACTGGTCATAGCCAGAGAGCTGGTGAAGTCCTACACAGGCAGATCGACAGGGGTGCTTGAAGGTGGATTGCTGCCCATCCACCACCTATCACAGGTGTCACATTACGAGTCACTTGATGCATGTTTCAGTCTATCATGGAGTCACAGGCATGTTCCAAATGCAACACCAGACAGATGCTCAGGATCATGGATGCATCACTGTCTGACAGCCGCTTCTCCCTCCACCACATTGGTGGCACCATGCATCATTACACTGATGTAGTGGACAGACAGTAGGGTGAGACATTGTCAGTCCTTGACTGCACATTGTCCATGCTAGAACATGTGGTGGGAGTAGGGTGTCAGACATACAGCCATAGGTCAGCAACAACATCTGCTGAGAGTCCACGTGGCTGTACACATTCATGCTCCTGTGGTGGCAGTACCTCTAGCACTACAGAAGGGAGGGTGCTGTCCACACCATGATGTGGCAGGCCATGGGCAAGTGGTCCTGGGTAGTCCTGTGAGGTACACAGGCCCAGCAGACACCAGTCACCATCAGCAACTAGTACCGCATCTGACCCTGGGCATGGTGGTGCCAGTGCCACTTCTGTCAGGACCAGTTCTCATGTTCATGGCTGGAGACAGTAAACTGTCCATTCTGCTATGTATGATCCAAAGCTGTCCAACATAACCATTTGTAGGGCTAGCACATGGCTTGACTGTGTACATGCATGCACTCATACATCACTGTCACCTGCAAGTCACCAACAGAGACACATGGCACCTCTCCATGGCTCAGCTGACCAGCACCCCTTCCTGGCTCTCACACACAATGTCAACCGTTTGGCACAGCCTAGGCCTCCGACATGCTCACACCCTGTGCATGTGATGATACCTGTGCTACATCCCTGCCATCCATACCATCGATGCAGAGACATGCTAATATGTGTCTGATGCACAGGGTGTCTATAGTACACTACATGATAGTTTGTAGTACTGTTGTTATGCCATGACAGGTGTTGTATGCTGGTGTGCATCATGAGTACACATCAAAGTGTTTGTACCATTGTTGTATGATGATAGATTGGTGGTGTTGTTGCAGACTGACAGGTGTCTCTCAGAAGATTTATGTTTCTGTCACAGAGGTCTGAGTGGCTATGC
>NC_056730.1:58933917-59123917 GCF_019279795.1 Protopterus annectens | reverse complement strand
AACAAAATTATAGGTGCAGCCAGCTTTGAACCATGAACACCATCTACCATGCGGATGTACTTAGCCCACTTAGCCACACCAGACACCAGAAAGTGCAGTTTAATTCCTGACACTACCAACACCAGACAGACATAACTTTGACCTCTGCATATTGAGGAAGTAGGACATGTTGCCAGGTTGTTTGGGACAGCCCTAGAACTATGTGTTCTGCTGCTATGACCTTGCTAAGATACTGTTACTGCAACTGTATGGGAACACTGCTGTGTTGAGGGTAGGGAACTCTAGCATTGACAGTCATGCATTTGTCCTATGGCCCCCTTGTTTGGCATTTCCCTCGCAAAGTGCAGTGGGCTTTGCTGCCTTGTGGCCTACTGCATATTATGGGGCAGCCAGTATTGGACAGAGAGTACCTGTTGTCCCAAATAGTTGTTAGTTCTCTGCAGGTAGCCCAGTAACCTGCTCTATTCCCTTGCATACATGCAGCAAGTCCATACATATGCTACCATAGTCTATTACCCCATACATTTGTTGTAAAGAAGAATGACTCACCTTGTGCCTGCAGCAGTTGAGATAACAGTGTTTCAGGGCTGACTCTGTCAGATGCACGCAGTACGCAGCCAATACATGGTAAGGTGCAGGTTGTGTGGTGTGGGTGGCATCCATTTTACTATGTATGTGTATCAGAGTGAGGTGTCAGTCCCTTGGACACTAGGTTGTCAGTGCATGTGCTATGTGTTGCCTCTTTGCCAAGGCATACTGGACACGCCTATGTCTGCCTACAGGGACAGGCTCCGAGGGTTCCTCTGAGTCCCCCTGTGGCTGTGGGCACCTTGGCACTGGTGGGGGGCTGTGTGTCCCTTCCATGTGATGTTCATGCCACAGCTGCTTTCGCAGGATCATATTTTGTAGCATTGCACATACTGTGAACATCTGTGCACATGTGGCTGGAGAGTACTGCAGGGCTCCATAGGATATATCAAGGCAGCTGAACCGTGACTTGTGCAGCACAAATACACACTCTATGATGTTCCTAGTTTGTGCGTGTGTCTCATTATGACATTCTTTGGTAGGTGTGTGTGCGTTTCTGATGGGTGTCATCATCCACGGTTCCAGTGCATAGCCATGATCCCTCAGTAGATGGCCGTATGGGATGTCTCCCCTGGCAAATGTGTGGTACAGCTGTGATGAGTGCCAGATATGGGAGTAGTGATAATTGCCTGGGCTGCCAGCACACACACTCATGATAATGCCCTGGGCATTGCACACAACCTGGCAGTTGATGGAGTGAAACTCCTTGTGATTGATGTAAACTCTACCCTCCTCATTGGGCGGTGCTGCTTTGATGTGCACATGAGTGCATTCTAAGGCACCCAGTACCTCAGGTTAGTGCACTACATGGTGGAAGAGATGCATACTGCAGGCCCTCTCCTCAGGGTTGCAGGGTAAATAAATGTGCTCACTGGCATGTGTTTGCATGGCAGCCAGGAACTGGTGGAGTACCCTGAATGCTGATGCCTGTGAGACCCCCATCATGTCTCCAGTTGTTTTTTGAAAAGTACCTGTAGCTAATATTCTAAGGGCTACACATAACTTTGTTTCCACTGGGATGGATTCCCCTCTGTTGGCTCTGGGACTGAGTTGAGGGAGGAAAAGCACTTTGAGTTCTTGTAGTATGTCCCTGTCCACCCGGTAGCACTCTACAATCTCCAGCTCATGTAGCCCCTGGAAGGTTACCCTGAGCCTGAACACTCTTTTCCTTCCTTCTCAGCCTAGGCCTATTGTCAGCAGCAGCATCAGCACTGCCGTCAGACTCTAGCACATACAGATGTAGCAGAGCAATAACAAAACCTAGCACTCTGTCAATTAAAATTCTGAAGAGCATACTCCAATGATGAGGACTATGTGGGAAAAATCATATTGTAAGGCGCATGCATACTTTATAGTGGTGTGCTGCCAATGCAGTCTGTGTGATTGGCTAACTATGATGCATTCCACCTGTAAGGTTTATCATTGAGGGTTTTGAATGGCCTAGTGTCTGTGGAACAAGGCTTAACAGTAATTTATGCATGATTGGCTTTCCAAGGCTATTACCCCTTTTTTTAAAATACCTTCCTTGCTAAGCACTGTGGCATGGTGCGCAAACCTGCAACACTAGTATAAACTCTGCTCAGCAGTCTGGACACACCACCTTGCACGGACATGTTCAGCATAGCTTAAACTAGCTAAAACACATGCCCCACATCTAAATAAAGCTTAGCAGCACTAGACACCTCCCCTCTGCTTAGCTGAACTGAGCAGCACACAAACAGGTGCTGCTAAGCTGCAATCCTCTTAAACATAATGTGAGACCCACACTTTTGATGTTAGCTACCTCTTCTGTGGACACCAACATGGTTCAGGGGCTACATCAATTTTATCTGTGAACACAGTAGCCCATTTTTGCTATTCAGTAACCTCAGCTTATTTGCATACTGATCCGTGCACACAACCTGGATATTTCACTATTCCAGGGCCTGCATGCTTAACAACCAGTGAAATCTACAATTGTACATACCGCTTGCAGGGCTCTATAATGCATTATTCTCACATATGTCTTGATTTTGGATTTTACAGTTTTTAATATTTTTTTTCATAACGGCATGTGATATGGATTTAAAAAAAATGTATATTTTATTATTTTGCATTATTTTTAGCACATACAGGACATAGTTTTGCACTTATCTGTCCCTAATATCCAATCCCTGACTGTCTAAATGGGCTTTTACAACCCCTGTTCAATTTTTGCTTTCTTGTACACGTTAATTTTCCGTGTACACTTCGAACATCCATACGGGGTCTGCACGGCTACCTGTCTGCTTACTGGATCACTCCAGCACCCTCATTTGACCTCATTTGCATGAAATTCACCTCCTTATGAGGTGATTTGCATTCTGCAGACACTTCAATGTCTGCATGCCTATGCATGCCCCTCAACTCTGTTTACTGGATCACACAGTTGCTGGTTTAAGTGTTGGGGCTGTGCCACTATGCCTACAGGGAAAATCACTCTGTGTAGGCTTTATAGAAGTCCACCAATTATTTTCACTCCTAAAGAAATTACTGTTACTTCATGTGACGTTTTACCTCTGTTGATGTACAGTGATCACGGGGTTATAAAGGTTAATTTATTGCTAGATACTTCTGCAATCTAAATCAATGCACAGAAGATTAATTATATGGAAACAAAACAATCAGTATGTAAAACTAATTGGAGTGATATGTTCAGTGGAAAAACTGCAGACAGAATGTGGAAGACTTTGAAAGAGAAATTGTTTGAGTACAAAAAATAAAAAAAAAAATCTTTAAAATCAGGATCTTGGCATATAACATTAGGGGCATATATTTCCATAAGAACAAGATACCTGATTAAGGTGAGAGATAAACAATATAAGAAATGGAATACTGTCAAACTATAGCTTTGTAAACTGAAATAAACAAGCTGGACAAGCAAATTGAGCACAGTGTGAGACAAGATCAAGAACAAATTTGAAGAAAATTTATATAAGGATACTGAGCATTATTATTTATTTATTTATTGACCGGGAAAGTCCACTGGGTCATTGACCCATTTTCACTAGAGGCCCGGGAGAAAAGCTCCACAGTAATATATTCAAAAACATAAAACATTAAGACATTTAAAAATTAAAAAAAAAAATTGCACATTATATACCTTTGTGGTAGCACGTTCAACATAGAACATTTAAAATTAACATATTTATAATTCCGTATTCAGAAAAAAAATTCTAAGCATGTTTAGAAGCAAAAAAGAGAGTAAAGTCAGACAGAAAAGGGCAGAAGTATATAATGAGGTAAATTGTGTCACTTAGGATAGTTTAGCATGAGGTAGGGAGGCTATGGAGGTCTGATTGTTGTGCAGGGACAGGATAAGTTTTTTTGGTACTGTAGCTTGAGTGGTGATTTAAAGCGTTTTTAAGATTCCATTAGAGTTATATGGGAGGGTAATGTGTTCCAAAGTTTGGCTATATTACAGGAGTATAGAGTTTGTCCAGCTCATTCGTTTGGTTTTGTAACCTTTATTAGTTGTTTCTGAGATGATCTAAGTGACTGAGTAGGAGTGTAAGTTTGCAGGACTGAGTGGAGTGCTGGGCAGAGGTGGAGTTTGAAAATTAGTTTATGTGCAAGTGTTAGTTGGGTATAAGAAAGATGGCTAGAGAATTCGAGCCAGTTGAGTTCTGCAATTGCTTCACAGTGGTGTGTGTGGTTAGGTTTTCCTGAGGCAAATTTAGCTATTTTATAATAGCAGGATTGCAGTTTATTACTAAGGGATAGGTTAGTAAAGATAGCACTTCCATATAGAAGGGAAGGGAGGAGTAAGGTACTTGCTAGTTTAGCCTTGGTTTGCTTGTTGAGGTATAATTTGTGCCTATATAGTTTGCCTAATTTAAAGTGTACCTTTTTTATTATGTTATGAATATGTGGTTCATAGGTAAGTTTGTCATCTATTGTCATACCTAGTAGTTTAGCAGTTTTAGCTATTTCTATAGTTTCTATAGGAAACCGTTTTATAGAGACATAAGATGTGGAAAGAGTAAAGATATACAAATTGATAGACTGTTTAGATTCTAAAACAATGGATTTTAGATATAGTTACAAAATCTTATGCAAAACAGTTTGGCTCCACACAGGGGGTGGTAAGTTGTCCTAGTGACATCCAGGTAACTTCAGATACCGAAATCAAATTAGATTATATTGAAAAAGAACTATGCAAACTGCACCCAAACAAAGCACAGAGAGGAGACAGAATTACTAATAATGTCTTGAGAACACTTCAACAAGAACTTACAGTACCATTATATCTATTATTTACTAGGTCATATAAATATGGGGGAGATTCCTTGAGATTGGAGACATGCGCTTATTAAACCTGTCTTTAAGGGGAAAGGGCAGTGGGACAAAACCAGTCATACAGACCCTTAAGTCTACTTTCATGTTGTGGAAAAATAATGGAGAAAATAATATTGGATAAGTTATTGTCAGAAGTTGAACATTTGGGTCTTGAAACCATATATCTACATGCATATGTTGAAAATAGATAATTTCCACCTGTAACATGATGTTCTATAACAATATTATAACAGCTATGAGTGAAAAAATTCTGCCGTGACATAATTTATATAGATTTAACTTCAGCATTTCACATGGTCATACATAAAACACTGATCAACAAAATCGATTGATAAGACTGAGAGCTGCACGGCTTACAAATAGGACATGACAAGTATCACACAGGAAATGGACAGGGGAAATACCTGGTTACAGTCAGGGTTTTCCACAGGGCTCTGTCCTAGGCCCTTACTTGTTTAGATTGTATCTTTCAGACTTATCTTTTTCACTTACCTGTATACAGATAACTTGAAATTGGGTAAAGTGTTACACATGTGTTACAGATAAGGCATGTCTGCAAAAGAACTTAACTAAATTGACCATTTGGATACAGGAGAATATGTGGATAACTACATCAAAAACAAAGCACATAGATTTGGGAGGCATCATTTGAAATGTGAATATTTAATACAGCACACAGTTATTGAAGATTTAGATTCATTTACTGGGTATATGGGTAGATACAGTTTTGAGTTTTTCTAATCATGTCAACCAATTGGTTAATGGAGCTATAGCTTGTATAAAAATATTTATAAATCTAGGAAATCAGAAGTGATGAAGTCACTGTTTGCTAATTACATTAGACTCAAACTTGAGTATGGAATTACAATATGGAAACCTTATAAGAAAATAAACATGAGTAAAGTGGAAAGAGCACAGTGGAAATATACCAAGAGCACCCATGGATGTGACAATTTAAATTATGAAAAACTAAACTATCTGAACTTGTATGATGTCTCATATAGATATTTAAGATGAGATCTTATTCAGGTATGTAGGGCATTTAAGCACAACTACATCTGGGAATGTTTGGATTATCAAAAAGTAGTAGATGGTCATCAGACAGTTTATGTAAGAGATTCTGTAGGAATGAGAAGTGTACTAATTGGTACTCTGTGAGAGTAGCTGATGCATGGAAGAGAGTAACACATTACATTAAAGCACTAGTTTAGATATTTTTAAGAACAGCTTGGTACATATCATGAGAACAACTGCTTTGACATACTGGCAGGCTAGAAGGGCATTAATGCCCATGCTTGAAATATTTGTATGTATGTATGTATACATGTATTATTGCATATTTCTCTGCTTTCCTACTTCTTTATACTCTATGTTCCATTCTTTCTATGAAATCAGTAATGTGTCCAGCTTGACCTGAACTTATTAACTGGTCTTTTATGTTTGATATATATTTTTTTCTTTTAAACATATAATGGTATAAAACCACTATCATCTGTCTTCGCTCTTTGTTATAACTCTTATATGTGTTTTACAAAATCCATGTAATAAGTCAAAAGGTTTTTACTGTGCCTTCTGTGTCTGTGCCTTGCTACACTAATTAGTTTTAATTATAGTCTCCTTCTACTGCATCTACATCTTTGAACTGCAGTTATCTGCCTAGTTAAACAATGGGTCACATTATAAAAGAAACTTCCACATAGTACAGTACAATGAAGGAAGACTTTAGCAAAATAAGTGCAGCCATGATTCAAAACTAGCAAAAGTCAAGTGCATATACTAATAAGTATGGTCTAGAATAACTGTGTGCCCAATGCTAATAAATTGCAACAACATAGGACACTATTGTTTTACTACAAGCACTTAGTGGAGGTCGCAATTGCAAAACATTGTTATGCTGAACTTTGTGCTACATTAATGCCATGGCAAAACTTTACAAAAGACAAGATGCAGTAAATGCACTTGAGCAGGCCAGGGTTTTACAGGGAATATTAAAGACTATCTGCAAATGTATCCTAAGCATCAGTTAACCAAGCTCTCTGTCTAGGAAATAATTGAGAGATATAGATTAGAGAGAGCTAGCTGGTGCAGTCTGTGTGCAGGATGTGTGGACCTCACGTGTCTTTCTGCTGTCTGCAAGGTACCCAGTCCCAGTAAAAACAATTGTATGTATGATTCTGGGTATACTGGCCTCTGGGACATTCCATCAGCATATGGCTTATATCATGGGTTGTCCTATGGAGTTGGTATTTGCATACTAGGACAGTTCTTGGCAGTTATGTGCAGTAAAACAGATGAATTCATCCACTTCCCAGCAATATCAAAGGGAAAACAGTGTGCTGTGGAATTGTTCTATGCCCTTGCCAACTTCAACAAGGGCAGGGTTAACATGACAAACCAAACTACAGAAAACTCGGCAAGGCACTAGTAGTTCTCTGAAGTATCAAACTATTTATTGACACAATTTCAGAATATAGCACTTATCATCTTACTTATACATAAAACTTCCTCAGATGATGATGAAATTTGTTAATAAATAGTTTGATAATTCAGAGAACTACTAGTGCCTTGGTGAGTTTTCGGTAGTTTGGCAATTGCCAACTTCCCTTGTGAGAGTTGTCTAAGGCAAACATCATACATCCCGTACATGTCGCTATATTGTCTCATAGTGCACAATAAATCTGTTGTTAACACCTACACTGAATAGATGCATATGCATACATGGATGTAGCTAATAACTATAAGTGGAGGAATGTAAGACAGGTCCACTACCTACTATGGACATACCTGTATGAGGGTGAATTGAATCTGGTGAATGTCATTGTAACACATAAGGGTCAAGGGTACTTTATCCATGTGTCTACTGTAGTGTGCATATATACAGCACAGCACTGTGCATAGGAGGTTGGCTAATCTTGTGTGCTTTGGGGAAAGTAGCATATCAAAACAACACATGCATAATGGTGTGATACAAATACATAACTCAAATGATACATGCATGCTTTCTTATGTTTGATTTGATGTTGTAATACATACAGCAATATGGATAAGGAAAGTTTGGAAATGTGGACATGTCATGCTAAACATGTTCCATAAATGGTACAGCTTTGGCAAAGGATGCACAAAGCATCCCAAGCATGATTGTCATGACCAGTAATACTAAAGTATAACTGACTCTAAGTAGTATTCATGAGCAACATCTGAAAATTCACATATACATGTGTATTGCAGTAAGAGAGGCCAAAACTGAACTGTATGAAACAACTGCCAGTGTAAGATTAGCAGGATAATATGCAGGTCCAGACATGTATGGAAGCACATATGGGATCCTGTATGCAAGTGATATCATAAGTACTTTAGACTGTAAAGTACAGGAGCATGGAATGTGAGAGTGGGAAATGCATGTGCAGGATTTGGTACACTATACTCACAGGCAATAACCGGTATAATGTTTCAAAAGAAGCCCAGGTATACTCTGCCATGTATACTTGTGCAAGCACTTGTGACAGACAAAAGGGAAAGGTGTACCATTAATAATAAATGTCATAGCCAACAGCAAAGTTATTGCATGTATATCAAAATGCAGTTGTAACACAATTCCAAACATGTACTTTACATAAAAGTAGCTGTATTGCAAAAATGACTTCCATTGACAGGAAAGCCTTCAATAACTCATTAAACATGTGAATAAATGTACATGATGTGGGCAATGGTGTTACATTCTGTCAGTTTCATCATACAAAAATACAGTCTCTGTGATATCAGACATGTTAGTATCCACTTACATGCACAATATGTTGTGGTCAACACAGTGGTCATCATTGCCAGAGGGTCAGGATGGCACAAGACACACGCAGCTGTTGTTGATCACCATGGTTTGTTCAGTGTCACATGGATGATGGGATATGTCAGTTGTGATCTGACCATGGCAATCTACAACAGTTTTACAGACACATTGCAGCACAGATCTCAGGGGTATATGTGGGCCATGGGTGGGATGTGCAAGGGATGGTCTCCCTCTCCCTTTTGATGGTATACTGATCATATAGTTCAGTGCATATGTGGCCTGGTTAGTATTACAGCACTGCTGGCACAAGCTACTCAACAGAGCATGCAACAGATGCTACACTTTCTAGATGAGCAACCCGAGATGCTATTACCTCTCTATGCTTGCTCTCCTGAACATATAACACACAGATCTGAAATGCAACATGGTCAATTGCATTAGCAAGTGCAAGCAGTTTAGTGCCAGGACAGTGCTGAGATCAATCATGTGCCTGTAATTGCAGATTCTTGCCTTCAGACACACCCATGCTTTACTGCCACTTGCCAATATGCTGTCCTACAGACAGCGCTTGTCTGTTGTGAAACAGTTGAAAGAATACGTTAGATGATATAAACTGAATAACCTTTACCAAAGTACAAAATACAAATTCTTTATTATTTTGCCTTCAGTTTAGTTCATATCATAGCTACATAGGTTCATAGGTTCATAGGTTCATACTAGGCTATCTGCCCTAGGGCATTTATAAGCCTAGCCAGAGTGTGTTTGGCTTTCGCCACCCATTTTAAATTAATTTTGCTATGTCTTTTTTTGAGGTTAGTATACTGTGCTTCTGTCTAACAGTGACACAGAAGTGACAGCCGGGGTAAACCTACGATCTCCCATCCACTCATCAAGATTCCTCTTGAAGAGAGTCAATGTAGGACTCTGCCTAACCTGGACTGGGATTTTATTCCAGAGTGAAGGGAGCCTCTGGGTTATGAATCTGTCCCTCCAGCATGTCCTATTTATTTCAGTGCTGAGGTTCAAGTCTCTGAGATTTGGATTTTCTGAGGTGCAGCATGTCCATTAATTCTGGATAGGACATGGCTTTATACATCAGGCACAGATCGCCTCTGAACAGGCGGTATGCCACTGAGTAGAGCTGGAGTTTCTTTAACCGGGCAGCATATGGCATCTGTTTGAGCCCTTTGATCCTCTTGGTGAGGTACTTTTGGGGTCTTTTCAGTTGCTGCAGGTGTCTGGTAAGGTACATCCCAAAAGGGGCATTGTACTCAATTATGGGCCTGATGAGGGATGAGTAAAGAGGCACGATGACCTCCCGTGATCTAGATGTGAATCCCTTCATGATTAGGTGGGCTATATAAAATGTTTTTCTAACCACTTTGGCCACGTGGTTGTCAAATGAGAGATTGCTATCAACTTGGGTCCCCAGGTCCCTAATGACTTCTTCTGTACTTAATGGATTACCACCTATGTGGTAATTTGGCCAAAGGGGATGACTATACACTTGAGGCTCTGGCACCAGTTGTCTGTTTCTATGAGGCCCTTTTGGAGGATGCTTGTGTCAGCTGGAGAGTTGATTATGGCACCCAGTTTGCAGTCATAACTTGGTCAGCCACAGTCCTTCCGTGTTGGCCTGTACCAAGAAATATATACCGAACAAGAGAGGTCCCAGGACTGAGCCTTGTGGGACGCCACTTGTAACTGGTTTGGAGTCTGACATGGCTCCAGCAATTCTAACCATGTGGGTTCTGTCCTTGAGCCAGTTTGCAACCCATCTAGTGACATAGGGGTTTATATTTAAGCTGGTGAGCTTATCTATAATGCCGACCCCTTCCCTCGTCAATGGCCTTGGTGACTGTTTCAAAGAAATCGACCAGGTTTAAGAGGCAGGATCTGCCCTTAACAAAGCCAAACTGGGTAGGATCCAGTGTCTGTAGGTCCCCAATATCTTTATTTATGAGGTCCATGATGATCCTTTCCATAGCTTTGCAGACCAAGCTAGTCAGGCTTATGGGGCGATAGTTTCCAGGATCTGTTGAGGCACCACCTTTGTGGAGAGGGACCACTGTTGCTGTACGCCACTCTTTGGGTACATATCTTGTAGTAAGGCTAAGATTGAACAGTAGTTTTATGTTTGGGTTTAGCTCTTCTTGGAGTTCATGAGCCTGGGACACCATCTAGTCCCATTGATGCTGTGTTTTTGCTTTGTACCTGAGCATCTGAGATGTCAGGGGCAGCACTCTGTTGGGTGGGGGGAGTTTGCACTGAACCTGTCAGCTAGGATGTTGGCAATGTCTGTGGGCTCAGTGTATTTTGTCATTTATAACTAAAGAAAGCCTTGTGATTATCCTTTGTGTCCTGTGCAATTTTTCTCTTGAAGCTGGCCTTAGACAATTTTATGAGTGTAGTTTTGCTAATACTGATCAGAGATGCCTTCCCTTTTGGGATTTTGCTCTATCATGTAGTAGCTTCCTCCTTCTATTGTATAGTTTGTTTATGGCTGGGGTCCACCAGACAGGGAGGATTGGGTCTTGGTTTTATTTGGGATTGCATGATCCATGCATTCCTGAAGGTGTTCATAGAATGCGTTTATAAAGGATTCTGCAGTCTGGGCCATATTTTCCACAGGCCCAGGGGCTTTGAAGGATACTGCTAATTTGCTTTAGAGAAGTTTTTCACTGTGGTTTTCTAGGCAGAGGGTGGGGTCGGGATGTGAATATCCAGTGAGATTAGTTTATGGTCTGATCTTACCAGTGAGGGATACACTTCTGGTGTGGAGCATAGTGTCCCCATGTTGGTGATGATCAGGTCCAGTATGTTTTCCCTCTTGTGGGAGTGGTAACAAGTTGTTCCATAGCATTTGAGTTTATAAATTCTAGGAACCTTTGGGCTAGGGTGTTGGAGCTAGAGTAATGGTCCCAGTCTATGTTTGGGTAGTTGAAGTTGCCCAATATAATGGTGTTTGGAGAGACCTTCATATTTTCCAGTGTTCTCAGGAAGGCCGAGTGGGGTTCCTGGGTTTGGGAGGGTGGTCTGTAGCAGGCTATAAACTGGAAGGCAGTTTTACCCACTGTTAGTTGCACATGGATAGTCTCTTGTGCCACCAACCTGGAGGTGTGGGTATCTTTGACAAATATTGATACTCCCCTCCTTTTGTGGTTCGGCATGGTATGAGGTATAACCTGGTAGTGCTGGGGTGCTCAGCCTTGAACCAGGTTTCTGTTACTGCACAGATATCGATGTTCTCCATGCTAAGGAGAGTTTCGCATCTTGAGGTTTAGACTTCTGGCATTGAGTAGCATTACCCTTAGTTTCTTATCCCTTGTGATACCTATGGAGGTGGGTTTGTCTTTTGAGCCTTGCCTAAAAAGGCACTATGGGGGAACATGTCATCCCAGGCTGACAGGCATTGATCCCCTTTGAATGACACCAATACTTAAGCCAATTTTTGAAATTGATCATCTTGTCTTCATATTGTGGCATCATTCTTGGTGAGTATTTGTACTTGCCTTGGAGTGACCTGAGTGCGAGTCACCTATTACAAGTGTATCAGGTGTGTTGTTTAGCCTTAAGGGTGTTTTGATTTGGGGTAGTGTTTGCTTGGTTGTCTGCTTTGGAGGTCTCTGCTGCTTAGGCTGATTTTCATTTAGAGTCTCTTGGTTTGTTGTCATTGTAGGTCTATGTGAGACTGGAATTGTAGTGAGTGTGGTTTCCTTCTCCTCCTGACTGGTTCTTAGCCTCCAGTTTGGCTATATGGTTGCATCTCTGTGTTGGAATTTGTTGGGAGGAGGAGAGGGTTGTCTGTGTACATGAGGCAGTTGTAACATTGCCTCAAGATTCCCAGATTCACCAGCTGGACTTTGTGAGGGTGTAGTGCTTTTAATTTTTTGACAAACAGTAACTTTCTTTCAAATGAAACAAGGAAATAAGTACAGTAAGCAATGCAGATATCACTAGGGATCCACAGAAGTGCTAAAAGTTTTAGGTGGAATTAGCGTTTCAGGAACTAAACAAACAACAAGCATACAAACAAAGCTAAATTCAGCAGGCCTGGATCTAGTCTATGCTACAGCAAACAAGGTGTACCAATTTCAGTAAGAAACAGTTAGAATATGCAGGCACTATAAGCCTTTAACCAGAAATTCCCAGCTCAGAAGGGCAGAGTCCAGCCTCTCCTCCCACAAGAGTGCAGACCGCGATCCTTCTTAATGTAAAATAACTGGCCTGAAGCCCAAGTGCTTAAACCAGAACTAATACACTTTTAGAATAACAGACACTGAGCCCTCAATCAGCAGTTCCCAACTTAGAATGATGTAAGCTACCTGTCCTGCCACCACAGTGCAGGCCACAAACCTTACCGAATTGGTTCTCCTCTTGACTTCCGGATGGAAGGTAATGTACTGAAGTCAGTCAGGAAAGTCTCATCTTTTATACCACTGATGACACACATCCTGTAATAGTTTAGCCTCCTTGTAAACAGGTCATATTAAGCACATAAACACTCATTTTGTTATGATAATCTAGATGCAAATCTACCAGTGTCATTTACAAGAACTGCCTCTACTTGCTAGAAAACAAAACTTATCTTTGTGTATAGAAATGAAACTTAACTTGTGTGGTGCAGCTCATAAGATAAAACCTAGTATAAGATGGTTACAAATAAAACAGGGGAAACAGTTACTTTATGCAATACCAATCAATCCCCCCTGTTGAACCTGAAATAGGGTCAACCCTTTAAAGCTGGATTGATTGATCAGAAAATATTATATTTACAGGCTTGGTGATTATGTCACCTACTTTGTTATGGCATACTTTCAATCACATGAATAACATACAGCAGAGTAATAATATAACTATTATTGCCATAAACAAAGTTATAATGGACTCTTTCTAGCTTGCAAAACAGACCTTCAGACCACTCTATCCACTCCTCATTGTATTTTGGCTTTGTGACCTCAGACATCTGTAGAATTTTCCATAAATGGTTTTGAATATATTCTGATTTATCAGGAATATATGATCTATGTATCTTTAAATGCTATGATTTAATCTGTACTTCTGCATTACTATGTAACCTATAACTTTGATGATAGTATTGCCTTTAATGGAGATTTTCTTCCCAGGACTCCATTGAAAATGGATACTTATTTGTCCAATGGACCATCCTGGCTAACCAACTGCAATAAACAAATAAATAATAATAAACAGTGTTCTTCTCCAATTAGAGCACATGTACCCCCTTGAGATGCTAGAATGTAATCCAAAGTCATTCTATTTTGCAATACCATGGTATGTGTTGCAGTCATTTCTATGGTGATGTCTTGAATTGCTCCAAATTTAGCATCAGCTAAGGTTTCTGGTAATTTTGATAATTTCTGAGCTCCCAAATTACTTGGCTGCACCATACCATGGAAAGATTCCTGCACCTGATATGATATAATTCCCTAAAGCCATATGCCATAACTCTTGTTTGGCATCTACTTAACAAAGTTTGCAGATGACTGCAAACGAAACAGATGCTTGGTGCCTATCATATAGGTGGCAGTACACTAAACACAGAATGTGTGATAAGAGACTTAGGGACACAGGTGGACAGTGGTCTCACCCCCATTGTAGAATACAATGCCCCATTACAACTGGAGAGGCCTCCCAGAGCTGTTGGACATGCGCTACAAGCTCCAGGAATCTAAACCTTGTCATCACAATAAACAAAACATGCTGGAGGATAGGAGACTCCCAGACTCTGGAATAGATGTCAAGCAGAGTGCCTCTTATTGGATGGGAGAAAGGAAATTCACCTAGGGCTGATAGCCTAGTACCAACCTATGAACCTATGAACCCTTTTCATTTGCATACTCTAGATTGTGATTACAAATCCATAATTGGTTCAATGCCCCTACTGGACTATTAATTGATCATTTATGGATATTTCTTATACTGAATGTTGGTAGTGCAGAGACATGTCTCATAATAGAAATGGCCATCCCGACATAATACAATTTATTCCAGTGTGCCCTTGTTCCATATGTATATATATGTATATATATATATATATATAAATATATATATATATATATATATATATATATATATATAAATACAACACCTCACACAATGTGTTTGTGTTACCCAGCACCTCCATTTCTCAGTCATATAGTAAAAACATTTGTGACATCTTTTGACCCACTGAAATTAGTTCCAGATAAGTCAGATTTACTTTACTCTCCATCTGTTGCATGAATGGTTCAAGCATACAATTATTACTTGTTTCTTTTTTCTCCACAAAACCTGTCTGCTATAGTTGTATTTATGTTTGGAACCCTTAGTCAAGTTAGATTGAAATGCTTTTTTAGCTCTTTTTTAAAATTTCTCCAAGTCTTCTGGACTTCTAATACCATGATGGGAATGGACCCCATTCTTAAGTCAAAGTATGATTAAAGCTCATGAAATTAGTATTGTTTCAATCTTTGATGTCAGCCAGAAGTGCTCTTTGCAGCACCCACAATTTGCCCAGTAATGACTTCTGTAATGACTTCTGTAATTCCTATGGGGTTACATGTATTGGCAACATATCTAAAATGATTATAGATTATTTTTTATAAGACCTGTTGCTCCTTCTACAATTGGAACTGTCTGGGTATCTTTCTTCCCCACTGTTTTCATTTCTGCCTACAAATCCTGATATTTTAATGACTTGTGATCATGAGTTGCATCTTAGATGGGTTTAGTATGAGTTGGGGGAATTTAGACATTTTTCTGTAATAGTGAAGGCTTCCTGGGTTCTATCTTGGAGTAGTTGTAGAGAGAGGAATGAGCAAATAAGGGTGGTGTCATCAGCATACTGTGCTATATTAGTTTATTGGGTAGCCGAGAGGACGTTATTGGTAAAGATGGAAAATAGTAAGAGACTAAGAATGGATCCTTGTGGAACATCTTGTTCCCCTGGGAGGAGAGGGGAGAGAGAGTTATGCCATTTAACAGCTTGTTGCAGGAGGAACAGATAATTTTTAAACCACAGTAGAGAGGAGTTATCCCGATTGAGCTCAGAGACAGTCGATAGTAATTTGCAGTGGGATACCATGTCAAATGCATTTGACAAGTCTGGGAAGACAATAGATACTAAGTTAATAAGATTTCGTTGTTGGTTGATGTGGTCAGTAAAAGATATAAGGCCAGAGGTGGTACTATGGTTTGGCCGAAATCCATGTTGGGAATTTGCTAGCAGGTTATATTGAAGAAGATGCTTCAGTAGTTGTGTGTGTACACATTTTTCTAAGATTTTTGATAGGGGAGATAGTATAGCTATGGGGCGATAATTAGTAAGTTCAGTCGAGGAATCACCTTTGTGTAGGGGAACAACATAAGAAATTTTACAGAGAGAGGGGACAGTGTGTTCAGTTATGGATCTGTTGATGAGTATGGAAATAGGGTAGGTGATGGTAGAGGTGGAAATCCTGTGGTAATCAGTGGGAAGTTTATCAGCAGTGAGAGTGGTGAGTTTCAATTTGGCAATGTGTTTATGAATTAGGTCAGTTGGAACTGGTTTAAGAGAGAATTTTGTGTTGGTCTTATGGTGACAGTTTTATATTTTTGGGGTATTTGTAGTAGTAGTAGTAGTAGTGGGGAAATTGTTGAATAATTTTTGATGGAGGAGGTGAAACAGTCATTAAACTTGGTGGCAATATAATTGTTATCACCCTCCGTATTAGGGTTTGGGAAGGTGATTTTGCCTGTTTGGAGAATGTGGTTGATTGGGGACCAGAATTTTTGTGGATTGTTGTAGTGAGTTTTTTTGTAGCTGGATATAATATCCTTTTTGTCATTACATATTTGTTTTTTTTTCTTTATTTCTGAGCTCTAGGAAGTATTGTCGATTTGTACTTGCTTTGTTGGTACACCAGGTTGCCCAAGCTATGTCTCGTTGTTTGAGTAGGGATCTTGTGTCCTTTGAGATCCAGGGGACTGGGTTGGTCTTAGTACAAATTATACATTGTGGGGTCATAAGATTAAGCATACCGAATAAGGTAGTATTAAAGTACTCCAAGGCATCATCTAATGGTAGAGTTTTAAGAGGTGACCCATTTATTTTTTTAAGGTGTTGATGAATTGGTCTGGTAGGAAATTTTTGGAACTATGGATAGACAGTAGGATGGGTGTTTTTATGGGTTTTGTGTGTTGTCTTAGTATGAATGTCAGTAGGTGATCACTGAGGGAGTTGGGTAATGTACGAGATACATTGGCAGATGAAGGCTTGTTGGTTAGGATCCAGTCTAATATGGATTCCCTTTTGGTGGATTTGTCTATACGGGTGGGGGTTTGGATAAGCTGTGTGAAGTTAAATAGGTTTAAATGGTACTTTGGGGAGGGGGAATGCCATGATAGAGGCCCAATCAATGTTGAAGTTCCCCAGGATAAGTGCCTCCTGAGGGAGGATGGTAGAAGTCCAATGTAAAATGGACTCTAGAGTGGCAATATTGTTGCCTGGTGGTATTTAGACACCTATAATGTTGAGCTGTTTCTGCTGGTTTAATTTTATATTTGCAAACATGGATTCTACATAGCTGAAAGTGGGGATATCTTTACATATTTGTTGTTGAGTAAGGTTGTGCCCCCACCACTTTTAGCTATTCAGTCACATCTAAGGATGTTGTAGTCAGGAGGGGCTATGGTGGTATCTTTGATGTGGGGCTTGAGCCAGGTCTTAGTTAGGAGTACAATGTCAGGGTTATAGAAGGATATAGAGGTGTTTAGCTCTTCAGTTTTATTCATGATTCTGCAGATGTTTGCACTGAGTATTAAGAGGTCGGAGGGTTTTTGCTTGCAAGGGAGATTAGGTCCATGTAGGTTTGTAGTGGTGAGTGTAGTAGTGGAAGAGCGTGGGTTAGGGTGCATGTCACCACTGAGTGCAAGTTGGTCAGTAGCAGTGGTCAGTGTGTGTATGTAACTGGCAATCGTATTTTGAATGAGTAAACTGGGTAGTTTTTTATAATTAGTTTTTTTGTAGGTGGGCTTGGTGAGCTCAAAGGGGGTGTGGTTGAAGATGATAGATGAAATGTATATGTGCTTATGGTGGTGAGTGTTTGAAAAGGTTAGCATGGAGGAGTTCAGGTGATTGCGGTTAGTGACAGTGGAGTGGTAGGAAGTTAGATGGTAGCCTAGGGAGATGAGAACTGCTAAGAACATAGATGGTGCAAGCATGGTGAGAGTTGAAGGGGGTGGTGGTAGTACATGTGGAGTTAAGTTATCTGGTTTGGGAGTTATTAGAGGGAGAAAGGATAGTGTGATGTGACAGAGCACCACAGAACAAATTAATGAGCAAGTGGTGAAAGGGGAGGGAGAGGGGGGAGTGTTTAGAGGATGAGGTGTTAGGGAACTCAGGTGATTGTGTTCATGAATAAATTTAGGTATAGGCGGGGCTGGTGGGATAAGGGGGTGGGTCGGGGAGCAAAGTGAGCCCGAGCAGTAGCAAGGGCAAACGGAGCAGGCTGAATCAACTCCACAAAGTAAGGAACTCAGCAAAGAACTGAAACAGTGAACTAGAGTAGGTAAGGTACTGATTAAAGTGTGATTATATTTAACTGTGACTGGCAACACCACTGCAATTTTTATGGGCAGTAGCTAACAGTAAATTAGGAAGAAAGTCAAGGTCAACTGTTCAGGCTGTTGGGCTGCCAATATTATCCTTTCATCTCTTGGTTTGAATTCACCTTTCCCTAACCATTCCTGTGTTTGATCCTGATCAACATGAGCTTCTTCCAGAAGTTTTCTATACTTGCAACTATATTTATGCATTTTCCACATTTTTGCCTTCTCATCTGGTCCTTCATGTTATATTCTTTCTTTTGTTTTTTTGGCACATTCAGTTGCTGCCTGATTTTTATATGCTTTTTGTTTAATTTCCATTCCTGCTTGATGCCGATATGCTTCTGCTAGATTAAGCAGAAAAGTTATCTTAGATTTCTCCTCATGTTTCAAAAATTTCACTATGTTTGGGAATTGTGAGGTCAGCAGATATGTGTGCAGACCCATGATTGCAGATCTATACATGTAATCAATTTCAAGGAGGCCCATCCCTCCTTCGGAATGGGGAATATATAATCTTGGTATGCACTTATTTTTATAAATCATTTGGTGAGCATGATGCATCCTTCGTGTTTTCCTGTCTAGCCTATCCAACACATTTTGTGGCCAGTCAATCACGCTAAAACTGTAAGTTAGGACAGGAATAGAAAATTGGTTTATAGATTGAATTTTGTTCCTAGATGTCAACGCTGTTTTCATGAATAATTTAAGTCTAAAGTATTCCTTACTAAGTTTTATTTGCATTTGTTCATGTTTTATTGTTGATCCTTCAATTCCCAAATATTTATACAATCCCTCTTGCTCAAGTTCTTTTATATCACATTCTTGTCCCAAACTGATGTTTTCTTGGTGCTGCAGTTTTCCTGCTTTAAAGGTTGCTTTTACACATTTATCAAGACCTAATGACATTCTTATATCATCTAAAAAGTTTTCACAACTTGCAGTTGTGCTTTCAGTTCCTCATCTGAAGAGCTATCTGGTTTTTAATCAACAAAGAAAAAAAGAGAAGTCTGTACACTTTGTTGTTTTCTAAGAACCAAATTATAGCCATGGCCTAAGCTGTTAAATAGACAGCTTAATGGGTTAAGGGCAAGACAGAATAGCAGTGATGACAAAAAGAGTCCCCCTGGAATATTCCCCTGTGAATTTTTATCCCTGGGATAATACTTTGTCCTTTATCATGGCTTAAATACAAAGTGGTCTGCCACTGTTTCATGGTCACTGTAATGTAGTCAATAGGTGTATCTTATACATTTTTAAGCACTCTTATCCATGAATGAGGGATACTATAAAATGCTTTTGTAGTCAATCCATACCATACTTAGATTCTTCCCTATTTACAGTTCTCCACTATGACTTTATTTAACAACAAATTATCCTTTGTTCCATATGATTTTCTTTTATTGCCCTTTTGTTCTATTGCCATAATTGGGTTTTCTTCTAAATGACTATAAACTCTGTCGGCATCAGTTCCAGTGTACAGTTTATACATCATCGGAAGGCATGTTATTGGTCTATAATTTTTAGGGTAGCTTACAGGTTAACTCTTAAGTAGGAGCATTGTTTTTCCTGTTAGCCAAGTTAGTGTCTGTTCAGGGTATGCATACGAATAGTTCTTACGCATGACTAAATCTTCATGCAAATATGTTAATACTTGTAACCAAAAGTTAAGCACTGCATCTGGGCATGGGGTTTTCCAATTAGATACTTTTCTTAACTTTGTTTCAATCTCTCTGGCTGTTACTTCATCCCGTTTCATATCCTATAACTTTAAACTTCTTATTCTTTCTTTTACTTCTTCTATCCATTTAGCATCTTTGTTATGTTCCACAGGATCTTCATAATTACTTCTCCAAAATATATATATTTCTTCTTTTTTTGGTGGTCTTTCAATTCCTTTTACCTTGTTTCCCAATTCTATATAAAACCTTCTTTGGGTTATCAGTAAATTGCTAATAATGTACTTTTCTTTTATATTTATCTGTATATCTTTACGTTTCCACCTGTGCTGATATTTTTAGTTTGTTATTTGTGATAGTGCATAATAGCTTCTCATCTGTTTTGATAGTGCACATTGCTTTTATCACATCTATCTTTATATGTATTCTTGTTGATCTTTTATCTCTTCTGTGCTCTTCTAGCAGTGACACTTCTTGTCTTAATTGCTTTATAGTTTTCTCTATTCGATACTTCTATAATGGTATTCGATTTCTCCCCTTGCTTTCCCTCACTAACCTGTGTTCTTGTGGTAGAACTTTATCAGTTATTAATTTAGCTGCACAATAATATATCCTGTTTACCTCTGTTATATCAGATGGATCTCCATGGACAGTCCCAATTATTGTGTTCATTTGTTTTATCAAATTTCTGACTTTTTGGGTTTTATTGACGCAGTCTGTTTCTTTCATTGATCTTAATATGTCTTTCTATCTCTAGTAAATCAAGTAACTCTTCTCTTAGTTAATTTTCTTCTAAACTGAGGCACATTTTTTATTTTCCATTTCCTGTGGGCATTCTATAGAAAGTTCTATAGCATCTTCCTGTGGCACATTCTCTTCAATTTCATCCTGTGCCATCCGCTGCTCTGAAATATGGGAACTCACTGGCCTATCACTCCTCAACATTGACTGCATCAGAGTTTCCACAGTTTCCTGTTCCTTCCCTTGCTGTCCAGCTTCAGAGAACATTTATACTGGTTTCCTGTGGAAAGGTCCAAAATATCTTCATATGACACCCAACCAATTGCTTCCCTTTCCACTGGTTTCTCCTTAATGTGGATGTCCATTGCTCTATCCTGTTGTGGTGCTTACTGAATTCGATTTTCTACACTGGATCCTTCACTTTGCAGGTACTTCGTCATCTCGGTTTCTATTTCTTTAACTTCTCCATTTCTAATCTCTTTTAATACTTTTCCTCTTTGTCTTCTTATTTTTTGTACTGCAAAGTTTCCATGTCTGGATTAATTTGCCTGTATTTCTCCTCAAATATCTTTGGTGCTGCTCTTTTTGTATTGATTAGTTTTGCTTTCTCCTTTGCATAGATATTACACCATATTAAATATTTTTTCTTTCTCATGTCCATAGTTCTTTTTCAGATGTCTCCTGATCTTCCTGTTTCTCTTTATTCTGGGGACTCGTTCCATCCTGCTGTGATGTAACCTAGCTTAGACCTTATATGACCAAATCCTTCACTTCACAGGCACTCCATAACTTCAACTTCTATTTTTTAACTTCTATTTTTTAACTTCTATTTTACTAATCTTTTTCTACATTCCCTCTTTGTGGTATTACTTTTTTATTGTAAAATTTTCCATTTCTGGGTGACTTTGCCTGTATTTCTCTTGGAATATCTTTGGGGCTTCCTTCTTTATATTGATTAATTTGGCTTTCACCTTTGCATAAATATTACACAATATCAAATCTCTCTTT
Organism: Protopterus annectens; assembly: GCF_019279795.1. NCBI lineage: Eukaryota > Metazoa > Chordata > Ceratodontiformes > Protopteridae > Protopterus > Protopterus annectens. The sequence continues at coordinate 59,102,215 of NC_056730.1, read as the reverse complement.
CTTGTCCATGTCCATATTTCTTTTTTATAATTTTCAAAAATCTGTATGCTTTGTTTATATTTTCGCACTTCCTCAGATGGTTCTTTTTCCAAACAGATCTATATAGTGTTTTTCACAAATCTGTTGTATTAATGAACACAGATTATTATTTGAGGCTTCTGACAGTTTTTCTTTTAGAAGTGTTTTACTTTCCTCTAATTTCTCTCTTAATATTTTTGTATATCATCTGTCTGGAAATTCTGGGCTTTTTGCATAATAGTAACAATGCATAATTTCTTTCTTATCCTCAATAGTCCACTTTATCGTCTTTATGGCTCTTCTTTGGCTTATCAATTTTTGTGATTTTTGTGAACTGCTACTTCCTTCTACAGCAGTGGGGCCATCCTCCACCTGGGCCTGGCTTCATTGCAGGAATGTTTCTGTATTTTGAGGATTCTACACTGTCAGTTTTTTCCAGTCCTGGCATCAGTGTGCTTACTAGGATTGGGCACTTTTTTTATCCTGGGTCTTGTGCACCCAGCTATCTATTTTTTTTTAATTTTTGACCTATTTCTGTCCATGATATATGCTATATAAATACAGTCTATATATCAGTGTTGTCTTTGTGAGATTTTGTGAAAAAACAGGGTCCACCTTGTGAAGGTAATCACCAAGACTTCAGGATGAATTAAGTTTCAGCAATACTACTCTCCTTTGCTTGCTGATTTATCATCTCTCCATTCGGACCCCAAAAAAAATGTTTTATATATATATATATATATATATATATATATATATATATATATATATATATATATATATATATAAATTTTTTAATACTACCTTCCTGGGCATCCTTAATTACCATGCCCCCATAAGACTTTCCAGAATCAAAGCACAACCCTCCCCATGGCTACAGAAAACCAGTAAGTCAGAAATGAAAAACAGGGATAAAGCCTGGGAGCACTGGCACAAAACCAAGACCCCCCTCAACTAGACAGAAATTCCTAGAACTACACAATAGAGTCAAAAAGCTAATAAAACAGGACAAATTCCAATACTACCAGTCTGCCCTATATTCCTCCGAACACAGCCCCAAATAATTCTGGTCCTCCATAAACTCCATTCTCCACCCAGGTAAAGTCAGTACCCTTCCTCCTAACATCCCTCACTCCTCAGAAAATATTGCTACCTCATTCAACACACACTTCACACAAACCATACTATCACTAGCTAAACAACACAACCCCCCTCCCCTCCAACCCACACCTTCAACTACTAATCTCCCCACTGCCTTCTCGTTTTCTCCTGTACCTACCTCCAACATAAAAAAAAACTCTTAACTAAACTTAAACCCACCAAATTAGCAGCAGACAACCTCCCAGGTGAATACCTACAAATCGCAGCTGATGCTCTGGCCTACCCAGTATCCATCTTGATTAACCAATCTCTGTCAGAAAGTTATGTTCCCACACTGTGGGATGTATCAGATATAATTCCCCTCCACAAAGGCGGACCCTCCACAGAACTAACCAATTACCGCCCCATAGCTGTTCTCTCTCCACTCTCCAAAATACTAGAGAGATGCATACACTCTCAGGTCTCTGACTACCTCCTTACTAACAACCTCTTTCCAATACTCAGCATGGTTTCCGACCAAACCATAGCACCACCACTGCCTTACTCTCCTTTACTAACACTATCCTTCAGCATAAAAACAATGGCTATCTCTCCTCTGCTATTTTCCTAGACCTATCTAAAGCATTTGACATGGTCCCACACAAACAACTTATCTCTGTCCTTAATAACCTATCCTTCCCACAATCAGTCACCAACTGGTTTCAGAGTTACCTGTCTGACCGCCAACAATCCGTTGTATGGCAGAATGACATATCTCCCCAACTACCTGTCTCCATAGGGGTTCCCCAAGGATCCATCCTTGGACCCCTACTCTTCTCTGTTTTCACAAATAATCTAGCCTCTGCCACCACACATGGCACACTCATACAAAATGCAGATGACTTGACCATCATCTGCTCAGCCCAGTCCCTACCCAAACTGCAAAAAGTCACACATGAAGCCTTTTCCTCTGTTGAAACTTGGTTATCCGATGCCCAATTAATACTCACCCAAACAAAACTAAACTACTTATCTTCCAACCCATCAAACATCCTCAAAACAACTCTCATTTTAACATCACAGCAAAAGACAACACCACTATATACCCAACTGAACACACCAAACTGCTAGGAGTGGAAATAGATAATAAACTAAAATTTGGCATTCACATATCCATGACCATAAAAAAAGTCCACAAAAAACTAGGAGCATTATACAGAAATAAGCATCTTCTCACCGAAGCAGCAAAGATTTCAATAGCAAATTCCCACCTTATCTCCATCCTACTTTATGCCTCTCCAATATACACCAACCTAAGGCAATGCAATCTAAACAAGCTAGAGACCTGCTACAACAAAATTGCCAAATTCGCCACAGTGGCATCCTACCGTAGTCACCACTGTCTCTCACTTGCTGAACTGGGCTGGCTTGAACTCCCTCACCTCCTTCAATGGTATCAACTCTCACTCACCCACAAACTAGTAAACAATCCACTAAATGTCCCATCCCTCCAGAATCTACTCCAACCCTATCGCACCACCAGACTACTAAGATCCAGCAACAAAAATCACTTGCAGATCACTAAAGCCAATAATTCTGCTGGTGAAGCACTATTCTCTTGCACCATAGCTAAATTATGGAACTCCCTCCCACCCACAATTACCTCTGTACCATCATGCACCCACTTCAAAACTTTACTAAAAGCGCACCTAAAACATGCTGGCTATGCCCTTGCAACTCCCACTCTAATATCACCCACCCCATCCAACCACTACATTTCTTTCCACTCCACTAACTACCTTGATTATAGCAAGCTCAGATGCTCATAAGCCTAGTATTTATACAGCAGGAACTTCTTATTTTTACATTTGTTAATGTCTGTTATGTACTTCTCAGATAAAGATTCTAGTTGTCTACTGATGTACTATGTTCTTCATCTGTAAATATGTTGTAAGTAATTGCTATGTAAATTGTTAATCACTATGTAATCCAATGTAACTACTGTCTGTTTATTTTAACTGTGGAGCTTTTCTCCCTGGGCCTCCGCTGAAAATGAACCTACGTCCAGTCGGACACTACCGGTCAACAAATATAAATAAAATAAAATAAATAAAATAAAAAAAAAAATATATATATATATATATATATATATATATATATATATATATACCATCCCTTAGTCCAGTTAGATTGAAATGCTTTTTTAACTCAGTGTATACTGTTTTATTGAACCACAAACAGGCCCATTGTACTGTAATGTTACAAATACTATTACCTATTGGTCTTATTATATTTTGCCTTAAACGCAGCATGCTTACCTGTTTTATCTCTCTCGCAATGTGTGCATCTCTATTCAGGCTGAATCATGGACAGGTGTTGTTGTTCAGGGTCAAGATTCAATAAGTTCCATTTACTGTTGTGGGAATGGCCAATAATGGTATTGTCCATAGGGCAGTTGCTGTTGTTTTGGCAGTACAATTTTTTTGTTGGTATAGCCACCACCCATTTTGTAAAGACATCTACTAGGATCAACAAAAATCTACATCCCCATTCCGTTGGAGGTAAAAGCCCTGCATAGTCCTCATGTGTGGTAGGCCAAGGCCATTGAGATATTGGTCCTATGTGTAGTGCTGTTTTTTATGAGGGGGGGGGGGGGTTGTCAGCAGCAAACTATACATTCTTCCTGTACCTATTAGCAAATTTTCCTTACATCTGAGTTCCAAACCTTGTGCTAAATGAAGGGTCAGATTTTGGCTTCTCTCAGATGCCCCAGTACTTGGTGATTAAATTTAACCAACTGTTTCGTCAATGGGCCAGGTACATAGTGCAAGAAGAGCCCTTCCTCTGTTTTACGCACATATCATCCAGTATCAGAGTCCTTATCCTCACCAACAGACATTTTACTCATTTCACAAGCATCCCCCTGCATGACCATCTCTGTTTCTGTCTGTCTGGGTAATCAGATTATCTGAATGCTTGTCTACCATGATGAGTCATACTACAATCTGTTCTTTATGGGGGATGGATGAATTGCTGTCCATGTATAGAAGCTCAGTTTGCTAATTCATCTGCTTTGCAATTACCTTTAAAATGCTCATGTTTATTTATATTTTGATGTACTTTAACCTTACTTATGGTAAAAATTATGGGCAAATCTTCTGCTAACTGAAAAAGTTGTTGAAGCACGTAAGCATGTTTCAAAGGTTTCCCTGCATTACTGACATACCCCCATCGGTCCCATATGGCTAAAGGTATTGTGACAGAGTTTACTATATACAAGCTGTCACTTACTATGTTAACCCCCTTTATCAAGTTTTTTTTTTACAAAAAGTACTTTTTCTAATTTAGCCCATTGGGCTAACATGTAACCTGGATGTTTTAGTGGGAATTCCTCCTTACTTTCCACATGTTTTCCAGGATCATACACTTCATATGTCGTAACACACCTTCTTGCATGCCAATACTTAGCCTTGTCCTCATATACAGTGGACAAATCCTGATCAAAATTAGCCAGAATAGGTGATTGTCAGGTCTACTCTGACTGAATAACACAGGAAAGTTATTTTGCTGTTTAAGCTTCTTGGTTTGAAAGAAAGTGGTGACCCATAGCGTCTATGGTTACTGGCTTTTGTTCAAATGTTAATAGTCATTTACCAAATTTAGTTTGGCTGACTATTTTTGGCCTAGCGGAATATAACAACTCATTATTGGCCCAGTGAGGTCTCTACCACTGTAGGAGCAAACTGAGTTATGTATATGGTTTATTTATTTAACCAGTGGATAGCTATTAGGGTCTGAATGCATGGATGATATACCTTTTCTACGAGAGACATTGTTCAGCTACAAAATACAACTGGTTGTAACATAGTATCTAACCCCTGTTGTGGTTCTTCAGGCTATTTTTGTAAGAGGACTACAGAAATGCTATCTTTCCATGCATTTGCTTTCAAATAAAATGTTTTTTCAGGGAAAGGGATTATCAGTTCTGGGGTGGTAGCCATTTTTTTTATGTTTGCAAAGGCTTTTCTACTTTGTTCATCCCACTGTACTGCAGATGAAGCTGGTTGTGCCATGTTAATGGATTTGTACAGTGGTGCAGCAGGAGCTGCATAATCCTCAATAAAGTCACTGTTGAATTCCATGGTCCCCATAAACATTTGTATGTCCTGTACTATGCCTGGTAGTGGTAATTTCAGAATACCTTTGACCTGCTGTGTACAAAATGTGACAATGTGAGGTATGGCCAGCTATGCCAGGAAAAGTAGGGCAGTTGATGTGTAACATATGCTAGCACAGATAGGTGGAATTTTGTAAAGAATTATATGTCATTTGTATATCAAACTGATTTGTACAGATGCTGGTGTTGAAAATGTATTTGTAAAGCTGCTTGTGTTAAAAATGTATCAGCAATGGGTCCTGACTGTATTGTAACTGATTAATGTATATGTATATGTTTTAACAGAGGATACTGGAAGAGAAGATGGTAATCTCAGTCCAGCTACCTTTGAAAAATAGTAAGAAATTAAATTATTTTAGGTCATAAAGATTGCATCTTACAGTTCTGACTGTAGCCAGAGAAGTAATGTCTGTGCCAAAGAATAGTTTATTAGCTCCCCTAAAAAGAGTGGAAGAGTTTTATGGTTTTATAGATTCCAGATATTAAAATAGATCTTAGCAAAGCTCAATGTGTGTATATTATTAACACATATGTGCTAAATCCTGGCAGTTTCCAGCCAACAGGGTAGTATGAGAATCAGAAGTAAAATTACTAGATGTATGTGATGTCATTCTGTAATCTAGGACAAAAATTATTTTAATACAAGATGGGTTTAATACAAGTATTCAAGCTCAGGTCTGCAAAATTGTGATAGTTTTACATTTTTTATGTATATTCATGTTATTTTATCCTGGTTTATTTATTTAAGTGAATTCTTGATTTTATATACATTTTCATACATATTATTATTTGTCCACCAGATGGTGCTAGACTAGTAAGACTGTCACATGCAGTTCAGAGTCCACTCTTTCTGTCTCTTGGTAACTAATTAAATCACTGATTTCATTGGTCTGTTCAAACAGGAAAAGTTATTTAACTAGGTAACTATGATGTTTTTGCCCATCTGATGAAGTTCTATGAGACGAAAACGTAAAGGGAAGTGTTTTATCAGCGTTTATGTTATTTGTGGATGTGTGTTCCTTTTGCTGTGTTTGACATTAAATTACTTGTGTGTTGGAACTGCTGGTCTCTGGTGCCTAATTTTGGATTACCCTTTTAAGAATCTTAGAGTAGCTGACTTTGGAGTATCAGGTGGCAGTAACCATCTTATAGTTTGGGCAGAAGGGGGCAGAGCTAATAAATCTGACAACATTTCCCAGGTGTGTGTGTGTGTGTGTGTGTGTGTGTGTGTGTGTGTGTGTGTGTGTGTGTGTGTGTGTGTGTGTGTTAAAATCAGATCTCAAGGAGTGAGTGTATCATCTGCTTGGAGCAGGAACACAACGCACTGGTTTCACAGAGAGGGTACTGGAGGACTTGGCTTGTACACTCAGCTGAGCACTCAACTCTATAGCTGTGCCAGTGGGGAGGCTTACTGGGGACCTGGAGGAAGACAGAGAGAGAAATCCAGACCCCAGAATGAGTGTGTTCCATGTGTGCTCTTAAGGGAAATTGTGCTTGATGCAGAGAGCTGCTTCCGGAAATACTGTGCATATCTATTAATGTTCCAAGTAAACATCACTTTCCAGTGTTGGTGAGGATTCAGGCTCCTTGATTACTGGCCCAGAGAGGGGACATCACACAAGGCATTCTAGTCTGTGCAGAAACCATTACCCCTAGAAATTTTACCTTAGGTAGTATGAATTGCATCTTACTGGGACTGACTTAGAATCCTGCATCTTGTAGCTTACCGAAGATTTGTTCCATGACCTCTAGGTGATCCTCGATAGTTTCTGTTTACACTGAAAATCATCAATGTATTGAATAATCATATTTTCCAGCTTCAATTCCTGCAGTATCTTTTCCATAGTTTGATAAAAAATAACAGGACTGATTTGAACTCCAGGTGCAATCATTATATTACATAGTGCTGCTTATCAAAGGTAAAGGAAAAGTTATACTATGACTATGGATGTAACAGGATGGCAAAGAAGCAATCTGCCAAATTGATATTTGAAAAGTGCCTACTGTTTTGTCTTAGTTTTATTACTGTCTCTGGTGTGCCTGGGACCACATGAGCCATTGATGCTGTAAACTTTTAATAACCTGAGAATCTAAAACTGACCCGTAACTCCCATCTTTCTTTTAGCTGGCCATAAAGGTGAGTTAGAGACACTGCTTCCCTTTCAAATTATACTGACTTTTTTCCATTCTTTAATACTCCTTCTGATGTGAGGAAGTACTTTTTTTTGGAATGGCATATTGTTTTTTGAAAGGAGGGCTCAGCTGCCCTTGATCTGACACCCTCATGGTTTCTGATCAAGCCACATTCTGCCTTACTAAAAGCCCATAGATGTGGGAATTTTCCTATTAGATACTACCAGACATCATAGAAGTCTGGATTAATGGACCCTCCTGCCTTTGGATTTGTAGGCACTTTGGTTGTTTCTATTTTGAAATATTGTAGTGACATGTTGTTTCTCCAGATGACCCAATTATAGAACTCAATACCAACTCCAAAAGTGGCCAAGACATCCATTCCCAGTATAGTGGCCCCTCTGGATTGATGCAAGAGAAACTTTTTCCATGCAGACCAAAAAATTGATTCTTATGAGGGCACTACTTACCGATGCTAGAGATGACCCTATGAACCCTGATATCACCTGCTGATGATTGTGATCGTTGGGTAATGTGCAGTTTCTTTCAGACACCACCAAGCCTATATCAATAAGTACTCTGTCCCATTTGATACCCTCCACCCACATTGAAATAAATGATCTCCCATCTTTCTTCAAAGCAAAGGAGGTAAAGAAGTGTAAATAATGGGGTGGGGGGTCACACCCCTGGCAGATCCTACTAATGTCTACACTTTTCCTCAACAGTGAGAGTTCTGACTTTGCACTTCTGTCACTTCAGCTGTGTTAGCAGACTCCATTACATTTTGTGATTGTGGAGTCCTGCTGTTGATCACCTGCCTTTTTTGCTCTTTTTTTTTTGTATAAATACTTTAATAGGTACTCTTAAATTTTTCCTTCATGTTTCTCATATACTTGTTTTATAGAAGGATATAATGACTGTGACTTGCCCTGTTTATCATAAGCTGGATTAATAGGGGGTGGACTATAGACTTCATGTATGAGATGCTCCTGTTGGGCATCCTGTGCTCTAGGCTTGTCTGGTTCAAGAGGTTTATCTATGATATTGCCTAAAGCTTTCAGTCTTTGTCACATCTGTCATATCAGGTGCACTCTTGTTTGATATGTCCTTTCCTTGCATCTACAGAGAAACATATAACTTACCACGGACATCCGGCCTATTATGGGGACAGCTGTAGGCACCTCTCCTCCTTCCGGGTAATGCCTCACTACGGAGATTTCCATTTCTTTACATTATCCCCATATAGAAAAGATTTTCAAAAAAGCATCTTTACAGTCTATGAACAGCTTTTGTTGGATAATGTCCTACCGAACACCCTGATACTGGGTAATTTCAATTACCTACCATTCACTGGGAAAACTACTCGAGTACAAATTCCCAGGCCCAGTGCCTTCTGGAATTCATCAAATCAAACACCCTGGATCATCTGGTAAACTCCCCTACCAGTGGTGAAAACATATTGGACCTGGTCATCACCAACATGGGCGACAGGTGTTCCTCACCAGAGGTCAACAAGTCACTGGTTAGCTAAGACCATAAACTAATCACTCTGGATGTCCACACCCCACCACCACCCCCAACTAAGGAAACCACAGTAAAAAACTTTTCTAAAGCAAACTTGACCTTACTTAAGACAGAGGTGGTAAGTTTCAAAGCCCCCACACTAAAGGATAACGCTGCCCAAGATGCAGAAACATTTACAAATGCACTCTATGAGCACCTACAAGGATGCATGGATCATGCCATCCCTAGCAAAACCAAGACTCACTCCTCTAAGAGAAGGAACCCAGTTTGGTGGACACCTGCAATAAACAGGCTATAGAATAGAAGGAGGAAACTAGTTTAGAAAAAAGCAAATCCCAAGGAGGAAAGACATCCCTGATCAGTATCAGTAAGAAACTAAAGTCCCTCATGAAATCATCCAAGGCTAACTTAGAAAGAAAAATAGCCAAGGATTCAACAGATAACCACAAAGCCTTCTTTAGCTATATTAAGAATCTAAGTGGCAACTCGCAGATATGCACTGAACTAGTGCAAAATAGCACAAAATATACTGAACCTACTGATATTGCCAACATCCTGGCAGATAGATTCAGTGCAAACTTCACCCCCTTTTCACCTCCAAAAGGGCCCACAACAATACCGGAAAAGTGTAGTGTCCCACAAATCACAGACGCACAGGTGAAAACAGCCCTTTCAAAAGCCAACAACACAGCATCAATGGGACCAAATGGTGTCCCAGGCTGCTTCTTGCATGAACTACAGAATGAAATAACCCCCCACCTAAACATGCTGTTCAACCTCAGCCTCTCCACAGGCTACATGCCCACAGAATGGCGCACAGCAATGGTTATTCCTCTCCACAAAGGAGGGGCCAAAACTGACCCTGGTAATTATCGCCCCATAAGCCTGACTAGCTTGGTCTGCAAGACTATTGAGCAAATCATTATGGAACTCATTAACAAAGACATTGGGAACCTCCAAACACTTGACCCGACCCAGTTCGGCTTTGTTAATGGCAGATCATGCCTACTAAACCTGGTTGACTTCTTCGAGACAGTCACCAAGGCCATTGATGATGGAACTATGATTCCCACAGCCTACCTTGACCTCACCAAGGCTTTCGACACCATTCCCCACTCGGGTATTACAGAAAAACTCCCCAGCCTGAACATAAACCCCTACGTCACGAGATGGGTTGCCAACTGGCTTATAGACAGAGTTCACACGGTAAAAATAGTGGGCTCCAGGTCAGACTCTAAACCAGTCAAAAGTGGTGTCCCGCAAGGCTCGGTCCTGGGACCCCTACTGTTCAGCATATACTTCTCAGAAGTACAGGCAAACACAGGAGGACTATGGCTAACCAAGTTTGCCGATGACTACAAACTGGGAGCCATAATTGATTCACTGGCTGACATGGACATCCTCCAAAAGGGCTTTACTGAGACGGACACCTGGTGTCAAAGTCATGGCCTCAAGCTAAATGCCAAAAAAATGCATATTCATCCTGTGTGGAAAAAAACAAACACCCACGAATTACCACATAGGTGGCATCCTCCTTAATACAGAAGAGGTAATAAGAGATCTGAGGACCCAGGTAGATAGTAATCTCTCCTTTGACAATCATATTGCCAAAGTAGTTAGGAAATCCTTCTATGTGGCCCATCTAATTACTTAAAGGTTCACATCTACAAATAAAGAGGTTATAGTGCCCCTCTACTCCTCACTCATTAGACCCATCATAGAGTACAATGCCCCATTTGGGATGTACCTCACAAGACACTTCCAACAGCTGGAAAGACCACAAAAGTACCTCACCAAGAGGATTACTGGCCTCAGACATATGTCCTATGCAGCCCGACTGAAAAACCTCTGGCTGTACTCAGTGGCATATCGCTTACTCAGAGGTGATCTCTGCCTGACTTACCAAGCCATGTCCAACTCAGAATTGATGGACCTGCTCCACATAAAGAAATCCAAGTCACTGCCAGCCATGCGCTCTAGTGAGCTAAACCTCACCACAACAATAATATAGAACATGTTGGAAGGATAGATTCCTGTCACAGAGACTCCCCATGCTTTGGAACAAAATTCCAAATTACATCAGGCAGAGCCCCTCACTAACACTCTTCAAGAGAAACCTTGACAAGTGGATGGGTAACAGAAAATACACCCCTGTGGTCACTTCATTGGCTCTGCTTGACAGAAGATCAGTTAATTAATCAATGGGGTGGCGAAAGCCAACGCACTCTGGCTAAGCTTATAAATGCCCTCAGGCAGATAGCCTAGTACCTACCTATGAACCTATAATTTTCTGAGAACCATCTTTTACAGCTTTAGCATTATCTTTATGTGGTCAGGCTGTCATCCCTGTAATGGATGAGTACTGCTGAAAACACTGAAAATATTGTCACTGAAACTGCATCCACTGAAGACAAACTGTCATTTAAATTTTGATGAATCTCTTTAGAAGTGAAAAAATGGCTACACCAGAGCTGTAACCATGAAAGATGAAACTGTTGGTTCTCAAAGTAGAAAGGCACGAAATGTCAAATACCTTTTAACCAGCAGGCTGGCTCACCACTGACAGAATATGCCTTAGACCATATAAACTTAATAACCATTATTGAAGTTCGAAATAGAAATTCTTTATTATCTTGACCTCTGTTCAGTTCATATCACAGCTCCGATTGAGCTGGTTCTCATCTTGACTTCTGGATGGAAGGTAATGTCTGAAGTCAGTCTGGAAAGTCTCATCTTTTATACCACTGATGACACATATCCTGTAACGGTTCAGCCATCTGGCAAACAAGTCATCATAAGGGCATAAACACTGAAGTTGCTATGATACTCTAGATGCAAACCTACCAGCGTCATTTACAAGAAATGCCTTTACTTGCTACAAAACAAAACTTAACTTGGTGCATAGAAATGAAACTTAACCTGTGTGATGCAGCTCATAAGATAAAACCTAGTATAACATGGTTACAAATAAAATACAGGAAACAGTTACAATATCAGTTGTCTCACCACCACTTTAAGATTGACTTGGGGACAGTTACTAAAGGTTGCCTTCTTGACTAATATCTGATGCTCCATCACCTGCAGACTGTCCAGATAACAGTACCTCCTACTAGAAGTAATATCCTGGGCCATAGGACTGCACCTGCACCCACCTGAGCTTGACAAAGTTAACACAGGTATAATGTCTTGTGTCCTTCTGTTTGAACTGTTGTATGTACCATATCACACCCTTTGACAGGATCAGAGGACAAGTTCGGGGAGGATGTGCTAGAGGATAGACTGCAATCAGAGAGATAAAAATGTTAAAACACACACTGCGCATGTACACGGAAGTATAAATATGTCCAAACATCATATGAAATATACTGAACCCTAATCTGATGGAATGTAATCATGTGCATACATCAGCATGGCTGTGAGTGCTGCAATGTAGGTCATAAGAAGAAAAGACGACAGTATGCATGGTCACAACAACTGTTAACAGTCCAATTATACCTCTGTCATCATCTGAGGATACCTCTGTATGCTGATGTCTGGCTGGCACTATGCAATACATAAGAGTATAAAACTCACATAAGGGTTGAGTATTCCTACGTGTGGTTTTCATGTATATAATAAGCACTTATAGTAGATAGTTAAAAGACTTTTGTCAGACATTAGAGAGAGTCCTGAGTCTTGCATGTGAGCACCTACATAAGAGAAAGATTCCAATGTCTAACAGTATAGTCATCAATCGCAACAGAACCAATATGTACCTGGTTGTATTGTGCTGTTTTGCTTATGGAAAGCTCCCGCATAGGAAAAAAATATCATAAGTATGTATGGCCATAACAACTCCTAACAGCATATTATTGTGGCTAATAGGGGTATGCTCACTCGCCATATTCACATCAGAGGCTATCTTTATATGCTGATTTCTGGATAGCACCATGCAATACAGAAGAACATAAAACACATAAAGGAGTGTAAAACAAATTGCTTCTAACATGTACTAGAAGGTAATGTATGTCAGGAGAATACATACCATAGGGTCTTGGTGCCTCAACCTCAATGCCACCACCAGGAATGTCCATATCATGCCACATCTTGGGGTATGATGCTAAGAAGAGTGTGATTTTATAGGTTCATAATCTGTAACTAGGCTAACGACCACCAGTGCCCTTACAAGTTTAGACACACACCCCAAACCAGTTGTGTCTTCAGTATCTTGAGCATCTATAAGGGACATGTTAGTAGGGAGGTAAATAAGGATTTGTAGGAGGGTGTTAGGCTAATACTTTTCTTATTGATAGCCTCTGTCCATAAGGGACATGGGGGCTAGATGATGGGTAAATTTACAATATTCCATCCAATTGTCAAGGTTTCTTTTGAATAGGGTTAGGGATGAACTCCAGTCTATATTGCAGGTTCCTTTGAGACACATATCTGTCTGTCCAGCACATTATGTTTATGCTACAATTGATGTTCAAATCCCTAGATCCAGTGTTTCTGGTACTGTTTCTTTTGTGCACGTGCAACAGACCAATCAGGGCTAGGTCTGAGGAAGCTATGGAAGTCAGGCAAAGGCTACCACTCAGCAGCCTGTAGGAGACTGAATCCAGAGATAGAACCTTTAGGCTATCAGTTTAGCACAGGGTATTCATGCCCTGAATTCTCATGTTGAGAAACCTTTGTGGGTTTCCAACTGCTGCAAGTGTCTGATTAGACACATGCCAAAAGGGACATTGTATTCAATGATAGGTCTGATAAGGGCCTAGTAGAGTGGTTGTATAACTTTTTTAGATCTGGATGCCATACCCTTACCTTTACATTAGGTGACATAGAATGACTTACTTATTATCATAGCTACATGTTGGTCAAAGGTCAGATTGCTGTATTTAATTAACTTGGATGGACTGTTTCCTAAAGGATATTCTAATGCATTTTTTGGCATTCAGTTTCAGGCCATGGCTTTGGCAATTGCCATTTGTATATGTTAAACCCACTTGCAAGATATTGTTTTCTTAAGGGAAAATATAATACCTCCCAATTTACAGTAATCTCTAAACTTGGTGAGCCAGAGGCCTTGAAAGTTAGCTTTGACCTCCTAAAAGAAGATGCCAAACAGGAGCAGGCCCAGGATAGACCCCTTGGTACTTCACTGATAACTGGTCTCTTGGTGGAGGTAGTTTCTCTATTCCTGACTTCTTGGTTCCTGACTGTGAGCCAACCAGCAATCCAGCAAGTTATGTAAGGATTGACCACCTAGCTCAGAGAGATTTGTCAACAACACCTGAGTGGGGTAATGCATTGAATACCTTAGCCATTACAAAATATTCAGTATGCAGTATTTTACCCTTGTCCATTGCTTTGGCGATCCTCCCAAAGAAGTCTAACAGGTTAAACAGGCATGACCTTTCCTTACCATAGCCAAACTGGAATGGATTCAGTGTCTGATGGTTGCCAATATCCTTGTTTATCAGTTCCATTATAATTCATTGTATGGCTTTGTATATTAGGCTTGTTATCGGATGGGTCTATAGTTCCCTGGGTCAGTTGATATTCTGCCCTTGTGGAAAGAAATGGCTGTTGGGGTCCTCCATTCACTTGGAATGTAGCCTGTTTCAAGGCTGTAGTTGAAGAGTGTCTCAAGTGGTCCTGATAGGTCATGTTTTCGCTGTTCAGAAGGCAACTGGAGATGGCGTTTGACCCATGGAAGCAGTGTTCTTGGCTTTAGCAAGTGCTGCCAGCAACTGGTAACTGCATATTGCTGGGGGAAATATGTTGGAGACAATTTCAACTGTTGGAGCTGGGGTTGAGAGTGGGGTGAAGTTTGAGCTGAATTTATTATCCAGTAGATTTATGTCACCCTGATTAGTGAAGGTGGGTACTATTCACCGCCATTCAGCACACTGCTATGTGTTACCTCTACGGTTCCAGACATAGCTGAAGAAGGTCTTGTGATTGCATAAGAGAACATATCTTTAAGGTAGTTTCTATTCCTGAATGTGACCACCAGTTTTCTTCGTTTATTATATCCCTTGTTTAGGTGAGGATTCCATAAGTGAAATTTGTTTTTAGTGTTTGTTTTGGGTTTATTTCTGGTAGGTATGGCAGCCTCTATGCAGCCATTCACACTTTTGTATAAGGATACTTTGAATAATTCTGCATAGGCAGCTGGGGTCTAGGGGCTGGGGGAGCCCTGAATTTTGAGAAGCTATTATTTAATAGGATGTAGTTTCCACATGAATAGTTCCTAACTGTTACTGGTTTAGTTGGATTTTGCAGGCTGACTTTTATTTCAAAAGAGACAGCTTTGTGATCTGTAGATCAATGTGTAGGTATACCTTTAAGAAGCTTTCTAGGGGCTTGCACAAGTGTACAGGGGCGGCCCATGCTATTGGACTGCCGGACTGCAGCCTCCTCAACTTTAAAATAAAAAAGAAATAAATAGAAAAAAAAAATTACAAATTCGCGGACTTCGCGCATACGCACTAGTCCGGATTGCTGCTGAGACAGTCTGGAGCATGCGCAGATGTCTCAGCAGCAGTTCTGACTGGGAAACATGGACAACAGAGCTTCCAGAAGTCTATGCAGTTTTAAACTGCATAGACTGTCCTGGGAATTTGCTGGGGAAATGCGTCAGGGTCGGACTGCAATGTCAGCAGTCAGGAATGTAGGATCTCGTGACGGGCAGGGTCTGGCTGCAGTCTCGTCGGGGGAAGATCTCACGACGGGCAGGGTCGGATTTGCACGGGTTTTGGATAGGGATCGAATGTGCGGTGGTGGTCATTTACTTACTTTGGGTTTATGGACATGATTTACGGTGGTGTACTTTGGAGTTATGGACTACAGGTAAGGTGTGTGTGTGTGTGTGTGTGTGTGTGTGTGTGTGTGTGTGTGTGTGTGTGTGTGTGTGTGTGTACGTGTGTTTGTGTGGAAAATGCCCCAGGTGCAATATACTGGTGGTTAGACTCATGGTGGTGTGGTGGGGAATACCTCAGGCTTGAACGCTGTACCTTGTATGCAGGTGTTAAAGACCTGAATTCCTTACCCACCACCATTTGTACAAAAATTGCAGATTTTTGCCTCATATTTGATCTGATCTATTCCTCATAATATCTGTGGTTTGTAAATATTGCAATGCTTGATATTTGATGGTGCAGTGGTAGCATTGTTACCTCACACCTACAGGTTCTTGGGTTTGATTCTTGGCTGGGGTGCCTTCTTTGTGTGGGGGGGGTCTGTATCTTCTCTTTGTGTGGGTTTGCTTTTGTGTCCTCCCATGTTACAAAGACATGTCTGCATTATTTCTTCCTGGGCCTCTGCTGAAAATTGTTTTTTTTTTGTTCCAAGTCAGACTGTCCTGATTAACAAATGTTAAACAAAATTGACAGGCATTTGAATTTCAGACTTCAGGTTTCTGAATGTTTGCTTTCTTGCATATTTGATGGTGCAGTGGCAGTATTGTTGCCTCACAGCTATAGGTTTTATGGTTTGATTCTTGGCTGGGGTGCCTTCTTTGTGGAGTCTGCATCTTATCCCTGTGTTTGTGTGGATTTGCTCTGGTGTCCTGCCATTTTACAAAGACATGTGTCTACAGTATTTCTCCCTGGGCCTCTGCTGAAATTTGTTTTTGTTCCGTCAGAAGTAAAATTGACAGGTATTTGAATTTCACACTTCATATTCTTCAGAAAATACATAGTAAAACAACTTTTTATTCTAGCAATAAATATATAGTAATGCAACCTTTTATTATAGCAATTTTTTAAGTTTATAAGATGACTATTTGAAACTTGTCCTTATTTTTGGGACTGTAATACCCTGTTATACTGGCTTTGTCCAGGTTTTTTGTGCTAAGGTTAACAGCTATGGCAAGAACTGAATTCACTGAATATGTTTGAGGGCTGTATTCCCTCATTACTGGGTTTGTCCAGGTGTTTTGTGCTAAGAGGTTGACAGCTATGGTGAGAACTGAATTCATTAAATGATAGCCATTTAAGTTTCAGTCTTCCTCTCTTTCACAAAGCAGCTGATTTGGTGTAGTGGTATGTTGCTCTTGACTGTTTTGCACAGGGACCTTGGCAGTAAAATGTACGATGGTAACACAGCATTTTTCTTTCACAAAGCAGGTGATTTGGCATAGTGGTATGTTGTTCTGACTCTTTTGCACAGGGACCTTGGCAGTAAAATGTATGGTGGTAACACAGCATTTTATTTTAGCAGCTTTCCAAGATTATACAAACAATGTTTAATGTGTCCCTGGTTTTTGCCCTTTTGACCCACCCCAATAAATTTGGCTTTTTCCAGACTTCTCGTGCTGCGAAGTTGAGATGCAGTTGAGTATTGAGTAGATTTTACAAGGAGCTGAGAGCTGCAGGGGAAGAGAAGTTTAGTGCTGATTATGCTAAATCAGCTCACATTGCTAACAGCACAACAGATTGTGTACTTGCTTTTAATGCAGAAGGTTGTTGGTTCTACTCCCATAAGGGGTGAATGCTGCCGTACTGAAAGTTAAGATACTAACTATGAGCCTGTTATCAGTTTGCCATCCATTTCCTATTGCAATATTACTAGCTTATTTTTAATGTAATTTAGGCAATTTATTCCTCAGGGGCATCAGACACTTTATTTTTCGATGAAACCATGAAATATAAAGGTGATTGCTAGCAGCAACCTGTTCATTACAGATTTATTTAACGTGGAATTATTTAGATTACTTTTTTACTACTTCAGAGATTGTGCATATTTACTGATAATGGTGGACTGTAGAATTGTGCATATTTACTGATAATAGTAGACTGTAGAAGTTTGAGTAGACTTTTATGATGGAAATGTTCTGAATTGGGCAGTTTTGTTTCATTGTTTACTGGAAAAATGTTCAAAGCAATAGGAAGGTGTATCAAAGAGCACATGTATGTTTCACATGCAAGGGGCCTATGATTTGAAAACAGCCCAGAATTAATTTTTATCTGCCACAGGTAAAATGTATTTTCTTTGAATGTGGGTTTTAATGTTGTTTCAATGAATGTGAGTTTCAAGGGCAGAGAAGTTTTAATACCAAGTTTGTTTAGCAGATGTCTTAGTGTTTGTGCTGTAAAATGCAAAATAAAACTTTCAAATGAAGTTCAAATCATCATAGAAGTAAATCAGTATGCACATTAGTGTTTATGGTAAATGGAGTGAAATAGCAAAGTAATGGATCATTGGAATGGCTGCAGGCAGAGGCTCCATTCGACCATGGTTTTGTGTGGGGGAAGGGCGGCAAACTTAGGCAGCCCCAGCTGAACTATACTTCCTGACTGTCCAGATTTTCAAAGAATGAATAGATTTTTTGCTTCTTATTTTTGGTTTATTCCTCATAAAATGTGTGGTTTTCTGGCAAATCATTTAGGAATTAAGTCACTAAATAATGACACACTAGTTTCAGACTTCATAACCTTCAGAAAAATGCATGCTAAAGTAATACCTGTTCTATCAACTGTCCCAGTTTATACAAGAGCAATTTTTAGTACTGTTTATATGTTCCCCCAATATATTTGGCCTTGTCCAGATTTATTGCATTAACAGGTTGAGAGGTACATGCAAATAAATTGCTTTATAGCATTAGGCATAGCCAAACCTCTCAACTGTCCCTGATTTTGGCTCAAAATGTTGCCCTTCTCCTAATGATCCCTCTGCAAAATAGCAATTTTGGAAGAAAACATGGAGGGTTTATAATAAAGAAATAACTGTAATAATCAGATTACTTTTATTTCAGAAATGTATGTAGATTATTTTATTTTGTCAGCTGCTCAAGTTAGCAGTACTAATATTAAAGTGTCCCTTCTTTGACAGGTTCCCAGCTGTATTGTGTTGCTATTTTATATTGTTACATCACATATTTGGTCCATTTTTCATAAAATTTAGTTTTTTTTGGCAACTTAGTGACAAATAATTAAAGACTGAAGTTAGAAAATAATGACAGACATTTGAGTTTCAGATTTCATACCATTCAGAAAATCCATACTAATGCAAGACCTCTATTAGCTTTCTAAGTTTATAAGAGCAATATTTTAAAAATTGTCCTTATTTTTGGGCCTTTGTCCCATTTCTTTGTATGGCTTTGTCCAGATTTCTTGCTCTGAAGTTGAGAGGTATGACAAATGTGTCAGGGCCATCACAAGTCAGCCAGAGACATTTCAAACTGTGACATACTTGTTGCACCCCACTCCCCCATGTAGTGACTCTGGATGTGTCGAAGCAAGGCAAGGAGTAGATATGCAGTGTAAATGTGCAGAGAATCCCACCCATCCAAGGTAGACACAAGTACTAGAGTGGCTTTTCATCTGTCCTTGATTTTTATAGAATGGTCTGGTTTCTGTCATATTTTTGTACTGTTGATTTATGCTTATTACTCAAAGTGCCTGTTGCTCTGTGTTTAAGTAGCAATACTTTAATGACCATCAGGTAAGCTTGGCTGAGATTGCTAGATGCAAGTAAGCTTTAATAAACATACTTTTAAAGAATTGCCAACATTAAAAGCCTTTCTGTTGCCATGTAGAGAATACTTAACTAGATAATGTATAAGCCTTGGGTATTGAAATGCATATGCCAGTATTTGTAATAAAGGACAGAATTACAGTATTTTAAGAGTCTCATTACACTTGGAGACTTCCAGTCATCTCTGCAGGCTTTACCCATAAATCGAATGCCAATCGCGTGGTCCATAACCTGTACAGTAATCCTTTTAAGCAATGTATCTTGAGCTTATTTCTTGTTTGCTTTTCATTTTTTTACTTTGATGATGTTTTCCCCATGAAACAAGTAGATGTCAGGCAGCAGGTCTTTTTTTGGATAAGGAACATTTTTACAAGTGGGGACATCAGAGATTTCTACTTTCAGCATGTTACTTGTTACTTCAATAAAGCTGAATATAAATTATAATTAGAACTGCAGTGCAAGAAGTAGTTTGAGTTGAGTGCTGCTTGTTTTTCTTATACTTGATTTTGACTGGCATTCCATTAATGTATTTAAAAAAAAGTAAGTTATTTTTTCATGCCTCACAACCTTTTTTGTTTCCATCTAGATATTAAGCTGTCATGCAGCCAATGCATTGAAATATTTTTATTCTTCTACACTTCATTTTGTCTTGATTGGACTCTCATAATGATGGTTTGGCACCCAGGGCAGTATATTTAGTTTTGGTGGTTTGCTACTACAGGTGTGTGTGGTAGGGAATACCTCAGGCTTGAACCTTGTACTTTGTATGCAGGTGTTAAAGACCTGAATTCCCTACCCACCACCATTTGTAAAAAAATTGCAGATTTTTGCCTCATATTTGATCTGATCTGTTCTTCATAATATCTGTGGTTTGTAAATGTTGCAATGCTTGATATTTGATGGTGCAGTGGTAGCATTGTTGCCTCACAGCTGTAGGTCCTCAGGTTTGCTTCTTGGCTGGGATGCCTTCTTTGTGGGGTCTGTATCTTCTCCCTGTGTTTGTGTGGGTTTGCTTTTGTGTCCTCCCATGTTACAAAGACATGTCTGCATTATTTCTTCCTGGGCCTCTGCTGAAAATTTTTTTTGTTCCAAGTCAGACTGTCCTGATTAACAAATGTTAAATAAAATTG
Organism: Protopterus annectens; assembly: GCF_019279795.1. Classification (NCBI taxonomy): domain Eukaryota; kingdom Metazoa; phylum Chordata; order Ceratodontiformes; family Protopteridae; genus Protopterus; species Protopterus annectens. The sequence goes on along the minus strand of NC_056730.1, from coordinate 59,081,692 downwards.
ACAGACATTTGAATTTCTGACTTCAGGCTTCTGAATGCTTAATTCCTTGCATATTTGATGGTGTGGTGGTAGTATTGTTGCTTCACAGCTATAGGTTTGCTGGTTTGATTCTTGGCTGGGGTGCCTTCTGTGCGGAGTCTGCATCTACTCCGTGTGTTTGTGTGGATTTGCTCTGGTGCTCTGTCATTTTACAAAGACGTGTCTGCAGTATTTCTCCCTGGGTCTCTGCTGAAAATTGTTTTTGTTCTGTCAGCAGTAAAATTGACAGGCATTTGAATTTCAGACTTCATGTTCTTCAGAAAATACATAGTAACACAACCGTAACACAACATTTTATTCTAGCATTTTTCTAAGTTTATAAGATGAATATTTGAAATTTGTCCCTATTTTTGGGACTGTATTCCGCCATTATTGGCTTCATCCAGGTTTTTTGTGCTAAGGTTGACAGCTATGGCAAGAACTGAATTCACTGAATATGTTTGAGGGCTGTATTCCCTCATTACTGGGTTTGTCCAGGTGTTTTGTACTAAGAGGTTGACAGCTATGGTGAAAACTGAATTCACTAAATGATGGCCATTTAAGTTTCAGTCTTCCTCTCTTTTACAAAGCAGCTGATATGGCGTAGTGGTATGTTGCTCTGACTGTTTTGCACAGGGACCTTGGCAGTAAAATGTATGGTGGTAACGCAGCATTTCTCTTTCACAAAGCAGCTGATTTGGCATAGTGTTATGTTGCTCTGACTGTTTTGCACAGGGACATTGCCAGTAAAATGTATGGTGGTAACACAGCATTTTATTCTAGCATATTTCCAAGATTATACAAGCAATGTTTAATGTGTCCCTGGTTTTTGGGCTTTTGAACCCCCCCCCCCAATACATTTTGTTTTTTTCCAGTTTTCTTGTGCTGCAAAGTTGAGATGCAGTTGAGTATTGAGTAGATTTTACAAGGAGCTGAGAGCTGCAGGGGAACAGAAGTTTAGTGTTGCTTAAGCGAAGTTGGTCTGCCTTGTTGATAGCACAACAGGTTGTGTATTGCTTTTGATGCAGAAGACTGTGGGTTCTACTCCCACAAGGGGTGGATGCTGCCGTACTGAGAATGTTCTCCTTGATGAAGATACTAACTATGAGTCTGTTATCAGTTTGCCATCCATTTCCTCTTGCAATATTACTAGCTTATCATTTTTTAATGTAATATAGGCAATTTATTCCTGAGGGGCATTAGACACTTTATTTTTCGATGAAACCATGAAATATAAAGGTGTTTGCTAGCAGCAACCTCTTCATTTGTTACAAATTTCTTTAATGTGGAATTATTTAGATGACTTTTACTTCAGAGATTGTGCATATTTACTGATAATGGACTGTAGAATTGTGCATATTTGCTGATAATGGACTGTAGAATTGTGCATATTTACTGATAATGGTGGACTGTAGAATTATGCATATTTACTGATAATGGTGGACTGTGGAAGTCTGAGCAGACTTTTATGATAAATGTTCTGAACTGGGCAGTTTTGCCATTATGTGTGCATGCGTTTTGTTTCATTGCTTACTGGAAAAATGTTCAAAACAAATTTAAAATGCCCTCTAACAACTGTACTGTATTGTACAAGGAATATAATTTAGTACAATGAGGAAGGTGTATCAAAGAGCACATGTATGTTTCACATGCAAGGGGCCTATGATTTGAAAACAGCCCAAAATTAATCTTTATCTGCCACTGGCAAAATGTATTTTCTTTGAATGTGGGTTTCAATGCTGTTTCAATGAATGTGAGTTTCAAGGGCAGAGAAGTTTTAATGCTAAGTTTTCATTGTGAGACTGCATTGCTTTGTTTAGCAGATTACTTAGTGTTTGTGCTGTAAAATACAAAATAAAATTTTCAAATGAAGTCCAACTCAACACAGAAGTAAAGCAGTATGCACATTAGTGTTTATGGTAAATGGAGTGAAATAGCCAAGTAATGGTTCATTGGAATGGCTGCAGAGGCTCTATTCAACCATGATTTTGTCAGGGGGGAAGGGCAGCAAACTCAGACAGGCCCAGCTGAACTATACCTCCCAACTGTCCAGATTTTCAAAGAATGAATAGATTTTTGCTTCTTATTTTTGGTTTGTTCTTCATAAAATTTGTAGTTTTCTGGCAAATCATTTAGGAATTAAGTCACTAAATAATGATACACTGAGTTTCAGACTTCATAACCTTCAGAAAAATGCATGCTAAAGTAAGAACTGTTATTCTATCAACTGTCTCAATTTATACAAGAACAATTTTTAGTACTGTTTATATGTTCCCCCAATATATTTGCCCTTGTTCAGATTTACTGCATTAACAGGTTGAAAGGTACATGCAAATAAATTGCTTTATAGAATTAGGCATAGCCAACCTCTCAACTGTCCCCGATTTTGGCTCAAAATGTTGCTCTTCCCCCTAATAATCCCTCTGCAAAATAGCAATTTTGGAAGAAAACATGGAGGGTTTACAATTAAGAAATAACTGTAATAATCAAAGTTATACATTACTTGAAATGCATGTAGATTCTTTTATTTTGTCAGCTGCTCAAGTTAGCAGTACTAATATTAAAGTGTCCCTTCTTTGACAGGTTCCCAGCTGCATTGTGTGGCTATTTTATATTTTTGCATCACATTTTTGGTCCATTTTTCATAAAATTGTGTTTTTTGGAAAATTAGTGACAAATCACTAAAGACTGAAGTTAGAAAATAATGACAGACATTTGAGTTTCAGATTTTATACCCTTCAGAAAACTCATACTAATGCAAGACCTATTCTAATATCTTTCTAAGTTTATTAGAGCAATATTTAAAAAATTTCCTTATTTTTGGGCCTTTGTCCCACTTCTGTGTATGGCTTTGTCCAGATTTCTTGCTCTGAGGTTGAGAGGTATGACAAATGTGTCAGGGCCATCACAGTCAGCCAGAGACATTTCAAATTGTGACATACTTGTTGCACCCCACTCCCCCATGTAGTGACTCTGGATGTGTCCAAGCAAGGCAAGGAGTAGTTATGCAGTGTAAATGTGCAGTGTGTCCCCCCATCCAAGGTAGACACAAGTACTACAGTGGCTTTTCATCTGTCCTTGATTTTGCAGAACGGTCTGGTTTCTGTCATATTTTTGTACTGTTGATTTATGCTTATTACTCAGATTTATGCTTATTATTCAGAAAGTACCTGTTGCTCTGTGTTTAAGTAGCAATGCTTTAATGACCATAAGGTAAGCTTGTCTGAGATCATAAGATGCAAGTAAGCTTTAATAGGCATACTGTTAAAAAATTGCCAACATTGAAAGCCTTTCTGTTGTTGCCATGCAGAGAATACTTGACTAGATAATGTATAAGCCTTGGGTATTAAAGGACAGGATTCCATTATTTTAAAAAGCACATTACACTTGTTGGAGACTTCAAGTCATCGCTACAGACTTTACCCATAAACTAAACAGGATGCCAATCATGTGTGGTCCATAACCTGTACAGTAATCCTTTAAGCAATGTATCTTGAGCTTGTTTCTTGTTTGCTTTTCATTTTTTACTTTGATCATGTTTCCCCATGAAACAAGTAGATAGTTGTCAGGCAGCAGGTCTTTTTTGGATAAGAAACATTTTTACAAGTGGGGGCATCACAGAGATTTCTACTTTCAGCATATTACTTGGTACTTTAATAAAGCTGAATATAAATTATAATTAGAACTGCAGTGCAAGGAGAAGCGGTTTGAGTTGAGTGCTTCTGGTTTTTCTTATACTTGATTTTGACTGGCATTCCAGTAATGTATTTAAAAAGTAATTTATTTTTTCATGCCTCACAACCTTTTGTTTCCATCTAGATATTAAGTAAGCTGTCATGCAGCCAATGCATTGAAATATTTTTATTCTTCTACACTTATTTTTGTCTTGATTGGACTCTCATAATGATGGTTTGCCACCCAGGGCAGCGTATTTAATTAAAGTTAGTTTTTGTGGTTTTAGCTCCTCCCCTTTCTAGTTGACCACACCCCTTCCCCTTGACCCCACCCATTCAGCTGTCTCCTGCAGCCCCCCTTTGATTTGAAGTCACCAACCACCACTGCAAGTGTATAAATACTGAGCATGTACAAGCCTGACTGTCATTTTGTAGTAAGCTGTTGAGATGTAAGCATGTATGTCTGTGTAGTCTGTCAAGTTAATCAGTTTGTTTATATTTTGTAAAGCTAGTATCCATCCTGATGTGTTTCTGTGTAATAAAGCATATAAATTAAGTACCCCGCCTGTTCATCATCTATACTAGAGAGGGCCAAGCAACATGGTGTCAGACAGGGATCCAGAAACTGAGATTCTGAACCGAGAAGGCACTCATTTAAAACTGGAGGTATGTAGAGGAGTGGATCATTCCTACTGCACGTATAATTCACAAAACAGGTTAGAAATGGATTTCAGGTATCAAAACTTGCTCAAACTATTTTTTATTTGCAAAATATGAAACAAGGCATTCAGAACACTCTAAACGAATTTCTAAGTAACAGAAATGTCCAAAACTGTGATATAGTAATAGAAATATTCAAATAACTATGGGAAATGTTTGAAGTAAAGTCCGAATTGCATAAAACAAATAAAATAAGGGAAATAACTGCCATTTGTTCGCTCAGCATGACTTTTTCACATTAATCAAATCTGTTTGAGTTATCTAAAGTATATGAAGTGTTCACGTTTGTGCAGTATTACAGTATAGTTATTTCACAGAATACAGCCATTTCAGAGCATATTTCACCAAGTACAGTATTTTGAAGAGTTTATTGTACATTTGAATATGATTACAAATGCTGGATGTGTGTGCATGTTTGTACATAACTACAAAGGGCCATTTTGTATTGTGCTTTATTATAGTCTGTGGGCATGGCAGAAAGTTTTTTCAGAGGTGAACTACTTGTGCTTGACAATAATATTGCCGAGAACTGGAGAATGTTTGAGCAAGAGTACCACATTTTCATGCAGGCTGCATTTTCTTATAAAGATGACCATACAAAGGCATTTATTCTACTTAATTTAGCTGGTTCAGAAGCCATAGAAAGGGAACGTTCATTTGCATATGCATGTGCTGTCTTTGCAGGAGAGGGGGGAAACCATCATAAAGTTGTACAGGCTGAGTCAAGGGTGGACCATGAGTGCTTAAAATGTAAATTTAGAGTAATGTTTAACCTCAAACAAATGTTAAAATGGAAAGTCTAATGCCCGGTGAAAATTTTGCAGCATAAATCACATCTCCCACACCCCTACTTTTCACAAACCACAAGGCAGAACACCTAACCTCATTGTCAAAGCCCACCCTGATGTTTCCTTAAAGTGCTCACATATCACTAGATAATATACATCTCTATTTACACCCGATACATTCTAACAAATAAATGCCATTTTTAGTATTTTTAAACCCACTATCACAGTTGACATGTTCCTTCTAACCTGCCTAACCTTTTTACTCTTAATTCTCAGCCTCACTACAACTATATCCTTGCATACTCCCACACACCAATACACATCAACCTCCTCCTCCAACCATCTCCCCAATAAACAACACAGCATCTCATATATCTCCTCCCAGCTTTTCCCCTATACCCTCCCATATTATTCAAGCCACAGATTTGCCTCCTCATCTCCTATGGAACCACAGTTGACACCATCAGCTATGAATAAAAAAACACTTCCCTTCATACTCATTCCTCATTACGTATCTTCTCAAATGTGGAGACATACATCCTAACCCAGGCCCATTCTTTAATCCTAACCACAAGAGTAACCCCAAAGATTTAAAAATACTTACAATGAACCTTAGAAGTATATGTAACAAAATAGCCCCACTACATGCCTGGATTGGTCAAAATAAACCTGACATACTAGCCCGTACCGAAACATGGCTATACCCTAATTTAAAGGACTCAGAAATAATACCTCCAAACTTTGCAATAACTAGAAGAGATAGACTGAAAAAAGGGAAGTGGGATAGCACTTCTATATCCCTCTACATTCAACATCACACCCTACACCAGTCATATACACATCTTTTCTAATGCTGAGGTACTAATCTCTTTTTGGAAGCTCAACACATCAAAAATGATATGCATAATAGTAATATATATCCCACCAGTGGTGGAAAACATTTTATCCTGGACATCCCAAACAATAAACCTCAAAACAATAATCTTAGGAGATGTAAATATAGATTGGCACACCATAGATTCCAACTCCCCCACAAATACTATAAATCTGTATGTTTTTTCACAGCTTATCAATACTCCAACAAGATACAGCAAAGATCTTACCTGTCATTCCACCCTAGACTGGATCTTTGTAGCCCAGCCCACCAATTACCCTTCTTCCGGTACACTGTTTAGCTCCCTGAGCAATCATCTGCCAGCTTATTCCCTTAGAACAAACTCCCAACATCTAAGATTACACACTGTAAAATTGGTTAGGAACTGAACTAATTTTTGTCAGCATAAATTCAGCAATCTCCTACATAAAATAGACTGGACACCCCTTAAATGACTACCCCTTAATGATGCTGTACTATACTTTAATAATGCCTTCCTTTACATACTTAATACCTTAACTCCCATTCGTTTGAAAAGAATCAAAAATAACTCAGCACTATGGCTCTCTAAGGAATGTAAACACCTGATAAAGCAAAGGAACCTAGCCTGGATAACCTGGAAACTAAACAAAAATGAACGAAATCATGTCAGTTTCAAAACACTACGTAACAAAGTGACAAAACTAATCAACAGAGATGAGAAGTCATACTATTCCCAGCTTCAACTCCAGCATAAAATCAACCCTAATACATTTTGGCACTCCTTATCTTCTCTACTTAAACCTGGAAGAAACAGAGAGCACACCCTATCACCCCTCCATCACAAATAGCCGAAAACTTTAACAAGCACTTCATAAAATCAATATTAGATCTACTAATACCCCTAATATTGGACTTCTCCACCCTTCAACCTATTCAGACACCAACCATAGACCATAAACTACTTCTAACCCTGTTATTAAAAACACCCATACTCACCAAAATGTCATACAAACCCAGTTCTCATCTCAACCCATACTCACTGATACCATGAAGAAACTGCTACACAAACTAAAGCCCTGCTTCACCTCAGCTAATAATCTTCCACCACATTACTTCAAACTGGCTGCCAACTCAGTTACATACCCAGTCAGTATCCTTATAAATAGGTATTTATCCATGTGATGCCCCAACACTGGCCCAATAATCAAGGAGACTCAATCTTCACCACTGGCAACAGTGGGTAATGTACACACTGAGAGGATGACAAGTACACACACAGTAGAGCACAGTTTCCCTTAAGAGCACACAGAGACCACAGTCAGTTTGGGGCTGGTTTCACCCTCTCTCTCCAGATCCCCAATAAAACTCACCACTGGCACAGTTATAGGGTTCAGATCTCAGCTGAATTGCCAAAGCAAGACCTCCAGCACCTTTTCTGTCCAACAGTGCTGTGTCCAGGTTCAAGTAGCTCACAAACACACACACACACACACACACACACACACACACACACACACACACACACACACACACACACACACACACACACACTTTGAGATTTGATTTATACACACACACACACACATGGGAAGGGCTGGCACAGGTTTACTAGCTATGTCCTCTTCTGCCCTGACTATAAGGTAGTTATCACTGCCACCAACCCACTCTTTATCAGCTACTTTAAGGCCCTAAACAAAGGGTGTCCAATCTTACTGTGTAATGTTACTATTAATCTAAATGGTAGTTTGACCAAGAGCAAGGCTAATAGGAGTGACCCACAGTGTAACCAAATAGATATGCAAGTACTGTACGAGCTTAAAAATCTCTAGACAGGCCAGCCTCAATTGAAAGGTTTAAATATATTTAATAATAAATAATAAAAGAACAAGACAATACTAAATATGTATTCACAGTGACTTCAGAGTTCATAATCGCAAGAAATATTTAAAGCAGCATTGCAGGACAGTCTCAAATAAATAAAGAAAAACATCTAAATTAAGCTCAGCTATATTCCTGGCTACATCTAAAAGTAATTACTGTACCCTAGTTAACTTACTTACAGCAAGGTACATGTGGTGAATGGATTTTCTAGCTGATGTTGTTGTCAGGTCAGAAACAGATACAAAATGCACAGGCTCTCTCTCAGAGAGTTCTTAAATTAATATCAAATATTACTGCTGGGATACTTGCAGCATGACATCACTTTTTGTCACCTGACTTCAGTTCCCAGGCTCAACAACCATTGCTAGAAACTACTAACATTTAGTATCTCCCTGTGAGAATACATAGCCTTCAGATGTTTGCAATTTTACAAAATTCCAGATAGCTGGGCTAGCAGTATTTCTTTCTGTTACACTTCTACATAAATCATATTAATATTCACAAATGCCATTTAATTCTTTACAAAATTCCAGCGAGCTTGGCTGGCAATATTTTCTTTTGTGACGATCCGATTCAGAAGTACCTACCATATGGGAATAATCTCAAATCATCCCCATCCATAAAGGAGACAACTCTTTTAAACATCCAGTTTCTGTCCTATATCCATCTTGTCACCCATATCCAAAATTCTTGACAGAAGTATCCATCAGCAGGTAATGCAATACCTATTGCAAAACAATCTTTTAACCAAAACCCAACATGGCTTCTGACCCAGCCACAGCACAGCTACAGCTCTATTATCCGTTACAGACACCGTGTACAAAGCCAGATATGCAGTATGCTATATAGCCTCAGTTTTTCTTGATATCTCCAAGGCCTTTGACACAGTGTCTCACCCCTTACTATTGAACACACCGTCTAGCTTAGGCTTCTCAGATAACACAGTAAAATGTTTTCAAAGATACCACAAGGATCATCAACAAGCACTGAAATGGTCCAATGAACTCTCATCATTTCTGCATAAACCTAATGGAGTCCCCCAAGGCTCCATCCTCAGACCCCTACTCTTTAACATTTTCACAAACAACCTTCGCACTGCCTCTCTCCATGGAACCCTCATTCAATACGCTGATGATTCTATCATAATCTGTACTGCTTGATCACTTCCAGAACTACCTTCAAAAACTTAACAGTCCTTTACTGCAGTTGAATCCTGGCTAAGAAATGCGCAGATCTTTCTTAATCCAAAGATGACTAAAGTAGTACTCTTTCTCCCCAAAAAGACCTCCTCTGTCACCGATCATTTCAACATCCTTACATCTGACAATATTGTCATAGAAATAGTGCAGGAAACCAAACTTCTGGGAGTTATCATTGACAATAAACTTTCATTTGACCCCCATATACAGCAAAATGTAAAGAAAACCTATAAAAAATTAGGACTCTTATATAGAAATAAACATTTTTGTATTGCAGCAACCAAAACTATCCTTGCAAAAACATTTTTACTTTCCTCCCTTCTTTACGGTGATTCTATCCTACTTAACTCACAAAATTCTACCCTAAGCAAGATGGAACAATGCTACAACAAAGTTGCAAAGCTTTTCACAAACTCCGAATATCACACACACACCACTGTAAACCACTATTAGAACTAAAGTGGCTTGAACTCCCCAACCAACTTGCCTTTTTTCAGCTATCCACCTTGCACAACCCTATTTTCAAGCCTAGTGCCTGCTCTGCACTAGCGAATCTAGTCACACCTTTCATACCAAATTGATCCCTACAGTCAGAAGACAGAATTCTCTTAGCTATCTCAAAACCTACAAGAAAACCAGGTCACTCTGTATTCATACTCTGTCTCTATACTATGGAATTCACTATCTCTAGCTACCAGGTCTATGCCTGGCCTAACCCATTTCAAAGCCTCTTAAAAAAGTAATCTCCAAAATACATGGCTCTGCTTAAAGCCTGCATAATGCTCAGCTCTTCCACTTTTTCCCCATTAGCCTCATCCTCCTCTTCTGTCACATTTCACTCCCTTGTAGTCTGGAAGATCCTAAGGTTCTCCTAACTAACTTCTTCTCTGTTTCTATACCATATCCTTAAGCTACTGCTCAGACTGTAATGACGCTACTCTTCTTAACTCTTTTACTATATTTCTGCATCACTAACTCTCTAGCTATTATTTCCCTAACTGAAACCAGCATTCATTTTTTTCATGTAGTATAACAGTCAATGTCAGACATTGCACTACCTACATACTATTTTTGTACAGTATCTACTCATAGGCTATGTATATGGTGAGAGTGACTATTATTGTCTATAATGTTTAACTCTAATATAATTGTCTAGCTGTATAGTATATATTGTAATATCTTGTAACATAGTTTATGTTCTTTCATATTATTTGTGTATAGCCATTTCTGTCATTTGTATTGTATTGGAATATACTTTATTTGTATTGTAATATATATGGAGCTTTTCTCCCTGGGCATCTGCTGAAAACGGGTTCTATAGACCCAGTCAGACCACACTGTAAACAAATGTCAAATAAATAAATTAATTAAATAAATAAATAAAAATATAACTGATTTAAGAAACACATTAACTGGGAAAACTACTCATGTACTAACTCCTTAGCGCAACGCTTTCTGGAATTCATAAACTCCAATGCCCTAGATCAACATATCCACACCCCCACCAGGGGCAACAATATCCTAGACCTAGTCATTACCAACATGAGTGACCGGTGTTCCACACCTGAAGTCAACTCCTCGTTGGTCTGATCCGACCATAAGCTAATCACCCTCGATATCCACATCCCACCCCCACCCCCATTATGGAAATCACAGTAAGAAATTTCTCCAAAGCCAACTTCATGCTTCTTAAGACAGACGTAGTGAACTTCATGACACCCATGCAGATGGACAATACAGTTACAACTGTTGAATCCTACACAAATGCGCTCTATAAGCACCTACATGAGTGCATAGATCGTGCTATCCCAATCAGAACCAAGACGCTATCCTCCAAAAACAGGAAGCCAATCTGGTGGTCCCCTGCCATAAACAAACTGTACAACAGAAGGAAGAAACTGTTGCAAAAGAGAGTAAAATCACATGAGTGGAGGAGCTCCCTGGTCAGCCTCAGTAAAAAGCTGAGATCCCTTATAAGATCCTCCAAAGCTAGCTACGAAAATAAAATTGCCACTAATTCCAAGGACAACCACAAAGCATTCTATAGCTATGTCAAGAATCTCAATGGCAACACCCAGATCTGCTCTGAGTTACAGCACAAAGGCATGAAAATTACAGAACCAACTGATATTGCCAACATCCTGCCAGATAGGTTCAGTGCTAACTCCCCCCCCTCACCCCCTAAAGGGCCCATATCTATACAGGAAGAATGCAGAGTCCCTGTAATCACAACTACGCAGGTGAAAGCTGCACTCTCTAAAGCCAAAAACACAGCATCCATGGGACTGGACAACATCCCAGGCTGCGTTTTACACGAACTTCAGAATGAACTGGCTCCCCACTTAAGCACCATGTTCAATAATAGCCTCACATCAGGCTTTGTGCCCACTGAATGGCGCACAGCAACAGTTATCCCACTCCACAAAGGGGGAGCCATCACTGATCCCAGGAACTATAGACCTATTAGCCTGACGAGCCTGGTCTGCAAAGCCATTGAACATATCATCATGGAACTCATAAACAAAGACATTGGTAACCTCCAAACTCTGGATCCCACCCAGTTCGGGTTTGTGATTGTCATTTAGTTGACAGAAATATCAAGAATTGTGTATGTCTCTTTAAATTTGGAATGTTGTCTTAATTTCTTTCAATTATATGTAATTATGTTTAATTGGTAGCACTAGTATATATACTGCATTTGGAAGTTTGTATTTTATTCCTTTGAAGGCTGTTGGGGCCGAGGTACCGGAATAAATTTTATTCTGCATTCCTGTTTCCTGCTTTACTTGGTTTGTTTATATTCATGCGTACTGCTGTTGGTTGCTGTTCCTTTTGGTAAAGCTGGAATTTGGATTTATGATGGCTAATACTGAAAATGAAGGAATTCTATTTGCCAGCTTGGCTAGAGAAAGGGATATCAAGCTGGCACAATTCGATCCTTGGACAACTTTCGGTAATTATGGTCATGATAAGAAATTTGAAGATTTAAAAAGACTGAGAATTAGGGAGACATCCTTATTCTATGATATTTGTCTGTTAGAAAAATATGTCGAACTGTCTATCACACCGAGGGGTTTAAGAATAGACAAATTACCTGCATACAAATTTGCTGAGGATGAGGCTGATTTTTTAACTGAATGGCAAGCAGCATCTCACCAATGTACTCTAACCTGGTTACAGATTCTTATCAAGCGTAACCGTAGGAGCCTTGGACTGCTCCAATCTAAAATAGCTGAAAGTGAAGCCAGTTTATCAGCTTCAGAAACAAATGCACTGTCTTCCTCTTTTGTACTGGCAATGAAAGATGTTAACCTAGCTGTTTCGAAGGCCGAGGGTGAAGTAATAGCTAGGAAAAAGAAGAAGTTGAATAGAGATATTACAGATTTTAAGAACAACAGTATTTACTCTTGGCAACGTCAGCGCCAACGAAAGAAAAGTGCTAATGGTACATCCCGAGGAAGATCGTCAGAGGGAGGCTCACGTAGTGGACGTGACTCCTCAGTGTCGTCATCAGATACGGCTGGTGGAAGCAAGAAGAGCGTCTCTTTCGAGCGAGTGGATTTGGTGGATGAAAATGGTTCGGTAGCAGAAGAAGAAGAACAAGGTAGATGGAACTTTCGGCAGGGCGCGAAAAGAAAATTCCGACACAAGGGTCGCAACAAAAGGTACTGAGTTAGTTGTTGATGCGAATGCTTCAACACAGGGTATTTGTTCGTACACTTTACTTGGACGCACTGCTGAATGTTTGATTAATGCTAGCGTTGGTGGGGTTCATGCTTTGGATGGTGAGAACTTTTTGAGTGATTATGCTCAGCATTTATCAGCTGATCATTTGAATAGTACTATTATCCATGAGAACATCGAAACCGGGCCCATCTTGAATTTAAGTGATTTGGTTCTTAAGCCAGAAATGATCACGGTGTTAAATTTGGGCAGCAAGTTTGTTCCAACAAAAGTTCCTGCACTTTGTGACATTCTTTTAGACATTAAACGGTTTTGCAGGAAATTGTATCTAAAAGTGTTTTTTGAGAAAAAATGTATTTTGAATGATGTTAATGATTTGTTTGTAACAATTACTGAAAATAATTCATCAGCATTTGTTGACAATACACTAATTAATCTCTCTGCTAGTTCTAGTGACGTAGATGATTGGGAAGACTTTTCTGTTCTTTTTGATCCGTTGTTGGATATTTCTGTACATGAGGTTATGGGAGAAAATGCCTTTGATAATTTCAGCCATGGGGACAATAGTATAATGGTAGGAAACGATGGGGCTGGTGTAGTGGATATTAATTCAGGAAGATTCTATACAGGATATGGGAAATTTACCTTACCTGAGTTTCCAAGTCGTAGCAATTTTTATCCACCTAGAAACTCTGCAGTTTTGAGGACATTTGAGAATGTCCTATGCAAAAAGGTGGAAACTGAGTATGCCAATTTCATGAAGCATTATTTTTCATTCAACTTAAATAAATTGGAATGGAATGCTTTAAAGGAAATGAAAGAGGCAGCAAAAAAATATGCTTTTTGTATTGCAGACAAAGGGGGTAAATGGGTAATCCTGAATAAGTGCCATTATCTAAAAATGAGTTATGATTTATTATGCAATGATGAAGTATATGTGGAATTGCCCAGTAATCCCATCATTGAATATAATGCTTTGCTGTTAGAGATTCTAGAGAGAGGTGAAAGACTTGGATTTTTGAATAGCAAAGATGTGAAACGTCTTTTTGTGGCCAACCCTAAAGATCCCAATTTTTATACTATACCTAAAATACATAAAAATGTTTCTGATCCTCCAGGCCGACCCATTGTGTCAAGTTGTGGTGGTTATTTAGAATTTGTGGGGATTTTTTTGGATAGTGTGCTAAAGGAACATTTAAAATATGTTGTTTCCCACATTGTGAATACAAACCAGTATTGTGAAATAATTAGAAACTTTAAATGGAATTCTGATTTATATTGGGCCACAGTAGACGTTAAATCATTATATACTAATATCAGTAATAAATTGGGTTTGGAGGCTATAATGAAAATTTTAGGTGAAGGTCCACGTACATCATTCATTATTTCTCTTTTAGAATTTGCTCTCAGTCACAACTATTTCACATTTGATAATAAGTTTTTTCTTCAAGTAGATGGCACTGCAATGGGAGCAAGCTTTGCTCCATCTTACGCTATTTTGTTCATGTCTATTTTTGAAATTAATTTTTTGTATTCTATGACATTTTTTCAAAACAATGTTGTTTCTTATTTTAGATTTATAGACGATTTAATTTTCATTTGTAGAGGGGATATCCTGGAGTTTGATAAGTTTGTGGTAGATTTGCATAAAAATAAATTTGGCTTAGAATTCACATATACTATTAATAAATATAAAATCCAGTTTTTAGATATTTTGCTATATGTGGATAAACAGGGGGTTGTCCAATTCAAACCATTTCGAAAAGAGGTAGCTTCTAACAATTTTCTTCATGCATCAAGTGCACATCCTAGGCACTTAATTGAAGCACTCCCTTATGGGGAGTTTAAAAGAATTTATGAACATACTTCTGAATATAGCCTTTTGAGTTTGGAATTTGATTTAGTTTGTGAAAGGCTATTAAACAGAGGTTATTTGGAAGCTTCATTAAGGAAAAATCGTGCAAAATTTGAGTGTGGTCAGAAACATCATATTACCAAGATATCTAACACTAACATTACTCAGAAGGACATAGATAAGGAAGATAGGATATTTTTGTTACAAAATTTTCTTTATTTTCTGACATTTTGTGTGATATTGTTAATTTTTGTGGCCTTTAGTTTGTAGCAATGAAGATATTGGGCGTCTTATTCCAAAATATGTCTCTTTTCATATGGTAGATATTCTAATCTAAAAGAAATACTGAAATTTAGACACTTTGGGAATGATAAAAATATGTCAAATTTTGAGAAACAAGTAGGCATGTTTCAATGTGGTAAATGTAAGATATGTAGGAGGGTTAAAAATTTATCAGGCAGTGCTATAAATGGGGTTAAATATTATGCTGAAAATAAATTTAATTGCTGTTCTTGTGGTGTAGTTTACATTATTGGTTGTGACTGTTTAGTACCGAAATATTATATAGGCCAGACAAAGCGACAACTAAAAAGACGTATATTAGAACATATTGGGGATGTACGTAATGCTGGAACTAACAGTCCAATATATGAACATTTTCAAAATGTACATAAAGGGTCTGTAGATTCATTATTTTTTAGTGCTTTGGCAAAACCTAATGCTTCTTTTGGAGGCAATTATTTAAAAAGTCTATTGAATTTAGAAAGTAGATTTATCTTAAAATATGGA
This sequence comes from Protopterus annectens, assembly GCF_019279795.1. Classification (NCBI taxonomy): domain Eukaryota; kingdom Metazoa; phylum Chordata; order Ceratodontiformes; family Protopteridae; genus Protopterus; species Protopterus annectens. The sequence goes on along the minus strand of NC_056730.1, from coordinate 59,066,228 downwards.
ACACTAAAACCTCGAGGGTTAAATTTAGAGGTTAATTTAAATATTTAACTAATATTTAAAAGCTATTTTGATAGTTATCCATTGTCATTTAGTTGACAGAAATATCAAGAATTGTGTATGTCTCTTTAAATTTGGAATGTTGTCTTAATTTCTTTCAATTATATGTAATTATGTTTAATTGGTAGTACTAGTATATATACTGCATTTGGAAGTTTGTATTTTATTCCTTTGAAGGCTGTTGGGGCCGAGGTACCGGAATAAATTTTATTCTGCATTCCTGTTTCCTGCTTTACTTGGTTTGTTTATATTCATGCGTACTGCATTCTATAGCTATGTCAAGAATCTCAATGGCAACACCCAGATCTGCTCTGAGTTACAGCACAAAGGCATGAAAATTACAGAACCAACTGATATTGCCAACATCCTGCCAGATAGGTTCAGTGCTAACTCCCCCCCCTCACCCCCTAAAGGGCCCATATCTATACAGGAAGAATGCAGAGTCCCTGTAATCACAACTACGCAGGTGAAAGCTGCACTCTCTAAAGCCAAAAACACAGCATCCATGGGACTGGACAACATCCCAGGCTGCGTTTTACACGAACTTCAGAATGAACTGGCTCCCCACTTAAGCACCATGTTCAATAATAGCCTCACATCAGGCTTTGTGCCCACTGAATGGCGCACAGCAACAGTTATCCCACTCCACAAAGGGGGAGCCATCACTGATCCCAGGAACTATAGACCTATTAGCCTGACGAGCCTGGTCTGCAAAGCCATTGAACATATCATCATGGAACTCATAAACAAAGACATTGGTAACCTCCAAACTCTGGATCCCACCCAGTTCGGGTTTGTGAAAGGCAGATCATGCTTCCTGAACCTGATCGACTTCTTTGAGGCAGTCACCAAAGCCGTAGATGAGGGTAAAGTGGTTCACACAGCCTATCTTGACCTCACCAAGGCTTTCGACACCATCCCCCATTCTGGAATTATAGCTAAACTCAATAAACTAGGCATAAATCCTTACGTCACAAGATGGGTTGCCAACTGGCTCACTGACAGAACCCACACTGTAAAAGTTGCAGACTCCAAATCTGACTTCAAACCAGTGACAAGTGGAGTACCACAGGGTTCCATCCTGGGACCGCTCCTGTTTGGTATCTACTTCTCTGAAGTACAGACTAACACAGAAGGCCTCTGGCTAACAAAGTTCTCAGATGACTGCAAACTAGCAGCCATAGTCAAGTCCCCAAATGATGTGAATATCCTACAGAAGGGCCTCTCTGAGACAGATACCTGGTGTCAGAGCCATGGCCTCAAGCTCAATGCCAAAAAGTGCAGTGTCATCCCCTTTGGTAAAAACTCTGTACCCATGAACTACCACATAGGCAGCAATGTACTTAACACCAATTGCGTGATAAGAGACCTTGGGACCCAGGTGGACAGTAGTCTCTCCTTTGATAGTCACATCACGACAGTAGTCAGGAAGCCCTTCTACGTGGCACACCTCATCATAAAAGGGTTCTCGTCCAGGAAAAAAGACGTCATCGTTACCCTCTACTCATCACTCATTAGACCCATTATAGAGTACAACGCCCCTTTTGGAATGTACCTCACAAGACATCTGCAGCAGCTGGAAAGGCCACAGAAGTACCTCACAAAGAGGATTACTGGACTCAAACAAATGCCCTACACTGACCGCCTCAAAAAACTCCAGCTTTACTCCATAGCATATCGCCTACTCAGAGGTGATCTCTGCCTAACATATAAAGCTATGTCAAACCCAGAGCTGTTGGACATGCTACACCTAAAGAAATCCCAATCCCTCCGAGCTACACGCTCTAGGGACCTAAACCTTGTCACCACAATAAACAGGACATGCTGGAGGGATAGATTCCTATCCCAGAGACTTCCCATACTGTGGAACAGGCTACCCATGTATGTCAAGCAAAGTTCTTCATTAGCACTCCTCAAGAAAAATCTTGATGAGTGGATGGGAAATAGGAAATACACCCCGGGATCACTTCTGTGTCTCTACTCATCAGTGGCACAGGAAAATAACTTTCTTAGGTGGCGTACGCCAGGGAAAATTGTTGGCTAGGCTTGCATAGGCCCTTGGGCCGGTAGCCTAGTACCTACCTATGAACCTATGAACAGCTAAAACATGCAGATTTGGGGACATAAAGGATGAATTGATAAAAGACAGACGTGTGTGGTATTAAAGATGATGCTGTGATAAACATTTTGCATCATGACAGTGATTTCACTTTGAATAAGGTCACTGAAATTTGTCAGATATATGAGGTTACACAAAAGCACACAAGTATGTTTACAAATGAGAGTGGCTTTGGAAGATTCTGCAGTACAGCCAATGTTGATAGTATGCAGCACTTGGTTAAAAGAAACAGGCCCAAGCACATGGCAGCAATTGTAAACCTTGCAACAGTTACTGGGGAACCCTATAGCTTTCCAGCAAATTCCAGAGTTCGCATAGTCTCAGTGAAGCATAAGACCTAGCAAACAGGCGTAAGGGTGAGGACACATGCTTATCCAGTTTCGTTGCCAACTGTTGTAATTGAGGTGAAAGCATACCTCCCAACCATGCCAAATTACTCAGTTTTTACTGCGTTTTGGGGTTCAAATGAAGGGGTGACATGATTCCCGAGCGGCACCCCATCATTTCTAATTTTTTCTTTTTTTTAAAATTTTCACTCTGTTAGAGCTGACATCATCGCATGCGTGATGATGTCAGCTCCCTCAGGGCTACCAGCCTCTTGGAATTGAGTTCAAGGAGCTCATGCATTTCCAGCTGGCCAGAGCGGGAACAGCAACAAATGGTTGCTTTGTGGCAGAATTTAACTTTCAGAGGGAAACTCTGCAGCAGAATGAAGACTCCTCCAAGTACATGCAGCAGAATGAAGACTACTTATTTTATCTTTCAGAAGGGAACTCAAAGGAATGAAGACTCCTCCAAGTAAGTACAGTGGGATGAATACTACTTAATTTAACTTTCAGAAGGGAACTCAAGTAAGGAAACTAAATCTGCAGCAAAGTGTGTGTGTGTTTGTGTGTGTGTGTGTAATGCCCCCCATTGATTACACCTGGTGGCTAGAGGTACTCAGGCTCAAACCCTGTACCTTGAGTACAAGGTAAAAAGAGCCTAAAGTCCCTAGCCACCACCACTTGTGAGCTTTGCCTGTTTTTTTTGTGCTAAGATTTGAGAGCTATAGTGAGAACTGAATTTGTATTCCCCAGTTATTGGCTATGTTTGTCCAAGCTTTTTGTGTTAAGAGGTTGAGAGCTGTAGTAAGAAGTAAGAAATTAATTTACTAAATCATAGCCATTAAGTTTCAGTCTTCCTACTTTTCAGGAAGCTGCTGATTTGGCATAGTGGTATGTTGCTCTGACTACAGTTCATGGAGTCTTGGGTTCAAGACTTGCCAATGAAATGCATGGTGGTGACACAACAGTTTATTCTAGCAACTTTACAAACTTATACAAGCAATGTTTAAAATGTGTTCCTGGTAAGTCCCTAGCCACCACCACTTGAGGTTATGGGAGAAAATGCCTTTGATAATTTCAGCCATGGGGACAATAGTACAATGGTAGGATACGATGGGGCTGGTTTGGTGGATATTAATTCAGGAAGATTCTATACAGGTTATGGGAAATTTATTTTACCTGAGCTTCCAAGTCGTAGCAATTTTTATCCACCTAGAAACTCTGCAGTTTTGAGGACATTTGAGAATGTCCTATGCAAAAAGGTGGAAACTGAGTATGCCAATTTCATGAAGCATTATTTTTCATTCAACTTAAATAAATTGGAATGGAATGCTTTAAAGGAAATGAAAGAGGCAGCAAAAAAATATGCTTTTTGTATTGCAGACAAAGGGGGTAAATGGGTAATCCTGAATAAGTGCCATTATCTAAAAATGAGTTATGATTTATTATGCAATGATGAAGTATATGTGGAATTGCCCAGTAATCCCATCATTGAATATAATGCTTTGCTGTTAGAGATTCTAGAGAGAGGTGAAAGACTTGGATTTTTGAATAGCAAAGATGTGAAACGTCTTTTTGTGGCCAACCCTAAAGATCCCAATTTTTATACTATACCTAAAATACATAAAAATGTTTCTGATCCTCCAGGCCGACCCATTGTGTCAAGTTGTGGTGGTTATTTAGAATTTGTGGGGATTTTCTTGGATAGTGTGCTAAAGGAACATTTAAAATATGTTGTTTCCCACATTGTGAATACAAACCAGTATTGTGAAATAATTAGAAATTTTAAATGGAATTCTGATTTATATTGGGCCACAGTAGACGTTAAATCATTATATACTAATATCAGTAATAAATTGGGTTTGGAGGCTATAATGAAAATTTTAGGTGAAGGTCCACGTACATCATTCATTATTTCTCTTTTAGAATTTGCTCTCAGTCACAACTATTTCACATTTGATAATAAGTTTTTTCTTCAAGTAGATGGCACTGCAATGGGAGCAAGCTTTGCTCCATCTTACGCTATTTTGTTCATGTCTATTTTTGAAATTAATTTTTTGTATTCTATGACATTTTTTCAAAACAATGTTGTTTCTTATTTTAGATTTATAGACGATTTAATTTTCATTTGTAGAGGGGATATCCTGGAGTTTGATAAGTTTGTGGTAGATTTGCATAAAAATAAATTTGGTTTAGAATTTACATATACTACTAATAAATATAAAATCCAGTTTTTAGATATTTTGCTATATGTGGATAAACAGGGGGTTGTCCAATTCAAACCATTTCGAAAAGAGGTAGCTTCTAACAATTTTCTTCATGCATCAAGTGCACATCCTAGGCACTTAATTGAAGCACTCCCTTATGGGGAGTTTAAAAGAATTTATGAACATACTTCTGAATATAGCCTTTTGAGTTTGGAATTTGATTTAGTTTGTGAAAGGCTATTAAACAGAGGTTATTTGGAAGCTTCATTAAGGAAAAATCGTGCAAAATTTGAGTGTGGTCAGAAACATCATATTACCAAGATATCTAACACTAACATTACTCAGAAGGACATAGATAAGGAAGATAGGATATTTTTTGTTACAAAATTTTCTTTATTTTCTGACATTTTGTGTGATATTGTTAATTTTTTGTGGCCTTTAGTTTGTAGCAATGAAGATATTGGGCATCTTTTTCCAAAATATGTCTCTTTCTCATATGGTAGATATTCTAATCTAAAAGAAATACTGAAATTTAGACACTTTGGGAATGATAAAAATATGTCAAATTTTGAGAAACAAGTAGGCATGTTTCAATGTGGTAAATGTAAGATATGTAGGAGGGTTAAAAATTTATCAGGCAGTGCTATAAATGGGGTTAAATATTATGCTGAAAATAAATTTAATTGCTGTTCTTGTGGTGTAGTTTACATTATTGGTTGTGACTGTTTAGTACCGAAATATTATATAGGCCAGACAAAGCGACAACTAAAAAGACGTATATTAGAACATATTGGGGATGTACGTAATGGAACTAACAGTCCAATATATGAACATTTTCAAAATGTACATAAAGGGTCTGTAGATTCATTATTTTTTAGTGCTTTGGCAAAACCTAATGCTTCTTTTGGAGGCAATTATTTAAAAAGTCTATTGAATTTAGAAAGTAGATTTATCTTAAAATATGGAACACTAAAACCTCGAGGGTTAAATTTAGAGGTTAATTTAAATATTTAACTAATATTTAAAAGCTATTTTGATAGTTATCCATTGTCATTTAGTTGACAGAAATATCAAGAATTGTGTATGTCTCTTTAAATTTGGAATGTTGTCTTAATTTCTTTCAATTATATGTAATTATGTTTAATTGGTAGCACTAGTATATATACTGCATTTGGAAGTTTGTATTTTATTCCTTTGAAGGCTGTTGGGGCCGAGGGACAGGAGTTAATTTTATTCTGCATTCCTGTTTCCTGCTTTACTTGGTTTGTTTATATTCATGCGTACTGCATTCTATAGCTATGTCAAGAATCTCAATGGCAACACCCAGATCTGCTCTGAGTTACAGCACAAAGGCATGAAAATTACAGAACCAACTGATATTGCCAACATCCTGCCAGTTTTTTTTTTTTTTTTTTTTTTTTTTTTTTTTTTTTTTTTTTTTTTTTTTTTTTTTTTTTTTTTTTTTTTTTTTTTTTTTTTTTTTTTTTTTTTTTTTTTTTTTTTTTTTTTTTTTTTTTTTTTTTTTTTTTTTTTTTTTTTTTTTTTTTTTTTTTTTTTTTTTTTTTTTTTTTTTTTTTTTTTTTTTTTTTTTTTTTTTTTTTTTTTTTTTTTTTTTTTTTTTTTTTTTTTTTTTTTTTTTTTTTTTTTTTTAAAAAAAAAAAAAAAAAAAAAAAAAAAAAAAAAAAAAAAAAAAAAAAAAAAAAAAAAAAAAAAAAAAAAAAAAAAAAAAAAAAAAAAAAAAAAAAAAAAAAAAAAAAAAAAAAAAAAAAAAAAAAAAAAAAAAAAAAAAAAAAAAAAAAAAAAAAAAAAAAAAAAAAAAAAAAAAAAAAAAAAAAAAAAAAAAAAAAAAAAAAAAAAAAAAAAAAAAAAAAAAAAAAAAAAAAAAAAAAAAAAAAATAAAAAAAAAAAAAAAAAAAAAAAAAAAAAAAAAAAAAAAAAAAAAAAAAAAAAAGAAGAAAAAGAAAAAAACAAAAAAAAAAAAAAAAAAAAAAAAGACAGATGTTATAAAAAGCTATAAACATTTTGCATCATGACAGTGATTTATTGAATAGGTCAGAATTTGTGATATATGAGGTTAAAAGAACAGGTTACAATGGGCATTGAAACTGCAACAGCTGTGAACTATAGCTCCGTTCAGAATCGCATAGTCTCAGTGAAGCATAAGACCTAGCAAACAGGCGTAAGGGTGAGGTCACATGCTTATCCAGTTTCGTTGCCAACTGTTGTAATTGTGGTGAAAGCATACCTCCCAACCTTGCCTAATTACTCAGTTTTACTGCGTTTTGGGGTTCAAATGAAGGGGTGACATGATTCCCAAGCGGCACCCCATCATTTCTAATTTTTTCTTTTTTTTTTTAATTTTCACTCTGTTAGAGCTGACATCATCGCATGCGTGATGATGTCAGCTCCCTCAGGGCTACCAGCCTCTTGGAATTGAGTTCAAGGAGCTCATGCATTTCCAGCTGGCCAGAGCGGGAACAGCAACAAATGGTTGCTTTGTGGCAGAATTTAACTTTCAGAGGGAAACTCTGCAGCAGAATGAAGACTCCTCCAAGTACATGCAGCAGAATGAAGACTACTTATTTTATCTTTCAGAAGGGAACTCAAAGGAATGAAGACTCCTCCAAGTAAGTACAGTGGGATGAATACTACTTAATTTAACTTTCAGAAGGGAACTCAAGTAAGGAAACTAAATCTGCAGCAAAGTGTGTGTGTGTTTGTGTGTGTGTGTGTAATGCCCCCCATTGATTACACCTGGTGGCTAGAGGTACTCAGGCTCAAACCCTGTACCTTGAGTACAAGGTAAAAAGAGCCTAAAGTCCCTAGCCACCACCACTTGTGAGCTTTGCCTGTTTTTTTTGTGCTAAGATTTGAGAGCTATAGTGAGAACTGAATTTGTATTCCCCAGTTATTGGCTATGTTTGTCCAAGCTTTTTGTGTTAAGAGGTTGAGAGCTGTAGTAAGAAGTAAGAAATTAATTTACTAAATCATAGCCATTAAGTTTCAGTCTTCCTACTTTTCAGGAAGCTGCTGATTTGGCATAGTGGTATGTTGCTCTGACTACAGTTCATGGAGTCTTGGGTTCAAGACTTGCCAATGAAATGCATGGTGGTGACACAACAGTTTATTCTAGCAACTTTACAAACTTATACAAGCAATGTTTAAAATGTGTTCCTGGTAAGTCCCTAGCCACCACCACTTGTGAGCTTTGTCCAGGTTTTTTGTGCTAAGAGTTAAGAGCTATGGTGAGAAGTGAAAACTGAATTTGTATTCCCCCATTACTGGCTTTGTTTGTCCAGGTTTTTTTTGTGCTAAGAGGTTGAGAGCTATGGTGAAAAGTGAGAACTGAATTTGTATTCCCCATTATTGGCTTTGTCCAGGTTTTTTTGTGCTAAGAGGTTGTGAACTATGGTGAGAAGTGAGAAATTAATTCATTAACTGATAGCCATTAAGGTGCAGTCTTCCTATTTTTCAGAAAGCTGCTGATTTGGCATAGAGGTATGTTGCTCTGACTATAGTGCATGTGATCTTAGGTTCAAGACTTGCCAGTGAAATGCATGGTGGTAACACATTTTATTCTAGCAACTTTACAAAATTATACAAGCAATGTTTAAAACGGGTCCCTGTTTTTTGACCTTTTGCCCCCCCCCCAAAAAAAAATGGAATTGAAAATAAGTGCGAGACGCTGTGCAACATGCCTATGGCTTACACTACTGTCATTCTATTTATAATGTGGGTGTGGAAGTAGACTTTTATGATGGAAATGTTCTGAATTGGGCAGTTTTGTCATTATTGGTTCATGCATTTTGTTTCATTGCCTACAGTACAGTCTACTGGAAAAATGTTCAAACAATAAATTTAAAATGTGCTCTGTCTAACAAGTGTGCTGTATTATACAAGGAATATAACTTAATACAGTCAGGAAGGTGTATAAAAGAAAAGAACACATGCATGTTTCATGTTTTGTGTGCAAGGGGCCAGAGATTTGAAAACAGCCCAAAGGTAATCTTTATCCACCACTGGCCAGATGCATTTTCTTTGGATGTGGTGTGGGTTTCAATGCTGTTTCAATGAATGTGAGTTTCAAGGGCAGAAAAGTTGTAATGCCAAGTCTATTTTCATTGTGAGACAGTATTGCTTTGTTTACCAAATGTCTATTAGTGTTTGTGCATTGTTGTGCTGTAAAATGTAAGAATAAAATCTAAATAATAATTGTAGAAGTAAAGCAGTATGAACACATTAGTGTTTATGGCAAATGGGGGAAATAGCCAAGTAATGGGACATTGGAATGGCTGCAGGGGGACTCTGGTGCCATATTTTGGTTGTCTGTTCTTCAGTTTGCATTTGAAAGTTGATATCCCACAATTCCACTGGAGTGGGTGAGGTTATGTAATTATGTATGCAAATTAGATGTTAATCAGCGTACAAATTTGTACCTATTTTTCATGGGCCTTGTCCAGATTTTTGATGTTTCCAGGTTGAGAGGTATGGGTGGAAGCCATGAGTCTAAAGGGGAAAGTGTTTAGCTTTTGGTCAGCAATGTAGCACATGTAATAAGTGGAATAATTTCAAAACATTTTGTAAATCAAAAGGCACACATTCTTTTATTAAAGGGGTACATTCAAAGAAACAAGTGGCTCAATTAGAAAGCTGTGACCCTACCTTTTATGTTGATGGTGTGTCAGTGCTTCATTAAACAGTCAATGCAGTAGATGTATGGGCAAAGAATGAAGTATTTTGTACTCTTTGGATTATTGGGTCTTCCATAGAGCTCAAAGCTGACACAGGTTCAAAGTGCAATGTTATATCAGCAGAAACATTTGCTAGAATATGTGCTAATGAGAAGCTTGATTTGGCAAAGTGTGTGAAGCTTGCTGCCTGTGGTGGTGAAGAGATTCAGACCAGGGGCTCAGTAGCACTTCCATGTTGCTCTGCTGGGAGAAGCTATGACTTGTTATTTTATGTGGTCAAAAGGCAAGTCCAGTCATTATTAGGGCTCAAAGACAGTTTGAAAATGGGACCAATTTTATTTAAGAAGGAAGTCCATCATGTTAGTTTAAAAGACCACTGTTCTAATTTTGCCCAGTATATTTTCTCTACCTATGCTGATCTATTCAAAGACAAACTAGACAACTTTCCAGTCATCTACTCCATGAAGTTAAACCCAGATGTCAGTCCAGTTGTCAGACCAGCCCAGAAAGTTCCAGTAGCGATGCAAAACAGAGTCAAAGCCAAGTTAAATAAAATGGTGCAACAATGTGTAATTTGTCCAGTTGGTTCATCAACTTCAACTGAATGGGTATCTTCCATGGTGGTAGCTCATAAGAAAAGCTCAAATTATATCAAAATATGTAGTAATCCATGAGATTCAACCAAAGCACTGAAAAGGCCTCATCATCCAGTGCGTACATTCAAAGAAGGTGCAGCACTGATGCCAAATGCCACTGTTTTTTCTGCCTTAGATGCAAAGAGTTAATTTTGGCAAATTTTGCTTGACAAGAAATCCTCATTGATAACTATGTTCAATACTCCTTTTGGCAGGTACAGATTTTTGAGAATGCCATTTGGGATAAATTCTGCCAGTGAAGTCTTTCAGGGTGCAATGGAGTACATTTTTTTTCTGGGTATCCTTGTGCTATTATAGTAGATGATATTTTATTAGGAGGTAATGGTGAAGCTGAGCATAATAGAAACCTCAAGAATGTTCTGGAAAGAGCACATCAAGTGAATCTTAAGCTGAATCCCCAGAAGTGCAAGTTCAGGTTACAAGAAGGCACTTATGTTGGTCATTTGTTGATCAGTTCAGGCTTATTACCAGACCCTTCCAAGCAAACAGCCATTCTTGAGATGCCAGCTCCAGCAATGTTCAAGCACTTCAACATTTTCTTGGCATGGTTAACTATCTAGGCAAATTCATTCCAGATTTAAGCCAACTAGAAGGACCGTTTAGAGAGCTAACACAAAAAGATGTATCCTGGTCTTGGTTAGAACAGCACCAAAGTATTACAAGTCCACCAACTTTCACATACTATGATGTTCACAGTTACTCTTTCCTGTGATGCTTTTCAATTTGGTCTTGGTGCAGTCATTCTACAAGAGGTCAACCTGTTGCCTATGCATCGGGAACACTAACCCAAACTGAAAAGCACTATGCACAGATAGAGAAAGAACTCTTGGCAATTGTGTTTGCATGTCCAAAGTTCCATGCTTATATTTATGGTAGACCTAGCCAGATCAAAACAGACCACCAACCTCTAGTTACTGTTTTGAGAAATCCTATGTATTCAGCTCCAGTCAGACTGCAACGTATGATGTTGAGACTGCAGAAGTACAATTTCAGTCTTGTCTACACAAAAGGCAAACTTCTTTATCTTGCTGAAACATTATCCAGATCACCCAGAAATACCACTGAACAGCATGAGAATGAGAATCTTGATTTTGAAGTCATGTCTTGATGAACTTAGAGATCATACAGCCTCAGATCCTGTTCTGCAAAAGCTCAACCACTTTATCAATCATGGATGACTATCAAAGCAATCTAGTTTACCTCAAGAAGTACAACATTATTTTCCTTAGAGAGATGAAATTTTGTCAGACAATGGTATCATAATGAAACTTCCAAAATACATTGTTTCAAAGTCCTTACAATCAGAAGATATTGCTGTTTTGTACTGTGGCCTCCCAGGAACCAGCTCTACCAAAGAACAGTGAGAGGACTAGAATTTTGGTCTTCTATGTCACAAGACATTAAGAGGGTACTTTCATCTTGTCCTGTATGTAATAGTTCAAAGACACATCAACAGAAGGAACCAGTTCAGCTAAACCAGATTTCTGAACTACCTTGGTCAAAAGTAGCCACTGACATTTTTGAATGGAATGGTCAACATTACTTGGTGTTAATAGACTCTTACTCAAATTGGTTCAAGATTGACCTACTTCCTATTATAGAGTCCAGTACTGTCATTTCTAAGATGAAGCATCATTTTGCAGTCCATGGTAGTCTCCACAAAGATATTTCTGACAATGGTACACAGTTCACTAGTCAACGATTCAAAAGATTCGCCAAAGAGTGGGATTTTATCCATGTTATGAGTAGCCCTGAGTACCCACAGTCAAATGGTTTGGCAGAACTTGCAGGTCAAAGTGTGGAACAGTTACAAGAGAAGTCTAAATGAGATAACAGTGATGTTTTCCTAAATCTCTTGAATCTCAGAAATACTCCTCATGATAAACATCTTGGTCCACCTGCCCAGAGACTTCTGTCGAGACAAACCAGAACTACATTACCAGTCAGCAGTAGTTTATTAGTTCCAAGTGCTAAGAATAACAGATCTGTGAAAGCTCATCTGTTAAAGAAATTCCTATCCCAAATGTCTTATTATGATAAGTCCAGCAAACCACTCAATCCATTACATGAAGGAGAGACAGTGAGAATGCAAATGTGCAAAGATTATGATTGGACTAGAGTTGTGAAAAGTGTATTCCCAGAGCTGAGATTGTACATTGTGGAATCACAAGGAGTAGAGTTTAGGTGGAATTGGAAACATTTGATGCCGGTGTCCAAGCCTATACCACAGCAGTTAGCCTGTGAGAAAGACTCTTTATCTCAGAGTGAGTTATCCAGTTCCAGAGGACATTCCAGTTGTGAAGGCTGCCAGTCCAGCTAGCTAGAATTTTGTAAATAATTCTATAACATTGTAAATATTAATATGATCCATAGGCTTGTCTACAAATGTAAGTAACCTGTATATTATATGCTGAGTTTTAAAATCACAGTGCACCCTGCTGGAAAACAGCAGAAATGTATATGGACTTTATGCCTCTGCAAATGTATGTTTTCATAGTAGAGACTGGGATATAAAGAGTTAACTTGCAAACTCTAAGAAAATAAGTAAAGAGTTTTATGATTGTGTTTATCACAGCTAGAAGACAGAATGTCTACAGCTAGAGTTTCTTTATATTGTCTTAAGATGTAAAAGCGTTAATTGTTTTACAACTAGTTTCAGGCAAGCTTCTAAGAGATAAATGCCAGACTCTAAGAGATAAGAATTTTTCATAGAGACATATTCTGTTGGTATCTGTTTAGCATGGGAACTAGAGGCTGGTGTTAAATAGTGATGTTATCCAGCTAACCCAGCAGTAATGCATATTATTAATTTAAGAACTGTCTCAGAGAGAAAGTCTGTGCATTTTGTATTTGTCTCTGGACATGTAAACATCTCACCAGCACTTGCCTTGCTCTGTAAGTAAGACTTAGATTATAGTATTTCTCTCAGAGATAGATAGGAAAATAGTAAGATCAGTCTACGTGTTTTCTGTGTTCATGTGAGACTGTCCTGCAATGTTGTTTTAAAGTATTTCCTGTGATTCTGAACTCTGTTGTCATTGCACTGAGTTATTGAGTATTGTCTTGTTCTGTTATTATTTATTATTAAATATATTTAAACCGTTTAATTGTGGCTGATTTTGTTTAGAGATATTTAAGCTCTTGGAGTACTTGCATGTATTTGTAACACTGTGCAGGCCACTCCTAAATAGCCTTCAAGTCTTGGACACACATGATTTGTATATAGTAACATTACACAGTAGAAGTGGTGGTGCTGCGGTAGCGTTGTCGCCTCACAGTAAGACGCTGTCCAGTTCGATTCTCAGCTAGAGCATCTTCTGTGTGGAGACATGCATGAATGGGCATACCTTCGTTGAAGGTTGTGCATCAGGGCTGGTAACTCAGCATGTAAAAATCAACTACCAATCATTAGCAGACCGGAGTTCTGTTATGGCGACCCCTAACCGGGAAAAGCCGAAAGACACAACAACACAGTAGAATTAGTCACTCTTTGGAAGGGCCTTATGGTAGCTGATAAGAATGGCTTGTGGCAGCTGGTACTACTTTATAGTCTGGGCAGAAGGGGGCATAGCTAGTGAACGTGTGCCAGCCTTCCTTAGGAGTGTCTACATGTTTTTATATAAATCAAATTTCAAAGTGTGTGTGCATGTTTCAGTTACATGGGCAGGGACACAAAGCAATGGTTGGACAGAGAAGGTGCTGGAGGTTTTGGCTTGACCACTCAGATGAGATCTGAACCCTATAGTTGTGCCAGTGGGGAGTCTTACTGGGGATCTGGAAAGAGAGAGAGAAACCAGCCCCCAGATTAACTGTGATCTCTGTGTGCTCTTAAGGGAAATTGTACTTTACTGTGTGTGTACTTGTCATTCTCCCAATGTGCACATCCCTCACTGGTGTAAGTGGTGGGGATTGAGGCTCTTTGATTACTGGGCCAGGGCAGAAGCATTACACCAGTAATTATCCCTGTTCCTGAGATGAATCCTGAAGTTCCATATATAAGTTGTTCAGCAAAGACTGTCCCAATTGCTAAACCTAGTTCTGATTACTATATTACTAGATCAGGTCACATTTCCAGGCCATGTCACAAATACATAGCAACTTGGACATGAACATTGTGCTTGTTTCTAATGCGAATATTATTGCATGTCTTATTCCAATGTTATCTCATTGAGGGCAATCTACTTAAGAGGGAGGATGTAGCTCAATGTGTATGTATACATTTAAGGAGCTTTCTAAGGGCTTGTACAAGTGTATAAATACTAAGCACGTGCGAGTCTGACTGCCATTTGGCAATAAGCTGTTGAGATGTAAGCATGTATGTCTGTAGTCTATCAATTAATTCATTTATATTTTGTAAAGCTGCTATTCATCCTGATGTGTTTTGATGTAATAAAGCATATAATTAAACTACCCTGCCTGTTCATCATCTATACTAGAGAGGGACGAGTGACATAAACCGACCTCATAGTGAGGACGTGACACAAGGGGGGTGCAATGCTCTCCCTTGCTGGTGAGTACCAGATGCAGTATGTTTGACCTTCTGGTTGGGATGTGCACTATCTGTTCCAGGGTGTTTGTGTTAATAAAGTCCAGGAAGCACTGTGAGTTTGAGGCAGTATACATTGCCCAGTCTAGAGGGTTTTAGGTTGGATTTGGAGCACCTTGAGTAGGTTTAGGTAAGGGCCATGAGAGTCTAGGAGCATAGAAGGTGACTTGCAACTAGTCATGATATGGTGAGATAGCTTACCTATGGTGAATTGTACATGGATGAGTTCCACGGTATTATCCTGTTTAACCAACCTGGAGGTATGCTTGTTGCTAACAAAGATCAAGAGACCTCCACCTTTAGCCCCAGTCTGTACTGTTGCTGGTCTAAATATGTTGAAGGCACTATAGTCTTGCACAGGCAGGTAATTTCTATGGCTTTAAACCAAGTATTAATCATGGGACAAATGTCTACATTACCCAGAGTGAGGAGGGCTTGAAGGGTATGGAGTTTTTTGTTCTGGCTCTGACAATTGAGCATCTGTGTGTTCATTTCCTAATGCTTACAGCATTCACCATGGTGGCAATGTGATGCCACCCCATCTCTTTCACAAAGTATCACTTGTCCTGTGTAGAAGGCATCTGCCATGCTGATGCAAGGTGTCTCAGATGATATAATTTTCTCATGGAGATTTTCTTTTCTTGACCTATGAGTCATCTAGAACACACAAACATAACATATCAGGATATAAAAGCATGATATAGATTTCCAGGACTAAACTCTAACAGTCATGTAAACATGCACAACACAAGCATTGCTATGTCAATTCATGGCAACATATCTCCTGGCATTTGTCAGTTATCACTATGTATCACAGTGACCCCTATTATTCCCAAATGTTCACATACATATTATCCACAAATCATTAACAGACACACCTGTGCATGGCTAATGCACCTAGTTAGAAATAGTAGAAGTGTGTTTTAAAACCAGGTCCATGGCATAGTTCATAATACAAGAACATTGATGTAACCACTACACCAGCAGCACAGAGAAGGTGCATATGATTTGTTCCATAAGACATATAGGTATTCACCTGTAAGAATCAAGACTCTATCCAATGTCTAACAAAAATCATAGGTATCTGCTGTAAAAAACAGATAACATACATGAAAATGGCATGTTGGAACCTTAACATATACATTACATGGATAATCCTAATAAAGTACTCTGCACACATAGGTATGATGCATTTCAATTGTAAATAAGCATATCAGTTGAAGATGCCATTTATGTGTAATAGCAGAGAGCAGACACTTATTAGGTTGTGGAAAGTGATGAATATGTACAAGGTTCCCAATATTTCCAAGCATTTTTTATAACACATCTTACACCATAGTTTGCAAACATAACTCTATAAAATGCAAAATATCAAAAATGTACAATAGTACAGATACATTTAAAATAAGCCCAAAAACAGTGCAATATATTAGACATGAAAGTGTGAGATGTATATGTAAACTGACATAGTAAGACAGCATGCATTGTACTTTATCAGAAATGTAGTAAATTGCAATATACTTGGAGGTGGGAATACCTGTGGATTCTCTCATAATCTGCAAACACTTATGACATATAATGAACCAGCAGTAGGGTTCAAAATCGACAATTTATAACAACACAGCAGATAGGCTGACAACAATGACATATGAGTATGCATCAAGACATCTATGGATAGATTTATGACGGAAAGTAGGAGAGTGAAGAAAGTGCGGAGTAAAATCCAACAGTAAAACCTAGCAATGTACAGTAGTTAAAACCTGCAGAATCCATTGCCATACAAAGTACACCACAAAGTAAAATAAATAAAGTGGAAGCTTGCATCATACACATGAAAATGTCTCAAGATACTGGAAAAATGGAAAGTGCATACACCTGACTTAAGTACCATTGACGCTATACATAATTCATGAGTTTGAATTAAAGAATTTAGAGTGCAATAGTACAAGTGTGGTGTAGAATACAGTCTCCTAATGTGAGTGTTTCCAGCTGTGGGAATAAGGAATACTATGAACACCTGACTTAAGTACCATTGACACTATACATAATTGATGTGGTTCATTAGTATAGGATGCTTCTGAATCAATGTATATAAGGGTGAACTCTTGGATTTCAGTGCATTAGCCAATAGTTTGGCATTAATGTACAGTGTTCAGCACATATGGCAAGTATTAGCCAGTGCGTATCTAGGTGTACAGGATGTGTTTGACATCCACCAATAGGCTGATGGCAACCACAATGCACAGAATTTAACATGTGACACTGAAACAATTCCAGATCATTCCTTTGCTACCTGTGAACTTAGTGGTACCTCAGTGACCAAATTTGTCAGTGTGTTATTTACTTCTAACAAGAGTGAAGATGTCAATGGACAAATATCTGAAGTACAGGCAGGCACCCAAGTGGACGGGTGAGGAGACCCTGCAGTGATCCATATCTATGTAGGACATGAGCTTAGGATGTGAGACAGACAGAGGAACTACCTGATGATCAATATGTGGAACTGGATCACCAAGGAACTTCGCGGACGGACTAGGATCTTAGGATCTACAGGAGACGTGTGCATGTGTGCAGGTATGTCACCTCTGTGATGACCTTCATTGGAGGGAATCAGCATAACTGCATGGTTGCATTGTACAGGTCTGCACAGACCTGCTAGAGGCCTAGAGTACGTGAGGCATTCCACATCTTAACATGTTCTCCCTATAATTATCAAATAAAACATAAGGAATTTGTGTATATTGTAAAAGTGGCATCACAGAAGCATGTTTTCCACTCATAATATTAAAGGCCAATAGTGTCATCTGAGCTTAAACCTTCAGCAACTGATCAACTTATGGCTGAGTACAACATTTATGTTTAAATTAATGAGGCATTACTGAAATAATAGTTCAGTGTGCAAATTCATTTTTTCCACACTGAATCAGGAAGTAGATTTACATTTTCATTGCAGCTGGTATTGCTCTGTTCTTTGCTGTATTCTTCTGTAACATACCAGTATGTTGTGGATAATTCAGCATGCTGCAGGTATCCATACTTATATTTTCTGATGCACTAAGTACTTCTTACTGATGAGGCACAACAAACACACACATACAATATTTAAATAGTCTGTCTACACCTGAATACATATATACTTACCAAAGTATGTACATAGAAATGTATCTCAATTTTAATAGGCAGGTGTAGATTATGGTCAGATGGCATCAATATTTGCATTTGTACTTTTGCAGTGTTATACCTCTGACTCTTTGTGAGGCTATTACAAATTTCAGACAGTACACAGCTCAATAACAATAATAACAAAGTTGCAAAAGTGGCTCAGCAAGGAAAGCCTTTGACCGTGATACTACTATATAATAAATTGTATGCTCATTATCCAAGTGTGTTGAGATTTTACAGTCATACACACAAAGTATCAATTTATAGCTTGTCGCATAGAAGTAGACTGTAAATGATTCTGAATTCCACAGGTGTCCATAGAGAGTCCAAATTGAGAAATGCTTCTGGGCATTGAAATGGACAATACAAGCGCCTCCTTGCTTCTCCTTTACATTAATCACCATACAAAGGTGTCACTTTTCTACTTGAGTGGGGTATGTGTGGTATAAATTGAGGTGTGTTTCTCATAATGGTTAAGGTCTTCACCTCATAGATGCACGGCACATAGGTTTGATTCTGGCCTTTGGTTATTGACTAGGCTTAAAATGGATGTTTAGGGCAGTTACTCTAGTATTCACCTGGGTTGGGAGGGTGGCCTAATGGTTAAGGTGTTTGCCTCACAAACACAAGGTGCAGGGTTTGAGTCTCACAAGGGATAATTGGTTAGGCTTAAAATGGCTCGCAAGAGCAGTTAGCTTAGTACTAATCTATGAACCTATGAGACTATGAACTTGTGAGACATTCACGTGGAATATTCAGTTGTAGACTATCTTCTTAAGGCCACTGTTTGCCATGTATGATGTACATGTATGGTAATCCACACTGTAATTTAACGGAGGTTTCTGTACTTACATTTCTTAATTTTCATTCCCTCACGTGCACTATATAGCTGTATTAGTTTTGCCGGTTGTGACATCCGTTAACTTGGCAGTACATATGGATTACACACTGCTAGTTTTTTTTCATTTTTGAATGCAGCTATGTCTGGGCAGGGTTTGTGTTGTTGCATAGGACTGAATTTTGTGTCTACTTTTCATACATATATGCCTTAATTGTAGTAAAATATGCATATTACATACATTTCCCATTTTCTGCAGCATATTGGTGTCACTATTTAGTTGATCGGTTGCAACACTTTGACCTTGTACTCTGTTAATGGACACATGCATGTTCGATGCTTTGCTTTTTAACATCACTGTAATGCTTATTCACTGTTAGCATGCTTCACAGATGCAGTCTTACATTATATGAGGAGTCTGTACGTGACCACTGTCTTACTGACATAGATATATTGTGGCCCATATGTTTCATGCGTGCATGAGATATGTCTGTGATGGTGTGATGGGTGACTGCACATTTTTTGTGACAGTTGCAAGACAGGACTATGGCAATATTATGTAGGGGTGGTAGTCTGACACTTGTGTGTACCACACAGGCATAATGTTGATATATGCATAAATTCCACGTGTTTTCCTGCACTGGAGTCTTATGATGTAATTTGGCCTTAATGCACATAGGTCTGATTCTGTGGCAGTATATACGAGTTATCACATTCATACTGTGTCCACTGTGCCCACAACAACATGAACATAATGCAGAGGGACATAGCATTGTGCATTCTGTTGTAGAACACATGACTGTAGCTGATCAGGCATGAGCATGTTGCACCTGCTGCATGCTTGGTAGTTTGCACTAATGACAAATATGTTGTTTGTCACTACAGTATCAGTGTTGCGACATTTACTGTGCCTTTATTGGAAAGGCTCACCCAAACTCTGCTACACCTTGCTGTGAGGGAAAGGTTAGTTTGCTTTTTATTTGTTGTATTTTGTATTGGTTTACTGTCTTTTTATATTTTGAGTGCTGTGAATTGTTTTCTTTACCTTGTGTTTTGCTTGTGTTCTGCTTTTAACTGCATATTAAACTTCAAAAGACACCACAGCTCTGTTTCTTGTAAGTAAGGCAGAAATTAGAACTGATCAATTAAGGACTCTTACATAAGAAAGAAGATGTCACTTAAGGTTAATCATTTGTGAACAGAGGGGGTGGAGCTAATAACTAAACCTTCTATTTAAGGGGTAAAATAAAACATTTCAGAGCTTTATTGGAAAGGCTCACCCAGACTCTCCTACACTTTGCTTTGAGGGAAAGGTTGGTTTGCTTTTTATTTGTTGTATTTTGTATTGGTTTATTGCCTTTTTATATTTTGAGTGCTGTGATTTCTTTTCTTTACCTTGTGTTCTGCTTTTAACTGCATATTAAAACTTCAAAAGACAACACAGCTCTGTTTCTTGTCAGTCAGGCAGAATTTTTTCCCCACCATGTCACTGTCGTGTTCTTAAATACCACTGTCTTTCTAGCTTCCTGCCTCTTATGTTAATTTGACCATATATCTCATTTCCTCTCTGCTTTTACTGGCTTGTGTGAATAAGCACAAAATTATCATTTTGTGAAATCACTCCCCTTCAACTATTTAAATTGATTGGCCATTCTACTGTATTCCGTAGTACCGGAATACAAAAGTGATCACCCCCTTTCAATCTATCTTGCTGTTTTAAAAATAGTGACTCTCCACTAAAACTTAACTTTTTAGACAGGTAAAACTTTAGTTACTTACTTTCACATCTAACTTCTCTAGTGCACACTGCAGTGTTTAGGATAAACCATTTTTTTTCATCTTACCTTTAAGCATCCCTGTGACTAGCACTTGCTCTAATACCTGCTTGAAAGCTCTAGGAAGCCTTAAACTGATACAAACTGACAAGCAGAGGAAGGGGAAAGCGAAAGATATCGGGCGAGAACCGAGAAGTCAGGAAGAAGAAATATTAAATACTCTATTTTTTAATATGTCATCTTGTGTTCTGACTGAAGTAGAGTGTTCTGTATTAAACAAGGGACTCTCCTTTATTCCCTCCCGAGGGAGTGAGTTGTCTGACACCCTTATTACCCTTCGTAAGTTCACAAGGAAAATAGCTCTTAAGCTGCTGTTTAAAGACTCTGCTAATGATGTTTATAATAGCACAGCATTAAAAAGAAAGAGTACTTTTGTACCGCCTTTACCAAGCTCCGTTGAATGTTTTCAACGAGCTTGTGAACATGACTTTTATCTTTACTATAAAGAAAAGAAACATAAGAGACTGTTTATTAATATGAATGCTACTCAGAGACATAGCCTTGACTCTTTATGCAATGATGAAAATTTGGTTTTTAGACCAGCTGATAAAGGGGGGGGTGTTACAATCATGGATGCTGAGTTTTATAACAGTCTAATGAATGAGATGTTGGATGATGATGTGGCCTATTCTCGTATTCCCAAGAACGAAGTGACTTCAATTATCAGAAATGTACATGACACCTTGTATGATTTTCTAATGTCTAGATGCATTGATAAATGTTTGTATGAATATTTAGTCATTGAGGCACCTTTGATTCCTATAATTAAAGGGCTCCCCAAGGTACATAAAGGGGTTTACCCCCCGCCCCTTCGACCCATTGTATCTGGGAAACTTTGGGTTACTGAACATATTTCACAATATGTACAATTCAAACTAGGCCCATTGGTGGGGGCTATACCCACTATACTAAAGAACTCACTTATGTTATTGGAGGACCTGAAGGATCCTTCCCTGCTTGATAGCCTAAAGCCTGTTACCTTGATGGTCACGATGGACATACAGAGTCTATTTACTTGTATACCAAATGAATTTGGCATTGAGGCAATTAGGAGCTACCTATCTCAATGTGCTAATCTGAATAACAATGACCAACTGACCATCTGTACCCTGCTAGACCTAATACTAAATAATAACATATTTATGTTTCAAGATAGAACATATAGGCAAACATGGGGAGTAGCCATGGGCACCCCATGCGCTAATGCCTATGCTAATCTAGTGATCCATCAGTGGGAAAAGACGTACATTTTTGGAGATGAGAGGTTTATAAAAAATGTTATTTTATACAGGCGATTCGTTGATGACATCCTCCTCTTTTGGAATGGTAGCTTCGAATCCCTGGATGACTTTGTTAACTATATGGGGTCAACCACGTCCTTTCTGGAATTCACATATGAGTATTCTTTCACCAATGTTAGCTATCTCGATGTTACCATTACTAAGAGTGTAACGAATGAAATTATAACCTCACTGTATAGAAAACCCTGTTGGAGGAATGGCATACTTCATTATGAAAGTATGCATCCGAGACATATCTTTCCTAATGTAATAAAAAATCAGATGGCCAGGGTTACCAGGTTATGTAACAATGTTGGAGATAGAGACTCTTTATTAGAATTTCAGGCCAAATGCTTTTTGGATAGGGGTTACCCTACTCAATTAGCTATGAGCTATACTAACCATGCGGTTTCCACCAAGGGGTTGGAGACAGAAAGATACCCCTTTAGTTGCTCAACCAGGGCTATTAAGAACAAGGTACAATATGACCTTAAATACACTAACGATGTAAAATATATTAAGGACATTCTATGTAAGAATTGGAAGTTGCTTAGTATGAACAGAGATTTATTACAATTTGTAGGGGAGAGACCTAGTTTTAGATACAGCAACTGTTTAAACTTGAAAAGGCTGTTGTGTAAAGAAAAAGTTAAGATCGTATCCACCGATATAAGAATGAACATTAAACAGGGAACCTTTCCCTGTAGAAAATGTTGTATTTGTAAGTTTATTATCAGTGACCAAAAGTATGAGAATGCAGAGCTAGGCACGCTGTTTAGATCGAATTTTTATGCCACCTGTGACACCTCCAATGTGGTGTATTTGGCAACCTGTGAAGGTTGTGAAGCCTATTATGTGGGGATGACGACGCGTAGACTCAAGGATCGAGTCTACAACCACGTATATGATATAAGGAAGGCTAACACCAACAATGTCCTAGCTAGACATTGTCAATTGTTTCCAAAGCATGTGTTTAAATTTAGAGTGTTGCAGATCTTGTATCCAAATAGGAGGGAAGGTGATGCATTAGGAACCCTTGAGCTAAACGAACTCAAATGGATTCTAACCCTTAGAGCACATGTTGAGCCTGGCCTTAATTCGGCCATTAGCATTAGACCAGCACTCCTGTGAATAACTGTATTGTCCCTACGGTTCCACCCTTTCTCAAAGGAACCCCTGGGTTATATGATCTGAAGGGGGTTTCATTGGCTATGGTGTTTATGGCTCTTGGTCTGAAAGTGATCTCTAACATTAGCTCTACACTTTTGTTATCAATTGGGTGATCTTGTTGGTGCACCCTTTTCTGTTCTTTTTCCTCTTTTTCCTTTTCCTTTTTCCTCCTCCCCTTCCCCCCTCTCCCTGCCCTCCTCCCTCCCTTTCTCCTCCCTTCCCTTCTTTCCTTTTCTTTTTCTTTGTCCCCTTTCCCTTTTTCCCTCCCCCCCTCCTCCCTTCCCTTTCTTCTCCTTTCCCTCCTTTCCTTTTCTTTTTCTTTGCCCCCTTTCCCTCTTTCCCTCCTCCCCCCTCCTTTTCTTTGTTCCTTTCCCCTTTCCTTTCCCTTCTTCACACTTTGGTTTATATTTTGTTTTATCCTTGGGTTTTGACTCCTAAATATGCACCTTTGATGTGGCTTCCATGCCAGTGATATATACACCTGTTATTTCTACATCCTGGGAAATACATTACATTAACTATGTTGCTTTATGTTCTTTATGATGAGGATTAGACTTTAATATATTAAAGATAGATGGTTCTATTGCTAGGCTACGATGTGTGTCTACCTTTTGTATTTCCTTTCTCCATTTTACTCTGAATTGGGTCTATTGATTTAGAAATGTTAGTAAGTTTAGGTCTTATGAAATAGGAAACAGTGAATGCTTCCTTTATTTATATCTGAATTGGTTTTTAAAAAATTTTTTAAATGTTAATCATATAGTTAGTTTGTTCTGACTAATGACTTATATAATTCTGTGACGTTATATTTGTTTTGCATGTTATGTTTATTCAAATGTGATCATTTTAAATGCACTCAGGTTTCGCTGAGTAATTACGAATTGTTTGCTCTGCAACAATTAGTTGTTGATTGGGGCGTATGCTACCATATAAGTGGTTGAATCTATTCTATACAATACAACCTGATGAAGCGCACCTGTTTGAGTGCGTGAAAGCGCTTGTTCTCCTTTTTAATAAACTATCGTTTTATTCATCGTGGTGGTCCCAGTGATTTGTGTTGATATGCTTTTACTGGCTTGTGTGAGTAAGCACAAAATTATCATTTTGTGAAATCACTCCCCTTCAACTATTTAAATTGATTGGCCATTCTACTGTATTCCGTAGTACCGGAATACAAAAGTGATCACCCCCTTTCAATCTATCTTGCTGTTTTAAAAATAGTGACTCTCCACTAAAACTTAACTTTTTAGACAGGTAAAACTTTAGTTACTTACTTTCACATCTAACTTCTCTAGTGCACACTGCAGTGTTTAGGATAAACCATTTTTTTTCATCTTACCTTTAAGCATCCCTGTGACTAGCACTTGCTCTAATACCTGCTTGAAAGCTCTAGGAAGCCTTAAACTGATACAAGCACTCAACTCTACTTATTAATAAGGAGAAATTAATCATAGGCACTAAACAGCCTAAAATTGCAAAGTACCTTGCTAAGGTAAGGGAAAACAGCTCCTGTATTAAAAAAAAAAAAAAACACCAAACCAGGCATGTACAAGGGTCAGCTTCCGGTGATTTCTCCTGTCCACCTGGTGAATCTGGACATACTGGGGCAATGCAGCAATTGCCTCATGTACACAGACAACCCTCTCCTCCTACTACCAAACACTACAACCTGTGAGAGATGCACTTACATAGCCAAACTGGAAGCAATGCTCTCTCCACCCAAGATTGTGCTAGACAATCAAGAGGAGAAGGTTAACACCCGCACTACACCTCAAGCAACACATAGTCCTTCTAAACTCACACCACCAACACCCACACATAGCAACACTAAATCCACATATGCAGAGGCCCTTATCTGTAACCTGCCCAAGCAACAAGGACCTCCGAAGCTGAAACGCAAACAAACATCATTCACAACCAAAGTGTCACATAGCTTATAACACCAGTGTGCCACCAAGCAACAGCCCCTAAGGCAAGATAACTTACCTAACACTTTAGTCAAAGGTGACTCTATAGTCAGGCACACTGATGTTCCACTCACAAGGCTGAACAAGGAGAAAATTACAGTGAGCTGCCTGTCGGGTGCCAGGATCCACCACATAACTCATGCACTCAAGTCACTCCACAACAAGTACAAATATGACTCTGTCATTGTCCATGTTGGAGTGAATGACTTGAGATGTACCTCCCTGGACTACATGAAAAGAAACATGGAAGAGCTCTCAGATCATGTGGCCCAGGCAGGTATGACCCTAGCCCTGAAAAGCATCCTGCCTTTGCCCAGAATGATACCACAATATAAGGACAAAATGATTGACTTCAACAATTGGCTAAGCTTTTGGTGTCATTCAAAGGGGATCCAGTATCTGTCTGCCTGGGATGACATGATCGACAGACCATGATGCTTTGCCAGAGATGGTCTGCACCTGTCACCCCTGGGATTTAGGTTACTGGCTAAGGCTCTTGCCACCCCTATAGTGCCTTATTAGGCAAAGTTCAAAGGGCAAAACCACCACCATAACAGGTACAAGCATGCAAAATCTGAAGGTAATGCTACTCAATGCTAGAAGTCTAAACCTCAAAATGCACTCTATCAAGGCACTCCTAAAAATGGAGAACATCAATATCTGTGCAGTAACTGAGACCTGGTTCAAGGATCCAGAGAGCACTCCTGCAATGCCAGGCTACAACTCTTACCACACTTTTCGGCTACCAAACCAGGATCGAAACACTAACGATGGAGGAGTGTCCATATTCACCAAGGATATTCACACCACCAGGTAAGTTGCCCAACATAATGTGTCTATAATTCTCCAGGTGCAACTAACACTAGGTAAGACTGCAATCTAAATTGTAGCTTGCTACAGATCCCCCACCATGCCCCAAGATTCTCACTACAACTTTCTAAACATACTGGAAAATATTAATACACAACCAAACGCCCTAATACTGGGTGATTTCAACTACCCTGCCATTAACTGGGAAAACTACTTGTGCACCAACACCTTTGCCCAACGGTTCTTGGAATTCATAAATTCCAATGCCCTGGATCAGCTAATCCATAGTCCCACCAGGGGCTCCAATATCCTAGACCTGGTCATTACCAAGATGGGAAATCGATGCTCCACACCTATGGTCACCCCCTCGTTCATCAGGTCAGACCATAAGCTAATCACCCTTAACATCCACATCCCACCCCCACCCCCAGTAAGGACACCTCCATACAAAACTTCTCCAAGGCCAACTTCATGCTACTCAAGTCAGAAGTTACAAACTTCATGACACCCATACAGACGGGAACTGAAAGTTTGACTGCTGAGTCCTACACTAAGGCAATGTATGAGCACATCCACTCATGCATGAATTGTGCCATCCCAAATAGAACCAAGATGCCCTCCTCCAAAAAAAGGAAGCCAATCTGGTGGTCCCCTGCCATAAACAAACTTTACAACAAAAGGAAAAAAACTGTTGCAGAAAAGAGGAAAATCCCAGGATGCAAAAAACTCCCTTACCAGCCTCAGTAAGAAGCTGAGATTCCTCATAAAATCCTCCAAAGCTAGTTACGAAAGTAAAATTGCCAAAGATTCCAAAGACAACCATAAGGCATTCTATAACTATGTCAAGAATCTAAATGGCAATGCTCAGATCTGCTCTGAGCTACAACAGAATAGCATTAAATATACTGATCCCAACGATATTGACAATATCCTGGCAGATCGATTCAGTGCCAACTTCACCCCCCCTCACCCCCTAAATGGCCCATCGCAATACTGGCAGATTGCCAAATTCCGGTAATAATGGCCACACAGGTAAAAACCACACTCTCCAAATCTAAGAATACAGCATCCATGGGACCAGATGACATCCCGGGCTGCGTACTACATGAACTACAAAATGAACTGGCACCTCACCTAAGTGTCATGTTTAATCATACCCTCACCTCAGGCTTTGTGCCCACTGAGTGGCACACAGCTACAGTTATCCCACTCCACAAGGAGGGATCCACCTTGGATCCCAGGAACTACCGCCCCATCAGTCTAACGAGCCTGATCTGCAAGGCCATGGAACGTATTATCATGGAACTTATAAACAAAGACATTGGCAACCTTAAAACACTGGACCCCCACACAGTTTGGGTTTGTGAAGGGCCGATCTTGTCTCCTGAACCATATTGACTTGTTCGAATCAGTCTCCAGAGCCATGGACGAGGGTAAGGCAGTACACACAGCCTATCTGGACCTTGCCAAGGCCTTTGACACCATCCCCCACTCTGGAATCATAGATAAACTTACTAAGCTGGGCATTAATCCCTACGTCACTTGATGGGTTGCCAATTGGCTTACTGACAGAACCCACACTGTAAAAGTAGTTGACTCCAAATCCAGCTCCAGACAAGTGACAAGTGGAGTACCTCAGGGTTCAGTCCTGGGACGTCTCTTGTTTGGCATCTACTTCTCTGAAGTACAGGCCAACACTAAGGGACTCTGGCTAACAAAGTTTGCAGATATCTGCAAACTGGGAGCCATTATTGAATCCCCAAATGATGTGGATACTCTACAAAAGGGCCTTACAGAAACAGATGCTTGGTGCCAGAGCCATGGGCTCAAGCTCAATGCCAAGAAATGTATAGTTATCACCTTTGGGAAAAAACATGTACCCGTGAATTATCACATAGGTGGCAGTACACTAAACACTGAAAGTGTGATAAGAGACTTAGGGACACAGGTGGACAGTGGTCTCACCTTCAATAACCACATCACCACAACAGTCAGGAAATCCTTCTATGTGGCACACCTCATCACTAAGGACTTTTCATCCAGAAAAAAGGAGGTCATTGTCCCACTGTACTCATCTCTCATTAGACCCATTATATAATACAACACCCCGTTTGGTATGTACCTCTCAAGACATCTGCAACAAGTGGAAAGGCTGCAGAAATACCTCACTAAAAGAATCACAGGCCTAATGCAGATGCCATATGCTGACCGCCTTAAAAACTCCGGCTATACTCTGTCGCATATCATCTACTCCGAGGCAGTCTCTGCTTAACATACAAGGCCATGTCAAACCCAGAGCTGTTGGACATGCTACACTTAAAGAAATCTCAATCCCTCAGAGCCACACGCTCCAGGGATCTAAATCTTGTCATCACAATAAACAAAACATGCTGGAGGGATAGGTTCCTGACCCAGAGACTCCCCAGACTCTGGAATAGACTGCCCATACATGTCAAGCAGAGTGCCTCTTTGGCCCTCTTCAAAAGGAACCTTAATGATTGGATGGGAGAAAGGAAATTCACCCTGGGGATCACGTCAGTCGCCCTGCTAGACAAGGGTCCTGGGAAGTAAATAGTGTGGGAAGAAATAGCTAGGGAATTGTTATGGCTAGGCTTGTATAGGCCCTTGGGCCGATAGCCTAGTACTAACCTATGGAACCTATAAACCTAAGCTTTGATCCATCTGCTAAACTGCAGTAATGTTCTACTGCTGACTTGAAGGCAACAGCCATTTCTGCTGTAAAAAGCAGGACTGCTCTTTGGCTTAGTGGACAGTTACTTGCCACAGTACTGTATGGTTGTTGGATTTATCCTGATCACTGCTCTGTGATCCTATATTTGTACAGATTTCTGTGACCTGCAGATTACTATGTAATCTGTGGGTATGTTTAACAACTGTCAGCCAAAGGCATGGTGGTGGATATATGTGAATCTGGCTGTGTTACTCTTTTTGTGCAGGTACTGATCCCTGTCACATGTGTACAATCTTTCCTGATCTCATTGTAAGGGTGGAACACAGAGAACAACAGCACTGCTGCATGCATTGGAGCAGCTGTTTATATATTTTTGCTTGGAGGACCATGCTTATGGTGTATCACCACTTTGTTTATTATCTTTCTGTGACCCCCCCCCCCCAGTGCAGTCTTTATGTTTATTATCTGTATCCCACAGCCCTTTTATATGGTATCTACTTTAGTCTGTTCTGTGTTGTCCTGTCTATTATATGTTTCATACTCACCATTTCTCCACTTCCATGACTCACCAATCCTTTCTTTCTTAAAAAAGTACAAAAAAAGGGACCATTCTCACAAATAAATAAACAAATAAATGCACGTTTCTCTAACCTTCCTTTGCCTTCTTCCATCATGTGTTTTCCTCTTCTTTATTCTTGCCCACTTTCTACCGTCCAGTCTTTCCCATTCCTTCTTGTATATGCCTAGCATGTTCTCCCCCTCCCATGTTTCACTCCCAACTTCATTTTTTAGATGAACAGCTGCTAGGATGCTGCTGACATGGCATTGTCAGCTTTATTGCCATAAAAATAGTTTATTGATATTTGTTTGCAGATTATGATAGAATCTGCAAAAGTACAAAGCATACACAGACTTTTATTTTTGCTAATTTATGTGTTATAAACCTATATCTGCAATGCATTGTAATATATGCCACCTCATTGAAATAAAACAAAAAAACTTTTTTTCAATCATTAAAATATGTTGTAGTTTCTAACAGAATCTGCAAAATTCCAAAGCATTAAATATGCTGCTGTTGCTTAATGTTATGTTTAAAATGTGTACCTGCATTGCTTGCTATATGAACAATTTCTACCCAGTAAGTACTGTTCAGCTGTGCATAGTGAACTTTGATTTCTCATCTGGTCTGCCACTGTGGTACCCTCGTATGGTAATTGTACAATTTATAAACAAAGGTATAGCATCTAGGCCCAAGGAGGTCATTGTTTCACTGTATTCGGCATTCATCAGACCTGCCATTGAATACAATGCACCCTTTCATATGTATCTAACCAGGCATATCCAACAACTGGAACATTCACAGAGCTTCATCACTAATAGAATACAGGTTGCAAGGAACACATCCTGTGTAGACCGTCTCAAGACCCTATCCCTGTATTCTGTCTCTTACAGGCTGTTGAGGGGAGATCTATGTCTGGCATACAAAGCATTGTCAAAGCCCACCCTGGTGGACCTCCTGCATATCCACAAAACAAACATCACCAGAATTACCCTTTCTAAAGACTTATACCTTGCCTGTGATATAAATATGACCTAATGGAGAAACAGGTATGTATTCCAGAGAATACCCCTTCTCTGGAATAGGCTCCCCATCTGTGTGAAGCAGAGCTCCTCCCTAACCAAATTCGAGTGTAACTTGGAAAATTGGATAGGGAATTGGAAACTCATCTGTGGCTTGGCTCCTGCTTGTAAATGTTTCATCTTCCAAGCCCCTGCTTACACTTATCAAGGGTACCAGAATTTGTCAGAGATTTGGGATGCATGACTAGGCTTAAAAAGGCCCTTGTGGTCATTAGCCTAGTAATTTCTTATGAAGTTATGAACCTATGAATTATGTGCTATATCTTACAACAGTATTAAATCCTAGCATGTGTTGTGGTGGTGCTGCGGTAACATTGTCACCTCACAGTAAGATGTTGTCCTGTTTGATTCTCAGCTAGAGCATCTTCTGTGTGGAGACATGCGTGAATGGGCTTACCTTCGTTGAAGGTAGTGTGTCAGGGCCGGCAACTCGGCACATAAAAATTGACTGCCAATCATGAGCAGACCGAAGCTGTGGCGACCCCTAAACGGTAAAAGCCGAAAGACACAACAACAGTAAGACCGGGCCAATCTTTCGGATTCTGGCCCCAATAAGTCCCTTCTTACTTGCTCATATCTGTTTTGCACTGAAATATATTTTCTCTTTTTGGTGCAAGCAATCTACTACCCTGAAATGAACCTCTATGAATCCTGGTGAAAATGAGTCTAGTTTATCTCTCTAAAGCTGCAAGCTATGAATCAGATGTAACTATAAAAAATATATAATACAGTTCCTTTTGTATCTCCATGTATTTTATTGCTTTGTGGGTAACTTGTACACAATGAGCAAAGCAAAAGAAACTGGAAAAGATGCTGTTTCAGGTCTCTTACTTCTAACTATAAAAACCTTGCCCTTGTAAGACATACAAAAGACAAGAGTACACTAATATCATAACAAATATTAATTACATAAAAAACAATGTAAGAAAAAAAAATTAGTTATTCTAATTCAATGAAATGATTTTAAAAACACAAATCCTCATACATTTCAGGAAGGATGAAGGAAAAAACAAGCAAATTAAGATAAAATAAAAAGTTGGCTACACTATAAGAGTAGTAAAAAGTGGTGTCAGTGGGTATGTGTTTGCAGAATTTGCCCACCTGTGATTTTATTAGACCAGTGATTGTATTAGACCACTCAGGCTTTGCCCTCAGGGTATTGCATGACACCCCCTCACCCCACCATTGATTATTGCCTAAATGCAATAAAGGGTGTCAAATATTGAGCTCTGGTGTTGATTGCAGATGCGCTGTGATTAATGCAATGTTTCAACCAGATAAATAATTCATGTTCTGAACCTATGAAAATCATATTTTTTTTATTCTAAAATTCATCCTCATTTGTGAGCAGCTCTTAGTGTTGCTGAAAATAAAATATCTTACATGCAGAATAGGGAAATCATAATCACATATTTTTTTTATTTCTAAGTCATTCTTCTTCATACACCACTCAGTATATAGTTCACACAGAGTGCTCCGCCTTTCTAAATTCTCAGAAAAAGAAAAGAAAATTAAAGTTATGACATTTCTGAGAAAAAAAAAACATTACCACTGCCCCTGCTGTTACTGTAGAGAAGAGGCCTTTCTGTCCTGAATGGTTTGCTTTGCACTAAAGTTAACTCATGCTTTGGAGTCAGTCCAAGTACATTTTGTTTCCTGGTACAAGTCCAAAATGCATTCACATACTTTCTGGCTCTCCAGTTCTCGTCTCTTTTACAGCACCATACATCTATCATACTTTTCAAGTATACACAGGAACCATTTTATTTTGTGGCCATAACTTGGCACATAATCTTAATGATACTCTTTCTTTTGCATTTGTGTTAGGATTACATTTCATTTTTTTTTCCAGACAATGATCAATGATAAGGGGAGAGAGAGAAAAGGGAAAAAAAAAAAAAAAAAAGAAGAGCATTTAGGGAGAAAGAGAGAGAGTATGAGCAGTTCAGATATCTAATAGCTTCCAGATGTAGAAGCTATAATGCCATTCCATGTGTTGACTGTTAAAATACCAGTCTGTATCTGCACATTTTGCTTGAAGTACATTTAAAGTTATACTTTGTAACATCTGTTTTTTCTCCAGTTAGTTTTTTTTTTCCTTTTATCCCCCCCCCGTTAAAGTATTCTTAGCAATAATTTTCAGAATTCTGTAGAAATACACACCTACTTGATTGGGTAAGCTGCCTGTTGCTATAACTATTATACAACCATCCTAGAATTTTTGTCAGCGTCTAGGCTGTTGGTGAGGCTGTGCGCTGCATCTGTTATGGGACCTTCCTTTACCATTATAATTTAACAGGGTGATGCCAAACATCCTGTGGCTTCATGAGGTTTCTTTTAAAAGGACAAAAAGCTTTAAGCCCCAAGAGTAAAGTGACGGGTTTCTGTATTTGTGGTTGTTTTTAGTAACACTAGCAATTTTCTCTACCATAATAATATTTTAGAAGCAGGAGAGCTAAAATGTGATCTGGAACTGCTACAGCTAAATTCTGCTCAAGTAGATGAGCAAAGTTAGACCATTTCTGGTATAGAAAACCATGTAATTTCACTGTTTTATAATTCATCTTTGTATAATAGCAGACTCATTATAGCAACAGGTTGCATGCTCACCTTCTGGGCAGAAGGCAGTCGGTTCTAGTCACACATGAGGCAAATTGATTGTTGACACTACACTGCAGCATAAGGGGGGTGCTGTACTCCTGTGGGTGTTGTGCTTTGGGTGAGACATTAAACCAAGGTTCCATCTGCTATAGTTAGTGGTAGCTCGGGTAGAAGTAAAAGCTCTCATAGCACATATCAAAAAGAGTTTAATGTCTTAGACCTTTTATAAGCAAATGTCGGTCTTTCACCTAGAGATGAAACAATGTCTCTATTGGAAGTTACAATTTCCCAGTTCCTGTTAACAATGCTTTTGATCGCAGTCATATCTCTACAAACAGGCACTGGAACACTTAATGTCCTGTCTGTTTGCGCTTCAGCTTTGCCCTTAGGCTGAAAACCAAATTTAAGGATAGGTTTAAATTTGAGTGTCTGGCTAAGCACACCTCTGCAGAGACTGAGTCAATTAACCTCTCTAGTTATTTTCTATTCAGAAACATAGTTTTTAGCACTTGGGATTCTAGCAGGAAGGTGCTATCTTCACTTACTAGTCTTGATAAAGACAAGATGTGTAAAATCTTACCATTACCATAGATGTCCTTCTCTTCCATGTTGCAGTATTCATCCCATATGGATTTACTCCTCTTGTCTGGCCAGTATACAAAAGATTTCAGTCACTGTAGGGTGTGTGGGATGTCTGATGTGGCTAGGAGAATGTGAGCCATAAAAGTGACGTGTGCATGCAACAGCCCTCAGAACTGTAAATCCCGGTTGGAACCAGTCCTATTAAGGGTAATGCCAGCCCTGTGCCATCCAGAAAGGGAAATGCTGCATAACAGGTGGGGTAGGTGGGATGGAAGTAATACTGCAACAAAGGACCAATCACAATACCAGTAGATTGACAGGCAACCAGTATTCCTGCTGCACAGGTTAAAACAGCACTGTCCAAGGCCAAGAATACAGCTTCTATGGGACCTGACAATTTCCCTAGCTGTGTTCTACATGAACTACAGAGTGAACTGGCACCTCACCTGTGTGCCCTCTTCAACCACAGTCTCACCTCAGGCTTTGTCCCTACCAAATGGCGCACTGCTACAGTCATCCTTCTCCACAAAGGAGGAGCGATTATAGACCCTGGGAACTATCGCTCCATTAGCCTGAAGAGTCTGATATGCAAAGCTATAGAACGCATCATCGTGGACCT
This sequence comes from Protopterus annectens, assembly GCF_019279795.1. Taxonomy (NCBI): domain Eukaryota; kingdom Metazoa; phylum Chordata; order Ceratodontiformes; family Protopteridae; genus Protopterus; species Protopterus annectens. The sequence goes on along the minus strand of NC_056730.1, from coordinate 59,032,429 downwards.
AATAAACAAGGATATAGGGAATCTCCAAACTGTGGATCCCACACACTTTGGTTTTGTCAAGGGTAGATCATGTCTGCTTTACTGGTCAACTTCTTTGAGTCAGTCACCAGAGATGTGGATGAAGGCAATGTGGTTCATACAGCCTACCTTGATCTGGCCAGGAATCATAGAAAAACTCACTAAGCTAGGCATTGACCCACATATCACTAGGTGGGTTGCAAACTGGCTCACAGATAGAACCCACTGTGTGAAAGTAGTTGACTCTAAGTCAGACTGCCATCACGAGTGGAGTCCCACAGGGTTTGGTCCTAGGTCTTCTCCTGTTTGGTATCTACTTCTCTGAAGTCCAGGCCAACACGAAGGGACTCTGGCTGACAAAGTTCACAGATGATTGCAAGTTGGGAGCTATTATTAACTCCACAAGGGATGTTGACATCCTACAGAAAGGCCTCACTGAGACCAACGACCAGTGTCAGAACCATGGCCTTAAGCTCAATGCCAAAAAATGTGTCATCATCCCCTTTGGGAAAAACCCGGTTCCAATGAATTACCACATTGATGGTAGTCCACTGAACACAGAAGGCGTTATAGGAGATCTGGGAACACAGGTTGACAGCAACCTCTCTTTCGACCACCACATTGCCACTGTGGTCAGAAAGTCCTTCTATGTGACACATCTCATTACTAAGGTTTTGCATCCAGGAAGAAAGAGGTCATTGTCTTCCTCTACTCTTCCCTCATTAGACCAATCATCGAGTACAATGCCGCATTTGGCATGTACCTCACTAGACACCTGCAACAACTGGAGGCCACAAAAGTACCTCACAAAGAGTATCCTAGGCCTTAAACACTTGTCCTATATGGACAGACTCAAAAAACTTCAACTATTCTGTCTCATATCACCTACCTAGAGCCGATCTCTGCTTGATTTACAAAGCCATGTCTGACCCAGCTCTGTTAGAAATTCTTCATCTAAAGAAATCCCAATCCCTCCACACCACACACTCCAGAGACCTCTACCTTATTACCACAATCAGCAGAACATGCTGGAGGGATAGGTTCATAACCCAGAGACTGCCCATGCTATGGAACAGACTTCCCATACATGTCAAACAGAGCATGTCACTGGCCCTCTTCAAGAGAAATCTTGATAGGTGGATGGGAAATAGAAAATTCATCCTGGGGATCACTCCAGTGGCTCTACTCAACAGAGGCACTGGGAACTAAGGTCAGGTGGCATGATGCTAGGGTAATTCTATGGGCTAGGCTTGTAAAGGCTCCAGGGCCATTAGCATAGAACACACCTATGAACCTATGAACCTATGGAAGAGAAGGACATCTATGGTTATGGTAAGATTTTACACAACTTTTATATGTCTTTCTATTCCAATGTTGCAGTATTCATCACATATGGGTGAGTGCCAAAGATCACTGTGAAGAAGGGGGAGGTGGCCTTGTAGAGGTCTCCAGAAATCCATAAAGGATAGTCTGGGCAAACCCTGCTCTGGCCCTAGAAATGTGGTCTAACTTATAATGTTTGGTGAAGGTATGCACCAACAACCAAGTGGCTGCTTCCAGTATGGAGGAAGTATCCAAACCCCTGAAGAAGGCCCCTGATGAGGCCATTGCCTTGATAGAGTGTGCTTTGACAGTACCTTGTAGGGATTTCCCATGGTGTTTGTAGCAAAAGGTAATAGCTTTGGAAATCCAAGTTGAAATTGTTTGTTTGGTTACAGCCTTCCCTAGGGCCCTGGGGTGAAAGGAGACAAACAGTAGCTCAGCTTGTCTGATGGACTTGGTTTTATGCAGATAAAATCTGAGTTGTCTGTGCACGTCCAGGAAATGGAGTACTCTCTCACTGTCTCCCTGTAGGTTAGAAAGAAAGATTGGTAGGTAGATGGCCTGATTAAAGGAAAGGTAATTCACCACCTTGGGCATAAAGGAGAGATTAATTCTAAGAGTAACCCTGTCAGTGTGGAATACTAGGAAGGGTGGGATAGCCATGAGGGCTTGCAACTCCGACACCCTCCTAGCTGAGGTCAAGGCCACGCGGAGGACAGTTTTCCATGTACAATGTTTGAGGGAAGCTTTATCTGCTGGCTTGAATGGAGGAAGCATGAGCTTCTCTAAAACATAGTTGAGGTCCCATGGGGGTGGAGTGGGTTTCCTGGGTGGTCTGAGGTGAAGGACCCCTTTAATAAATAACTTGGCTTGTAGGGATCTATGGGAAGGCATGCTGAAATGGCAGACAAGTGGGCTTTAATGGATGAGCAGGCCAACCCTGTCAACAGTAATTCACACAGGTAAGACAGCACTATAGGGGTCTCACATTCCAGTGGGTCCAACTGCCTTTTGAAACAGCAAATTGAAAATCTTTTCCACTTTGACAGATAGGATTTTCTTCTGTTTGGTTTTCTGGCCTCCTGCAGGACATTGAGCATGTCCTCATTGAAAAGGTGTCTGAAAGGGATCAGAATTCTGTCACCCACAGGGAGAGGTGCAGAGATTGTGACTGTGGGTGTATCTTGGATCCCTTGTGTTGTGCAAGAAGGTTTACTCTGAGGAGTAACTTGTGGTGATTGCCCTTGGATAGCTGTAAGAGGAGATGGAAAAATGTTGTCCTGGCCAATAGGAAGTCACCAGCAAGATTTTGGTCTCTCCTGACAAATCTTCAGCAGGACCTTCTGTACAAGGAGGAAGGAGAGGAATGCATAAAAATGCATCCCCTTCCAGGATTTTAAGAAGGCATCTGTTGCCATAGCCCAAGGATGTGGCAGTCAGGTGCAGAAGTAAGGAAGTTGCTTGTTGGTTGAGGTGGCAAACAGGTCTATTTGAGGTGTACCCCATCAGTGGACCAGGTCCAGGAAGACATCCCTGTGAAGCATCCATTCATGGTTGTTTGTTATGGATCTGCTGAGGGAGTCTGCCTGAGAATTCTGTTGTGAAGGTATGTAAACTGCCTGTAGGGTAACTCCCTGGATGGCCAGTTCCCACACCAGGAAAGCTAGTATTCAGAGCAAATAAGATTTGGACCCACCCCCCTGCTTGTTGAGGTGCCACAGCACTGTAGTATTGTCTGTAAAGATTTTTAGTGATCCCTTTTTAGCTTGGATTGGAAGGCACACAAGGCCACTAGTATTGCCCTCATCTCTCAGATATTGATGTGTTATTTCCCGTGTGGCCTTGATCACAGCCCTTGCACTCTCATGTGCCCCAGAGTTGCTCCCCAGTTCAAGTCTGAGGCATTTGTGTTCATGATCTGCTTGGGTTGAGATGGTTGGAGAGAAAGGCATGGGTTGAGGTTTACCTGCTTCAACCACCAATGGAGTTCTTGTTTGAGACAGGGCAGGAGGGTACCCTGTACTCCAAGGGGTGTGAGTGCTGGGTCGAAACAAACCTGAGGTACCATTGCAGTTTCCTCATATGGAGTCTTGCTAATGGTAACATGAGGATAGCGGATGCCATGTAGCCTAGGAGCCTGAGGTACTGCCTTGCGGTTAGTTCTGTTGTCTGGAGGACCAGAAGTAGGTGTTGTGTCAAGCTTTTGGTGGGGGAGGTAGACTTTCATGATGTCTGTACAAATCCTGCACCACAAGAATACAATGTCTTGAGTAGTTTCAGGTGGGATTTCCAGAAGTTGATCTGAAACCCCAGGGACTGCAGGAGGGTAAGGACAACTTGTAAGTGTTGCTAAAGGGCCTGTTTACGCTCTGCCTGAATGAGCAAGTCATCCAGGTAAGGGAATATCTGGATTCCTTTTGTCCTGCAGAAGGCAATAACTGGATCTAGACATTTGGTGAAGACTCTGGATGCAGTAGTGGAAAGCCCAAAGGGAAAGGCAGAGAATTGAAAGTGAGAGGAACCCACAGAGAACCTCAGGTATTTCCTGAAACTGGGCCTTTTAGGGATGTGAAGGTAGGCATCCTTAATATCTAAGGTGGCCATTAAACCTTGTGGAAGTTGGAGTGTGAAAACAGTTGGTAAGGTTAACACCCTGAGGGTTGGAATCTGAAGAAAGAGGTTGAGTAGAAAGATGTCCAGAATTGGCCTCCAGGGGCTGTCTTTCCTTGGAACCAGGAAAATACTGGAGTAGAAACCTCTTCCTTTTGCAAACAGAGGGGATGTTTGAATGGTGCCTTGAGCCATCAGGTTGTCTAGCACTGGCTGCAATAGGGGGAGCTGATCTTTTGGAGGTTAGGGGATGCCCCTTCTCTTTGGAGGAATAATCTAGATCATAAAGTACCTGTTTTGTATTATTGAAAGGCCCCATTTGTCTGAGGTGATAAGGGTTCACACTTGAAGACAGTGAGAGAGATGCACTGAGAGAGGGAAAGAGCGAGAAGGTGGAGGTGTTGAGGTTGGCAGGTAGTCAGACACTACCTACCCTGTCCTGAAAAGGCAGCCTCTGGCTAGAAGAAGTGGAAGCTCTAGTAGGAGTGGGTTGCTTCCTGGATGTTTTCCTAGGCCTTGTGAGGACAGCACAATGAGAGTGCTTTCTAATAAATTGAGTTTTTGCTGGGTGATTCCTCATCAGGTGGATGGTGGAGATGTAGCCAGGCATATCTTCTCAAGGCAGATGCTGATGCTGCTGACCTGGCTGAGGCTTCAGCAGCATTGTAACTGGACTTTATAGAGTGCCTGGTGACCTGAGAAGTGAGGGCCACTAGGGAGGACAGAGAAGCTTTGGCAGCAAATTCTGGTGAGTCAGACAATTCCTTAGAGATTTTTCTACAAAAGGTATAAGGTATATTTAGCCACGTGTGTCTGGTGGTTAGTAGCTCTGTAAGCCACAGTAGCAGAGGTATAGATTTTCTTAGCCAGACGTTCCGTGGTTTTGCTGTCTTTGCCAGCTGGGAGGATGGTGGTGGTAGGCAATAATTTTGAAGCCTTATCAGTGGAGATGGAAATTGTGGTAGGGTCTACAGCAGGACACTTAATTAGAAACTTTGATTTTCCAGGTATAGATTGAACACATGCAGATGACTGTACAGAGTTTTGGGTACAAATGCCTGGCAGATGGCGCAACTCATGTAATTGTGCGACTGACTTAAACAAAGGAGACACCTGTCGTGGGCTTCCTTGTGAGGTATCTGATGACTGCACTTACACTTGCCCTTTCTGGATGACATGAATAAGCATTAGGATAAAGAAAAAGACAGAAAAAGGTTCCCCAGTGGAGCACTTCTATGATTTCTTCAGAATCTGATGGCCAGGATGGCAGGAACACCTGATGTTCAACAGGCGGCTGAGAAGTTCTGAGGGCTGGTGCATGCAGATGTCACTTTTATGGCCCACATTCTCCTAGCCACGTCAGACTTCCCACGCACCCTATAGTGACTGAAATATTTTGTTTACTGGCTGGACTTTTGGATAGCAAGAGGAGTAAACCCATATATGATGAATACTGCAACATTGGACTAGAAGGACATCCTGATATACTGTCCCTTAATCACATTTCTTTTCACAAAGGCTGGGTGTTGGCTACAGAAATCCAGGAAATTGTTACGATAAGTTTTCTTGCAAAATACATTGGGCTGTAGTGTGCCTATGGTGGTATCCAGCAGGATTTGTGTGTTTAAGAAGTTAACTCTTGTGCCAAATCCAGAAATGACAAATCTGAGGAATCCAACACTTTCTATCATGCTGTTTAGAAATGCAGTGAGTTCTTCATCTGTACCCCCATAAAAAAATATCACCAATATATCTTATGTACAATGTGACATACTGAAAACCTGAAAGATGTCTTAAGGAATGTAGTTCCCAAGCTGCCAACACTATATTGGCATAGGCTGAGGCCATCTTTGACCCCATAGCCACCCCTTTTACCTGTTGAAGAATTCTCCCATTGAAATGGAAAAATTATTTTGGAGTACTGTAGCAATAAGGTCACAAATCATTCCACTCGTAATATCTGAGAAGGGGGTGTGTCTAGAAAGAAACTGATGGACTAGACTAATCCCTTGTCTGTGTGGGATGTTGGTATACAACACTTCAATATCTAGTGTTACCAGTTTGAAAACAGACACATTGTCATTGAGCAAAAATAGTTTGTGTAAAAAGACCCATGAATCTCTAAGGACATGAGGGGCCTGCTGAACTATCGGATTTAATACACTGTCAAAATGTTGGTGATGTGGCATGCATTAGACATGCATCTAAAAGATTATGTGGGGAGTCGGACATGTGGGGGTAACACAACTCAATGAGAGGAGGAGGTAGGACAGTGGAACCCGAGTGAGGGTAAAGGGCTGACACACAGGGAGGAAGAGAAAGGAAGGTCAAAGGGAGTGTCAAAAGCACATGGGTAATTTATTATTGGAGTTAATAGGCTTTCTTTTTTAAGAAAATATGGGCTGGTGAATTATTGGTAAATAGTAAAGGAAAACTGATTCAGGAGGAAGCACATAACAAAATGGATGCCACAACGCACTTGCAAAAGGTGGTACCATACAAAGGGGTAGGATGTGCCACACGGAAAATCAAAATTCATACAGCACAAGAGAGGGCACAGGAAATGAACAAAACATGGGAGGGATGCAACCTGTACCTGGCCTACCCTGCTAACAAAGGTAAAGTAATGCACCGATGCACACAACATAATCAACTGTGTGTTACCATTCTATTGGGGATCAGGAATGATGTGTGGAGAAATACCAGTCCAAAAGCATACCAAGTGTAGACATGCATTTCAACCTTTTAGCGCAAGAAATCTGGACAAAACCTCACAGAATCTGGGTACAAAGGCCCAAAAATAATGACAGATTTTAAATATTGCTATTATAATTTTAGACAGTTGCTAGAATATGAGAATTTGTCTTAGCAGGCATTTTTCTGAAGGATATGAAGTCAGAAGCACATGTGTATATCATCATTTAGTGACTTCAGTCCTCAGATCATCCCAGTGATTTGCAAGAAAATCACACATTTTATCAGGAAAAGACCAAAAATATAAGGCAAAGATCTGGATATTCTGGAAAAATCTGTACAGTTGAGAGGTATGTGTGTAGACACATATGTGGAATTGTACACATGGCCTAGGTTCTCAACTCAGGACATGTACACAAATGGCACTGGCAGCAAGTAAGACAAATCCAGACACATGTGGAATCACAGAGCAGATGTCAAAATGAAAGCACCAACCCTAAAGGTGAGAGGAAGACATATGTCCACTAAGCCATATTGCAAACTTTTAAATTACTGACATACATGTTAGTGTTCTGTCAAGGTAGCAGCAGAATGCTCCTGCTGTAGCAGAAAGACATCACTGCACAATAACAGGAAACTGCTAAGTTTGAAATGATGTAGCACCTGTTCCATCTTTGGATAATATTCATGCCTGTTGCATGTATAGTGCACTTGTACATGTTTAAAGTCACTGATATGCTGCAGCGGCTTGTACCAGTACAGCATGCACAATGGTTAGTATTATGGTTTGGTGCAGTAGTCGTATGGTGATGAGGGCTTTCTGGGTACAAAGTGTGGCAGATGGACATCAGTACTGTGATGTGTCATGTATGACACCAGAAACACAGGATTTGGTACATGCAAGCCAAATAAGGTCATATGTTCCATGTGTATGGCATCGCATGGCTAATATGCACTTGTGTCACTGTACTAGGACTGTGGTGCAAGCAAGTATCAGCTACCGATGTAAACCTAAGCAGCTGTTACAACTGAGTACCTCTTTAGGTTTGCTATGTAACTGTCACCCTTATGTGTAGTCACACATAACACATGAATGCACTCATGCCATGCCTACTTTTACCATACTGGAAGTAATGATGTGGATATTGCAATGTGACATATCATGTGCAGAACATCTAATTCAAAGTAGCCAGTAGGGAGCATGTGTACTGTGAATATGGACTACATGTATATCTGCAGCTGAGTACCACAGCTTCATGTGGCAATCTGTGCAGTAGCACATCCAAAGACAAAGAGTTGATAATAATCATCTAAGCACTGGCAGATATACTGCAGTATGTGATCAATGTATGTAAAATGGACATGTGGCATACATGTAAGACACATTTTTGTGTAAGTGAAACACACAGTGCAGTACTGTATACAAAAATATATATATTTATTATTTTTTTATTTTACATTTGTTAACTGGGAAAGTCCAACCTGGAATGAGCCAATTTTCAGTGGAGGCCTGGAGAGAAATGCTCAAGATGCATGCCTTTGTAATGTGGGAGGAAACCAGAGCACCCAGAGGAAACCCACATGAACACAGGGTGGACATGCAAACTCTGCACAGAAAGCAGCCCAGCTGAGAATCAAACCAGAGAACCTCTTGCTGTGAGGCAGATATCAAGACTACAAATATGTCACACAACAATCCCACACATATGAGGGAAGGGAAACATGGAAATGAATGCACAGAAAGAAAATCTGACATCATAATGGTGATTACCAGAAACATACAATACACATTTAGTTCATGGACTTAAGAGGACTTGTTATGAATGTGTGATTGCAATGTTCCACAGTATTTTGAGAATAAATCATATAAAGAGAAGCAAATGGCACATAAAACAAGTTACTGTGTAATTCATGCATAATAAACACAATTTTAGGATGTGTGTAACTCACTTGTAATGCAAAGACACAAGTGCAACTGTGAAGAAAAATTCTAGTACTACAACCCAAGAGTGGGCAATAGGGCCTGATAGGTACACTGTGATGTGATGACAATTTGGCTCCACAAAGGAGGTTGATAATTTGTTCTAGTGACATCCAGGTAACCTCAGATACTGAAATCAAATTAGACTACTGAAAAAGAACTATGCAAACTGGATCTGAATATAGCACAGGGAAGAGATGGCATTAGTAATAATGACCTGAGAACACATCAGCAAGAACTTACAGTCTGAAAAGCAATTATATAAGTCAGCACTAAAAAATTAAAAGCACTACACCCTCACAAACTCCCCTTGAGCACCTTGTTCCCCATTGGCCCTTTTTTTCAATTATAAAGGAATTCCCAATACTATTCTAGCATGTCCAAAGGTCAGTTGTCAATCTCCTCTCCGGTCCAGCTGGTGAATCTGGAAATCTTGAGGCAATGCTACAACTGCCTCATGTACACAGACAGCCCTCTCCTCCTCCAAACAAATTCCAACACATGTGAGAGATGCAACCATATAGCCAAACTGGAGGCTAAGCTCTCTCAACTCACTACTGGCGTAACCAGTCAGTTGGAGAAGGAAACCACACTCACTACAATTCCAGTCTCACATAGACCTACCACGACAGCAAACCAAACACATAAACACACAAAAACATACTCAGAGGCTCTAAATAAAAATCTGCCTAAGCAGCAGAGACCTCCAAAGCAGACACCCAAGCAACCGCTACCCGAAAACAAAACATGTGCAACACATAGCTCACAAAGCCAGTGTGCCGAACAGTCACAGCCCTTAAGGCTAAACAACACACCTGATACACTTGTAATAGGTGACTATCGTCAGGCACACTGATGTCCCGCTCACCAGGCTGAACAAGGAGAAGGTCATGGTGAGCTGCCTGTCGGGTGCTAGGATCCGCCACAAAACACAAGCACTCAGGTCACTCCAAGGCAAGTACAAATATGACTCAGTCATTGTCCATGCTGGTGTGAATGACCTGAGATGTACCTCCCTGGACTACATGAAAAGAGACATAGAGGAGCTCTCTGAGCATGTAGCCCAGGCCGGTATGACCCTGACCTTGAGTAGCATCTTACCCTCACCAAGAATGATGCCACAATTTGAAGACAAGATGATCAATTTCAACAACTGGCTTAAGTATTGGTGTCATTCAAAGGGGATCCAATGCCTGTCAGCCTGGGATGACATGCTCTACAAGCCATGATGCTTCGCTAGGGACAGCTTGCACCTGTCACCCCTGGGCTTTCGGATATTGGCAAAGGCTCTTGCTAACCCCATAGTGCCTTTTTTAGGCAAGGCTCAAAAGACAAACCCACCTCCATAGGTATCACAAGGGATAAGAAACTAAGAGTAATGCTACTCAATGCCAGAAGTCTAAACCTCAAGATGCATGCACTCGAAACTCTCCTTAGCATGAAGAACATCGATATCTGTGCAGTAACAGAAACCTGGTTCAAGGCTCCCGAGAGCACCCCAGCACTACCAGGTTATACCTCATGCCATGCTTTTCGGCCCCAAAACTTGGACTGAACCACAAAAGGAGGGAGTATCAATATTCGTCAAAGATACCCACACCTCCAGGTTGGTGGCACAGCACAAAGCATCAGAGACTATCCATGTGCAACTAACAGTGGGTAAAACTGCCTTCCAGTTTATAGCCTGCTACAGACCACCCTCCCTAACCCAGGAACCCCACTCAGCCTTCCTGAGAACATTGGAAAATATGAAGGTCTCTCCAAACACCATTATATTGGGTGACTTCAACTACCCAAACATAGACTGGGAGCATTACTCTAGCAACAACACCCTAGCCCAAAGGTTCCTAGAATTTATAAACTCAAATGCTATGGAACAACTTGTTACCACTCCCACAAGAAAGGAAAACATACTGGACCTAATCATCACCAACATGGGGACTCTATGCTCCAGACCAGAAGTGTATCCCTCACTGGTAAGATCAGACCATAAACTAATCTCACTGGATATTCACATCCCGACCCCACCCCCTGCCCAGAAAACCACAGTGAAAAACTTCTCTAAAGCAAATTTCACACTCTTCAAAACCGAGGTGGAATCCTTCAAAGCCCCCGGGCCTGTGGAAAATACGGCCCAGACTGCAGAATCCTTTATAAATGCATTCTATGAACACCTTCAGGAATGCATGGATCATGCAATCCCAAATAAAACCAAGACCCAATCCTCCAAAGGCAGACGTCCTGTCTGGTGGACCCCAGCCATAAACAAACTATACAATAGAAGGAGGAAGCTACTACATGATAGAGCAAAATCCCAAAAAGGGAAGGCATCTCTGATCAGTATTAGCACAAAACTACGGGCACTCATAAAATCGTCTAAGGCCAGCTTCGAGAGAAAAATTGCACAGGACACTAAGGATAATCACAGCATCAATGGGACCAGATGGTGTCCCGGGTTGCATCCTACATGAACTCCAAGAAGAGCTAAACCCAAACATAAAACTACTGTTCAGTCTCAGCCTTACTACAGGATATGTACCCAAAGAGTGGCGTACAGCAACAGTGGTCCCTCTCCACAAAGGTGGTGCCTCAACGGATCCTGGAAACTATCACCCCATAAGCCTGACTAGCTTGGTCTGCAAAGCTATGGAAAGGATCATCATGGACCTCATAAATAAAGATATTGGGGAGCTACAGACACTGGATCCTACCCAGTTCGGCTTTGTTAAGGGCAGATCCTGCCTCTTAAACCTGGTTGATTTCTTTGAAACAGTCACCAAGGCCATTGATGAGGGGAAGGTGGTTCACACAGCCTACCTGGACCTCGCAAAAGCCTTCGATACAATACCCCAATTGGGCATTATAGATAAGCTCACCAGCTTAAATATAAACCCCTATGTCACTAGATGGGTTGCAAACTGGCTCAAGGACAGAACCCACATGGTTAGAATTGCTGGAGCCATGTCAGACTCCAAACCAGTTACAAGTGGCATCCCACAAGGCTCAGTCCTGGGACCTCTCTTGTTCGGAATATATTTTTCTGAGGTACAGGCCAACATGGAAGGACTGTGGCTGACCAAGTTCGCAGATGAGTGCAAACTGGGCGCCATAATCGACTCTCCAGCCGACACAAGCATCCTCCAAAAGGGCCTCATAGAAATAGACAACTGGTGCCAGAGCCATGGCCTCAAGCTAAATGCCAAAAAGTGTATAGTCATCCCCTCTGGCAAAAACAAAGTGCCCACAAATTACCACATAGGTGGTAATCCATTAAGTACAGAAGAAGTAATTAGGAACCTGGGGACCTAAGTTGATAGCAATCTCTCATTTGACAACCACGTGGCCAAAGTGGTTAGAAAAACATTTTATATAGCCCACCTAATCATGAAGGGATTCACATCTAGATCAGGGGAGGTCATCGTGCCTCTTTACTCATCCCTCATCAGGCCCATAATTGAGTACAATGCCCCTTTTGGGATGTACCTTACCAGACACCTGCAGCAACTGGAAAAACCCCAAAAGTACCTCACCAAGAGGATCAAAGGGCTCAAACAGATGCCATATGCTGCCCGGTTAAAGAAACTCCAGCTCTACTCAGTGGCATACCGCCTGTTCAGAGGCGATCTGTGCCTGATGTATAAAGCCATGTCCAACCCGGAATTAATGGACATGCTGCACCTCAGAAAATCCAAATCCCATCGAGAGACTTGAACCTCAGCACTGAAATAAATAGGACATGCTGGAGGGACAGATTCATAACCCAGAGGCTCCCTTCACTCTGGAATAAAATCCCAGTCCAGGTTAGGCAGAGTCCCTCATTGACTCTCTTCAAGAGGAATCATGATGAGTGTATGGGAGATCGTAGGTTTACCCCGGGTATCACTTCTGTGTCACTGTTAGACAGAGGCACAGTATACTAACCTCGAAAAAGGGCATAGTAAAATTAATTTAAAATGGGTGGCGAAAGCCAAACACACTCTGGCTAGGCTTATAAATGCCCTAGGGCAGATAGCCTAGTGTGAACCTATGAACCTATGAACCTATGAATGGAGAGGTGATAGAATCAGCAAGCAAAGGAGAGAAGTATTGCTGGAACTGAATTCATCCACAAGTCGGGGTGAGTACCTTCATGAGGTGGAGCCTGTTTTTCACAAAATCTCTCCAAGACAACACTGATATGTAGACTGTATTTTATATAGCATATATCACGGGCAGAAGTAGGTTAAAAATAAAGAAGATAGCTGGTTACACAAAACCCAGAATAAAAAAGTGCCCAAACCTGGTAGGCGCACTGGTACCAGGACTAGAAAAAAAGACAGAAATATTCCTACAATGTGGCCAGGCCAGGCCCAGGGTGAGGATGTCACCCCTGTTGTAGAAGGAAGTAGCAGTCCACAAAAATCACAAAAAATGATAGGCCAAAAAGAGGCATATAGACGATACAGTGGACTATTGAGGATAAGACTGAGGATAAGAAAGAAATTAGGTATTGTTTTGCAAGAAGCCCAGAATTTCCAGACAAACAATATATGAGAAGATTAAGAGAGATATTAGAGGAAAGAAAAATAATTCCACAAGAAAAACTATCAGAAGCTTCAAATAAAAATCTGTATTCATTAATACAACAGATCCATGAAAACCACTATATGAACCAAGAAACCTTGCACCGTTTAGAAAAAGAACCGAATGAGGAAGTGCAAAAATTTTAAAGAATAAAATTTAGTGAAGTTTGAAGGGTATAAAAAAAGAAATATAGACATGGGAAAGAAAGAGAAATCTGATATGGTGCATTATTTATGCAAAGGAGAAAGCCAAATTAATCAACAGAAAAAAGGTAGCCTCAAAGATATTCAAAGAGAAATACAGGCAAAGGGATCTGGATATGGAAAATTTCACAATAAAAAAACATAAGATCACAAAGAGGGAATGTCGAACAGAAGATTAGTCAATCAGAAGTTAAAAAAATAGAAGATGAAGTTATAGAATACCTCCAAAGATAAGGATTCAGTGTAGAAAGTCTAACACAGCATAATGGCACGAGTCTTCAAAGTAAGGAGAAACAAGAAGAGTGGGAGATATCTGAAGAGCAAATATGAACATGGAAAAGAAAAAGAGATTTAATATGGTGCAATATTTTTTGCAAAGGAGAAAGCAAAACTAATTACTACAAAAAGAGCAGCACCAATGATATCTGAAGAGAAATATAGGCAAAGACATCTGAATATGAAAATGTTTACAATACAAAAAATAAGAAAACAAGGAGGAAATAAAGAAAAGAGGATTAGTAATGGAAACGTTAAAGAAGTAGAAACTGAGGCAATGGAGTACCTGCAAAGTGAAGGACTTAGTGTTGAAAACCTAACTCAGGTAACAACACAACAAGATAGAGCTATGGACACCCAAATTAAGGATAAACCAGTTGAGCAGGAAGTACCTAATCAGTTGACATATGAAGATATTTTGGAGCCTTCTGCAGAAAACCAGTACAAATGTTCAGTTGGAGCTATGCAGCAAGGGAAAGTACAGGAAACTGTGACAATTTTGACACAGTCGATGTCATGGAGTGATAGGCCAGTGAGTTCCATATGAAAGAGCAACAGATGACACAGGGTAAAACTGAATACTGAAGATGCTCTGGAACTTTCTGTGGAATGCCCGCAGGAAATTGAAAACAAAGAATGTGCCCTCAGTTTAAAAGAAAATGATCTAAGAGAAGAGTTGCTTGATTTAATAGAGATGGAGAGACATATTAAGATCAGTGAAAGAAATAGACTGCAGAAGATCAATAAAACCAAAAAAGGTAGAAGTTTGATAAAACAATTGAACACAATACTTAGGACTGTCCAACGAGATTCATGCAATAGAACAGAAATAAATAGGATACATTACTGCGTGGCCAAATAAATAACAGATAAAGTCCAACCACAAGAACACAGGGTAGTTAGGGGAAAGGACGGGGAGAAATCAAATGCCATCATGGAAGTATCGAATAGAGAAAACTATAAAGCAATTAAGAGAAGAAGTGTCACTGTTAGAAGAGTATAGAAGAGTTAATAGATGAACAAAATTACTCAGAAAGAGATGTGATAAAAGCAATGCACAGTATTATAACAGGTTAGTATTTATCATGCACTATCGCAAATAAAAAACTAAAAATATCAGCACAGGCAGAAAAACTTAGACGTTACATAAATAAATATAAAGGAAAAGTACAAAATAAGCAATTTATTGATGACCTAAAAAGTTCTATAGAGAATTGGGAAACAAGGTAAAAGGAATTGAAAGACCAACAAAAAAGAAGAAATAGATACATTTTGGAGAAATATTTATGAAGACTCTGTGGAATGTAACAAAGATGTTAAATGGATAGAAGAGGTAAAAGAAAGAATAAGAAGTTCAAATGTACAGGATATGGATTGGGATGAAGTAATGGTCAGAGAAATTAAAACAAAGTTAAGAAAGGCTCCTAATTTGAAAACCCCAGGCCGAGATGCACTACCTAATCTCTGGTTAAAAGTATTAACATCTTTACATGAAGATAACCATGGGTAAGAACTATTTATATGCCCACCATGACCAGATACCAGCCTGGATAACAACAGAAAAAACAATACTCCTGCTTAAAAGCACACCTACTACCTATCCTACAAACTATAGACCAATAATTTGTCTTTTGATGATGTTTAAACTAAACACTGGAATTGATGCCGGCAGAGTTTGTAGTCATTTAGAAGAAAACTCAATCATGGCAATAGAATAGAAGGGTAATAAAAGAAAGTCATATGAAACAAAGGATCATTTGATGTTAAATAAAGTCATAATGAAGAACTTTAAAAAGGGGAAGAATCTAAGTATGACATGGACAGACTACATAAAAGCATTTGACAGTATTCCACATTCATGGATAATCGAGTGCTTAAAAATGTATAAGACACACCTACACTGATAGATTACATTACTGCAACCATGAAACAGTGGCAAACCACTCTGTAGTTAAGCCATGATAAAGGACAAACTATCAGTCCAGGGATAAACATTCAAAGGGTATTTCAGGGTGACTTTCTTTCAAAGCTGCTCTTTTGTCTTGCCCTTAACCCATTAAAGTGTTTGCTTAATAGATTAGGTCATGGCTATAATTTGGCTCCCAGACAACAACAACGGGTAAAGACTTCTCATCTGATTTTTGAAGATGATTTAAAACTGCATTGTTCATCAGATGAGAAATTGAAAGCACAACTGAAAGTAGTCAACACTTTTTCAGATGATATAAGAATGTCATTTGGTCTTGATAAATGTGCAAAAACAACCTTTAAAGCAGGAAAGCTGCAGCACCGAGAAAACATCAGTTTAGGACATGAATGTGATATAAAAGAACTTGAGCAAGAGAGAGTGTAGAAATATTTGGGAATTGATAAAGGATCAACAATAAAACATAAACAAATGTGAATAACACTCGGTAAAGAATATTTTAGAAGGCTTAAATTAATACTAAAAACCTCATTGACATCTAGGAACAATGTTCAAGCTATAAACCAGTTTGCTCTTCCTATACTACCTTACAGTTTTGGAGTAAATGTCTGACACCAACAGGAAAGCAAGAAGGATGCTTCATGTTCATAAAATGATTTATAATAAGGTACTTACGTATTATCGCAACCAGATTTGTCAACTGAACACTGGCTGCTTCATGGTCGTTTATTCTCTCAACAACTGTAGTCAAAGCGCATCGTATTGTGTGTGCGTGTCCCACAAATATGTGTTGCCTTTACTTTTATTTAAAAAAACATAGTATTTTAGTCCCTTGCGCAGATGTATCTGTACTATTATCAGAACCATTACTGTCATTTAAAAACTGAGTGATGCATGCTCGTTTCTCGTGGCAAAAAAACAAAAACAAAATGCTGTCAAAGTGCATTCAGAAGTGTGTTTGTGCCCCGCTAGTGTGTGCTACTTTTACTTTTGGTAAAAAGCATACTTCTTTTACTTCTATCCTCCTGTAAAGATGCATCTATGAACACAACTAGGGAATGAACCATCAACATTAGCAGAGCAGTAAATTGGAATGACCATGACCGCTCAACTAACATGTCAACCTCAGAGCCTGCCTCCTTTACAGTTCAAAAGCATCAGTTACACATACATTCTCATTGCAATGCTTCCTTTAATGGCTGATTAACACAATATGGGAACTAAAAACCTTAGAAATAATACCTTTTCTGTGTCTGTCTTCAGTTACTATCTAATAACTCTCTTAACAGTCACTCCTTTACTGTTATTACTTTACATTCCTTCATATGATAGCAGCCACGCTCCATCATTCATGCATCTGTACTACACACAAAACAGAAAGAGGAATGTGTTGCTTGTTCCTGCTCCTGGTACTTAACCACTGTACTCCAACAGTAATCCTGGTACTTAACCACTGTACTCCGACAGTAATCCTGGTACTTAACCACTGTACTCCGACAGTAATCCTGGTACTTAACCACTGTACTCCAACAGTAATCCTGGTACTTAACCACTGTACTCCAACAGTAATCCTGGTACTTAACCACTGTACTCCGACAGTAATCCTGGTACTTAACCACTGTACTCCAACAGTAATCCTGGTACTTAACCACTGTACTCCAACAGTAATCCTGGTACTTAACCACTGTACTCCAACAGTAATCCTGGTACTTAACCACTGTACTCCGACAGTAATCCTGGTACTTAACCACTGTACTCCAACAGTAATCTACAGTTTGAACACCCGTTTTGAGGAGCTGCAGTTGTCTCAATCCAAGTGTGCCAATTTTGCAACCGCAAAAATCTGGTTGCGATAATACATAAGCACCATAAAAATCAGTGCATACCAAGAATCCCCTTTCTGAAGGAGGTACGATAGCTGGACTGCATACATATCTGCTGATTTCACTAGATTGAAATGTAATGAAAGCTTTGGAACATGTGGAGAACCAGTTTAAGATGACTTCACTGCTTAGTTTAGCAGAAGCATATATGTGTCAAGTGGGAATGGAAATCAAACCAGAAGTACATAAATATCAGGTAGCAACTGAATGTGCCAAAAACAAAAGAAATAATATAAGGTGAAGGATAAGATGAGAAGGCAAGAAATGTGGAAAATGCATAAATATAGTTGCAAGTATAGAAAACTCTTGGAATAACCTCATGTTGATCACGATCGAAAGCAGGAATGGTTAAGGAGAGGTGAATTTAAACCCAAAGACGAAAGGTTAATATTGACGGTTCAAGATAGTGGACTACATACACAGTGGTTTACAAAGTCCATTGAACATGTGGGAGAAACAGTCAAACTTAGGTTTTGTAAAACAGAATTGGAAACAACTGCAGTCTTGTTGCTGGTTATGATATACTAATGGCAGAAGGACTGAATACTGAAAGGCATAATAATGAGGCAAGACTGCTGCATTGGGGATTGTGCAAACATTATAATATTGAAGTAGGTGAAAAGCACTGGAATCATGAGCCACAAAGCATCATAAAAATGTTGAAGTTTATATCACATGGGATCATCCATTACCAACAATTCAAAAAATAGATGCAAGAAAACCAGATATAGTAGTCCATGGAAAGAAGACAAAAATAGCATTGATCACTGAAATCACTACACCCAGTGACTACAGTGTCTTAAGTACACTGAGGCAGAAAGTCATAAAATATCAGGATTTGCAGGCATTAGTGAGAGCAGTGTGGAAGAAAGATAGCCAGACATTTCCAATAGTAGTAGGAGCAATGGATCTTATAAAAAAGACTCTACAGTTGTATTTAGATATGTTACCGATACATGTAACTCTGTACAAATTGCAGAAGGAGTCATTACTGGGCACGTTGTGGGTACTGTGAAGAGCACTTCTGGCTGACATCAAAGATTGAAATAATACTAATTATATGAACTTTAATCATACTTTCACTTAGGAATGGGGTCCATTCCCATCATTGTATTAAAAACCCAAAATATTTGGAGAAATTAAAAAATGGAAGATACCATTATATTATTTATTAGGTTGTATAAATATGAAGAGATTCCTCAAGACTGGAGGCATGGGGTTATGAACCTCTCTTTAGGGGAAAGAGGAGTAGGACAAACCAGAGTCATATAGACCATTAAGTCTAACTTCATGTTGTGGAAAAATAATGGAGAACATAATATTGGAAAATTTATTCTCAGAATTGGAAAGCTTGGGACTTGAAACCATATATCAACGTGCATATTTTGAGAATAGATCTATTACCACCTGTAACATGATATTCTATAACAACCTATTAACAACTATGAATGAAAAATTGTACTGTAATTTATATAGATTTAACTTCAGCATTTGTCAGGGTCATACAGAAAACACTGATCATTAAATTAGATCAACTAGGTATTGATGTACTTTTGATAAGATGGACAGCTGCATGGCTTACAGATAGGACATGGCAACTGTCATTCAGCAATTAGACAGGTGAAATTCTTAATTACAGTAAATTTATCCTACATGGCTCTGTGCTACACCCATACTTGTTAAATTGTACCTTTCGGTCTTATCTTTTTCATCTGAGGTGTTCTACAGTCTGTATGCAAATGACTTGAAATTGAGTAAACTAATTACATGTGTTACAGATAGGACATGTCTGCAAAAGAACTTGACTAAATTGACCATTTGGGCACAGGAGAATAATATGCTGATAAATACATCAAAAACTAAGTATATGAGATTTGGGAGACATACACTGAAATATCAATATTTAATATACTACACAGTGATTGAAACTGTAGACTTATTACATGCTACAGTAAATGTTCTGTGTGTACTACCCATACCCCACTCTGCCATCTCAGGAAACAATGTGTCTCCCTAGTACATGCTACACATTAAATGTTCTGTGTGAACTACAGATATCCCACTCCACCATCTCAGGAAACACTGTGTCTCCCTAGTACATGCTACATTAAATGTTCTGTGTGTACTACCCATACAACACTTCACTATCTCAGGTTTGTAGGTTATTACTAGGCTAACTTTCCTCATGGGCCATTTTAAGCCTAGCCAATTACCCCATGTTCATAGGTTCTTAGGTTCATAGGTAAGTACTAGGCTATCTGCCCAGTGGCATTTATAAGCCTAGCCACAGAGTGATGGCTTTCACCTCCCCATTAGATTAGTAACCTGGGTCTCTGTCTAACAGGGCTCCTGAAGTGATCCCTGGGTAGAACTTACGATTACCCATCCACTCATCAAGATTTCTCTTGAAGAGGGTCAGAGAGGAGATCTGTCGAATATGGATTGGGATAAAATAAACAGCCTTGCAGGTCTTGAACCCAATACCCTATACACTATAGTCACAGTAGGTAACCACCAAGCCATCACTGCAGTAAAATTCTGCAGGGGGACTCAAACCAGGAATGACTGCCCATAAGGCAAATGCTCTGCCCACTACCCTATTGCTATGTGAGAATCAGACCTTATACCTTGGGTGTCTAAGGTAAACACCTTAACCATCATACCAACCTCTCTCCCTCAGGAAACACTGTGGGTCCCTAATACATCCTACATTAAGCCACACACTATGACACAGCAGCATGAACTCAGTCCCATCTGGCAAAGTGAAATCTGACATTAGCATCATCTGCTACACTGGGAGAAGCATATAGAGATTACGACTGTGTAGTACACTAACTTTATACACATATACTGTACAGATGTTGATGTATTAACCCAGCAATGGTAGCAAAGCTGTAAAACTATTAACCACCGCTTAATAACACATATCACGTAGCAATCACACAAACAACATATGACGCATATACACTACATAACTACACACAAGCCTTACACTTTGTATTTAGCACAAAATGCAATGTGGTCATCATTCAGGCTGTGTATGCAATACATGCATGTGCATTTATGTGGCAGTACTAGGTCAGTAAGATATGTATGTGGCATTATGGTTGATTTAACTTTGCACAGGAAATATATAAAGTAATCAGTTTAACCAGTAATGCTACCTGTCTGGAGGACATAAATATTCATTAACATCTACTGTGCAATAATGGAAGAACAAGTCAGCAGGATTTTAAATTGTTGACGCTCTATTTTTGAAATTCCTTCAATGTACAGAACCATTTGAACAGTTGCTGGATTCTCCCTGGATCACTCCTGTCAATTTTCCTCCAGTCAGCACATCCAGTCTGACATCATTGTGTGTTTCCTGGCAACACAGACAAGAGGTACAGAGTCTGACTCTCACCAAGGAAAATTGGCTAGGCTTAAAATGGTCCACTAGGGCAGCTAGCCTAGTACTTACCTATGAACATCTTCCTCAGCTATTACAGACACAACAAAAACACTGGTTAGAATATATGAAAAAAAGTGGCAAACTAAATGTACTTTCACCATTACTAAATTGGTCTCACACTTTTTATGTGAACAGTCATTTCCCCCTAATTGGTATTTATATTTGATTACCATCACATTAGAAAGATACACAGCTGATTTCATGCAATTAACAATTTATATTACTATAAGTGATACATATTACTTGGACTTCATTATTGCTCATGTCTACAGATAAACAGGCCTCTTATTACTAAAGTGACATCATAGCTCATAAACGGTATTCAGCCTAACAAATATGACCATAATGAACACTGTTCATATTGAATATAAAATCATACATTAGTTGTCAATTACTTAGCACACATATCACTGTATTCCTGCAGGTGAAACCTAGACTTGAACCTGCACATACCGCAATACTCTTCACTAAAAATAAGAATATGAACTTCTGTGCCATGCATAGTGCACTAGAAAAAGCCGTGATTTGTGAAATACTTATATCTTAAACAGTTCTCAAACAATATTGTGATGATTACAGGTGTTATATGATCATGTAAAGTATCCCCAAATGCATCTTAAGTAGCATGAAGCATGACTTAGTCACATAGTTAAGAACATTGTTCAATCTCAGCCTTGGTACAGGTTTTGTAACAAGCAAATGGAGAACAGTTATAGTCATTTCCCTTCCACAGAGGCAGGCAATTACAGACCCATAAGTTTATCGGCCTCATATGCAAAGCCATGGGAAGACTTATAAATCAGGACATAGCAAACCTCCAAACATTGGACCCATCTTAGTCTGGATTCATCAAGGGCAGGTCATACTTACTCAACTTGGTGGATTTTTTGAAAAGGCCACCAAAGCAATGGGTGAAGGCAAAACAGCACTCACTGTATACCTCGACATTGGCAAAGTGTTTGACACAACTCACCACTCAGGCATAGTGGTAAAGCTAAATAAACTGTGAATAAACCCTTAAGTCACATGCTAGATTGCCAAAAGCCTCACAGATAGGATGCAGGTAATCAAAATGGCGGGGGGGGGGGGTAGCTTACCTCCAAAAAGAGACCAGTCATCAGTGAAGTCCCCCAGGGTTCAGAGCTGGAATGACTCCTGTTCGACATCTAATTTTATGAAGTAAAAGCCAATACCAAAGGGGTCTAGCAACTAAGTTTGTAAAAGACTGCAATTTAGGAACAGTTATTGAATCTCCAAATGACTTAGCTATCCTGCAAGAAGGTTTGTCTCACATAAATAACTGGTGCTAAAATCAAGGACTGAAACTAAATGCCATAAAATGCATTATGGTATTCTTTGGGAAGTCAGCTACCCCATGGAACAACCCAGTTGTCTGGTATTTGGGAGCTTATGTGGACAGTGACCTAACTTTTGACCAGCATGTGTCTATTATTGTGTGAAACCCTTCTATATTGCACAGCTTATAAACAAAAATATTGTGTCTAGAGCTATGAATGTCATTGCCCCCCCTTTACTCAGCCCTCATTAGTCCAGTCATTGAATATAATGCCCCTTTGGCATGTTTCTGTCCAGACACATGCAACAACTGGAACACCCATATATATATATATATATATATATATATATATATATATATATATATATATATATATATATACCTTACAGAAAGGATATGTGACGCAAACAACTTCTCCTACATGGATCAACTCAAAGTCCTGTCACTATGCTCAATATCCTACATTACTGATGAATTTACTAGACATCGGCAAGTCAAATGGCATCAGAAATATCCAATCTAGGGATCTAACCCTCTTCTGCAATATCAGCAAAAGAGTTTAGAGGGACAGACATATGTCACAGAGGATACTGCTATTGTGGAACAGACTCTGCATCCACATAAAACAAAGCTCATCCCTGTCCATATTCAAGCCCAGCTTAGATCTATGGATGGGAAACAGAAAATGTATCCCAGGACTGCCCCGTACTACTAATGGATAGATACAGCTGTTAAATGCTTTAACCCATGCATGGGGTCCACTCGGATTATCTATGGTATAATTCTAGTTATTCCCATTACAGGGAAAATAAAATTAACCATAGGATGGATAAGGCCAATCTATAACCAAATGTAATAGGCTGTTTGGAGCACAAAAAGGGAAACTGCCTGGCCTTAAATAACCCAAAAAGGCAGCTAGCATAGTACTTACCTGTGAACCTAGGAATCTATAAAGTTTTCATAAATGTGCTGTGATATGTTCATGTCTATATTACTACTGATGTACCTATATACACATGGCATATATATATATATATATATATATATATATATATATATATATATATATATATATGTGCATGTTTATGATTATATAATGTTTTGGTAACATATGCAAACAAGGTCATATGAATTTTTGTACTAAAAAGCATTTTATGCACTTGTTTTACACACACACACACACACACACACATCTATCTATATATAGATATTGGCTGACAGTAGTTTAAGAAGCACAAGTGAATTGCTTTATGTTTTGTACATAAGGCCATTTGTGCAAAGGCTGAATTGGGTGACCTCATTTGGCTGATAAGGGTAAGTGGCAGGACTGGGAGGTTTGTATCTGAGTATGTGTGTTTTAGGGTTAGGTAAGAGTGAGTGTGTGAGTGTGTGTGTGTACGTATATGTGCGTGTGTGTGTGTGTGTGTGTGTGTGTGTGTGTGTGTGTGTGCGTGTGTCTGAGCTATCTTGTGTAGTGGCAGTATTATGTAAAGGGCTATTTTTGTGAGCTGCACATTAGGGTTAGGGGCAGGGTAAGGGTTAAGGTTAGTACACATTACTAACTTGGAGAAAGTGGGCAAGAGTCAAGAGCACAGACATGGTAAGGTCATGGCAAGACTAGCTGAAGTCTGAGACTGTGTGGCATTGATTGAATGTTGTCTAGGGTAGCTTGTCTCAGCTGTGCTTGATCAGTGGTATCTGTGCCAAATGTGCCCTGACCCACAGTATCAGCATGCCTTCATGTGATAGAGGTGCAATAGTATCTGTGCCATATGTGCCCTGAGCCATAGTGTCAGCATGTGGTAGAGGTGCAATAATATCTGTGTCATATATACCCTGACCCATAGTATCAGTATGGAACCATGTGGTAGTGGTGCAGGAGAATCTGTGCCATATGTGCCCCGGCCCATAGTATCAGCATGCCACCATGTGGTAGTGGAAGTCTTCTTCTTGCATGCCCTACCCATGGTAGTTGGACATCCATAGTGCTTGTGCTGCAGCATTCAGCCAGAGATGTTGTGGGTCACCATGTGCAGTCCACAATTGACACATTAGAATGCCATATGGGACTACACTGACTTCCACTGCAGTGCAACACCATGGGCATTGAAATTTCACCATCTGGCAGTGGCAGCTAAGTCCACAGCCTAAGCTGTCAGTGTGACCATTCCCATATACAGTGGTGTTGCCATGGTTGGTATCCCAATGTGTAAGTCAGCTGTGTCACCCAGCATCTATGACAATGATTATCCCTGTGTTGACTGCTATATACTGTACCTTTTAGTACTCTTTGAATGTCTGATGCCACAATAATGCTACTTTTGTTGTAATCTACTGAAAACATGTCACTACATTTTAAATGTCAAATACATTTGTTCACAGATTTGACATTTCATGATAACTTGTCATGGCAATGCAGAACACATAACATATTGTGGAATACATGAATTTATGACTAGCATATTTAACACTCTGGTACATTTTCTTAACATAACATGCAGTCATTTTGTCATTGTTGTTATGCAAGCCATTATTCAAGCACATGTTTCTGTTGTTTGCCAAAACTGGTTGCACAGGTACACATGGAACCGCATATTTTGTTTGTCATGGTATGCCTTTTTGTAGGTATTGCCACTGAATAAACTTGACAGCAACATAGCACATACATTCCACAGTCTAACAGCACAAGCTTATACAACTATCAATTCCACGTACATATGACAAAACAGGCATATGTGATTGGTATGTGTTACTGTATATTCCCCCAATATGTTTAGCATCCTACTAATCCTAACTTGTGCATGTTTCACACAAGTTGACTTTGCATTGTATATCAACACTGCAGGTATATGAAGGAGTGTACCATCAGATGTTCAGGTGTGTCAGTACCAAACAGTTATAATCTTTCTCTCTAGGCCATGGAATTCCTGACTGGGATGCCATGTGCATCGTTTGTCATTGCTGTAACCCACATGGCACATGTCTTGCATGAGGCCTGCACATTTCAGATGTTACCTTAGCTCAGTGTGCAACCTGCAGTATGGTAACAATTAAGCTACATCATGTTAGTAATACGTCATCTGAGTTATGTATTTTAAGCTCACTTCAGTGCACCTCCCTTATCCAGCCATTGTGGTCTTCTACTTCCACCCACCAACCCCAAAACTGCCAACCTCCTTTTCAGAGTGTGCCGCATACACACACTAGAATCCACATATGGGATGGATATCTCTTGGCATTATGTGTAACAAGAGCATTGATCCCATGCATGACAGATACATATCAATATCTCTACAATAGTTGCTGTGCATGTACTATGTTCCTCTTTCTCTAACAATTCTGTACTTCTTTACAGGCATCTTCATACATTTCTTCTAGTTGATGCCACATGGTACATAAATGCTGATGTAAGTAAAAAACAAATCATTTTATAATATTTCTAATGTTTTCCATGTATGGGTCACATAGGAATTCATGTGCCTATCACATATGGTGCTGTTATACCATCATCTTTGAGTACATCGTTGGGTACATATCACATGTGATCTTTGTAAAAGTATGTGTCTGGTGTGCCTGTAACTCAAACGTCTAAGCCAGCCAATGATGTATTGCTTTGACCAGCATATATAGGCACAACCTTTATTTACCATGCCTGGATGTTTCCCTTACGTTCTTCTGATCATCTTGTGAAGCATGTGATAGCTCTTCTTCAGACATCTGGGTTTCATTAGAACCAGAACACTCATTCATCTACCTACTTAACGGAATAAACTACTTGAAACTTCAATAAGGCATCATTATTCTTCTCACAGGGAGGGTATCAGAAACAGAGTCTTCTAGATCTGCTAGCTACAGTGATTTTATCTGGACTAATCCTTTGCATTTTTTACGACTGGGATTCTTGGGGTAGATTACCTACAATTACAGCTGGTAGACCACCATTTTTGATGCAGTCATAATATGCAGCATGGAAATCATGGTGACCGTTTGTACACTCTTATCTGATGTGCACTACAGTGTACCTCGAACATGTCCAGACATCTTAATCATGATTTCAGTGTGACAGTTACTTGCTCATCGGTGATCCATGTTACAGTGTGCTCTGCTGACTGCATCCTCAACAGGTGTGGGTGGGGGGTCTGAATGGTATCATGAACCAGGCCTCCAGTGGATAAGCTCAGTCATCTCTTGGCATAAATGGACAGAATATTAGCATAGTTGCATCACACACAGCATGGGAACACAGAATACACTTGTCTTATATACAGGTATACTTACCAAGCAGTAGTCCCTCAGGGATTTTACCCTCTTGTAAGAATGTCCTTAGAGCAGTCTTCTTCAGTATAGTTGCATCATGCACACCAAGATATGCTGCCATTAACTTAATGATGAGAATGTCTGCTAAACACACTACCTGACAAATGAGCGTCCGTCACTCTTTTCATTTGAAGTACAGTTCTGCACCTTGTCCATAAGGGGTTCTGATTGGTGTGTGGGTGCAATCACTAGCACATAGGACACAGTTAAAATTGACCTGCTACTCTCATAGTGTTGATGGGATGTGACTGAACTCATCTCCCTTGCTGCACATGACTGCCAGGAACCGACCTAGTACATGACTAGCAGCTGTCTGGGACACCTCTATGGTATCAACCATGTGTTGCTGGAATGTCCCAGATGTAAATTTACCAATGATCAGACACATCTTTGTTTCTACTGGGACAGGGTTACCACACAGGCTGCATGAGGACAGCCTGCAGCACCTCTCTCTGCAGTCTGTCTAATATTCATTGAACATATAGTTCGGTTAACTGCAGCCTGGCTTGCTGCTGTGTTGATTGTCTGCAGATGTTTGGAGACATTTGTAGATCATCCTCCAACATCACATGTAGAATCCCATCCTGCTATAGTGCAGAATTCATATTTGCAGCTTTTTCTGAGGAATCTACAAATAATATGTCACAATTGTAGGATATTTTCTACAAACAAATGTGGCTTCCACTGAATTCTTGCTGTAAAGTAATGGCATATTCAACCAATACTAATTTATCACTTCTTCTTGTCGTCAGGCATACATATTGTGTTTTGAAATTGGGCATATTTGTGTAGAATCTACAATTAGCCTACGCCATATTCATTATCACATGCACCTCACTTTCGGTTGTTCTTGGAACTGTGCTCACTCTTAGTTCGTAAAAGCACTACGTCTGTGTGCTGATCTGGGCGCAACTTTCTTTTGGAATCTGGCCCTTAATATGCCTGCTTACTGAATCTCTCTCTTTGGAGTAAGTGTTATGGGAGTTTTGTAAGTGTAAGTGAAATACAGGTTGTATTCTAGAACACAGGAATTAATATTAAATGCCATCTGCTCAGGTGAAATGAAAGTTAGTAGTGGGATACACTCAGGGCCATTACTGAAATAATCCTTTTCAGTATATTCATTATTGACAGTCTTCCTAGAGTCTGTTAAGACCCGCTACAAATATGTTTCATGAATGAAGTGTAATAATGATAAAAAGGGACTTGGAAGTCTGAAGGTTGTTTGAATGTTCAAAAATATGACACTAACATTTTAATGTAGCAATTTTAAAGTACTCTGCAATAGGAGGAATCTGAAGATCTGAAATGTAAGTGAATAACATGTAATAGAAAGAAATAAAGGTAGACAGGAACCTGAGTTTGCACACATCAATAGAGCAATTAAAAATAAGCAAGCCATGAATGAACTTAACATAAAGACAAGGAAAAATACTTAAAGTTGCATTTGAAGAATCATCATCAGTAAAGAATTTGTTATCCCACCATATAATCTTTATTTACTTATCTGTGTATTAGTTATGTATTTATCACTTCTATCACTTTTATTTCTCTAAGCCCCAGTGGTTCAGCAGTAACGTTGTTGCCTCACAGCAAGAAGTTCTCCCATTCGATTCTCGGCTGGAGCGCCTTCTGTGTGGAGTCTGCATGTCCTCCCTGTGGTCGAGTGGCATTCGAAAAATGTGTGAATGGGCGTGCCTTTGTTGAAGGTTAGGTGTCGGGCTGGCACCATAAAATTCGACTACCAATCGTTAGCGGACCGGAGTTCCACTGTGGCAACCCCCAACCAAGAAAAGCCAAAAGAAAAACAACATTACTTTTATTTCTCTGTAAAGTGTTGATTTGTTTTTATGATTTATGTATTAATGTATTTTATTATTTGTTTATCATTTACTAGCTGAGTTGATCCATGGACCCTTTTCTGTCATGTCCTGGGCACAAGAATAAAAAAAGTGTTTATAAAATCACAAGTTTAGTACACCCAATCAATCAGCAAGTTTTTGGGGATGAAGAAGAACTCAAAAGGTTATTTATTAAATGTACTAACAATGTAAGCCAACATGACACATGGCCCTTCCAGAGGTAACCAAGGAGCATTGTTCTCTCAAGTGATTTGTTCAGAGTCCCATGGCAGGCAAATAGAAAATGAATGAAATCCTGTACCCTTGGATAGATGAAGTAGATGATCAATACTACCATTTAATTATCTGTGCTAAATGCCAGGTAAAACAGTCAGTAAACTTGCACAGCATAGGGCAAGCATGCAAATTTCATGCAGATAGTTACCAGAGGTCAAGACTGAATCCTAGTTCATGGAGCTGTAAGCCAGAAAGCGTATCACTGAATCACTGTGCTACAAAATGCTTGAGACATTGAAGAAAACTAAACAACACCTGTGCAGCTTATGTACCAGATGCCTCACTAAGAGACACTAAAAGAAGGTGCAAGCCTGCTCATTTAGGAGTCTGGATTCAGTTCATAGTCCAGAGCACTGGTATGCTAACTTGGGAAGGAAATGAAAAGTGTATGACTAACTCTCCCAAGGATGGTGGCAGAGGACTTGCTGTGCTGTAACACTGAAGACTTAGCCCCATTTAAAGGTTGTGCATGACAACTGTACCAGCTTTCACTAGTGAAGTAGTAGTAGATATTTGGGGAGGTACAAATGTAGTACATGCACAGTTTTGATCTCCCCTCATGTTTTGCATTCAGCCATCCATAAAAATAAAAGACTGCAGGTGGATGTACATTTCATCTGACTATTCATGGTGGTACCCAGGTCTTGTCACATCTATGTTGTTAGACAGGGCTGTGTATTCTATGAGATTATAGATAATGGGGAAGAATGCAGGTGAGACTGTCTCATAAATGCTAATTTCTGCATCAGAGAACAAGACACTTGCATAATTAGGAACATACTAAAATTCAAAACAATAGTGTACTCCTTCAGGAAGGGGAACAGAGTAGAAATACTCAGATAATTAAAAGAAATAAAATAATCCAACAAAATATTGCCATTAGTATGATCATTCTGAAGACAAATAATTATTTCTTCTTTTCAGGAAGGATTGCAGTATGCAACACTATTGTAGCTAACTTAAGAATGCACAAGACAGATAGGTAAAATGTAAACCAAGCAGAACCATAACAAGGGTGAAAGACATAGCTGCTCCAATGCAAGTTGTTAGTAGGCACAATTAATAGGTTATGAGGGGCTGTAAGTACATGCAGCAAATGACTTCAGTGATGAATCTGTTAAGATATTGCAGAAATGAATGGGAATACTGCATTCACGGTTAAGGTGAAGCTAGTGAATTTAGCAAGATGGCTGTTATAGTTGTAGTGAGAAGATCGCTATGATTACAGCAACGTAGACAATTTTTTTTTTTTTTTTTTTTTGTAGTCATCAACTTTGAATTTAGAGATGGGTCCCGGATGACCTGGCTCTTAACCTAAGTATACACAAAAATATTTACAAACCTCTCTTTCTCAAGGCATCATGGAAGATGTTTAAATTATATCTGAAACAATGGAAATGCTTCTGTAAAATGACTGAAGGACCCATATACATGCAAAGGAATCTTGTAATGTAATTAATCAAACAAGTGAAGCTCCACTAGATATGAGCAATTTTTGTTTATAAGTGTTTACTAGGCTGATGACCACAAGGGCCTTTTTAAGCCTAGCAATGCACCCCAAATCTCTGACAAGTTCTGATACCCTTGATAAGTGTAAGCAGAGGCTTGGGAGATGAAAAATTTACAAGCAGGGGCCTGGGAGGTGAACCATTTACAGGCTGCCTGTGTCCACTAGAGACATAGGCGCCAAACCAGGGATTAATTTCCTGTTCCCCATCCAATTATCCAAGTTACACTTGAATTGGGTTAGGGAGGAACTCAGGTTCACATGGATGAGGAGCCTGTTCCAGAGACGTGTGTAGTCCCTGTGATACATACCTATCTCTCCAGCATGTACTGTTTATATCACAGGCAAGGTGTAAGTCTTTAGAGTGGATAATTCTGGTGCTGTTTGTTTTGTGGATATGCAGGTCCATCAGAGTGGGGTCTGACAATGCCCTGTAGGCCATGCATATATCTCCCCTCAACAGCCTGTAGGAGACAGAATACAAGGATAGGGCCTTGCGGCGGTCTATATAGGACATTTTACTTATGCCCTGTATTTTTTTTTGTGAGGAACCTCTGTGCACATTCCATTTGTTGGATATGTCTGGTTAGGTACATACCAAATGGGGGCATTATACTTAATAATAGGTCTGATTAATGACAAATACAGTAACTTATTTGGACCTATATGTCATACATTTGTTTATAAGTTGTGCAACATAGAATGATTTCTTTACTACTATAGTCAAGTGATGGTCAAAGGATAGATAACTGTCTATGTGTGTCCCTAAGTCCCTGACTGCTGGGTCACTTCTAAGGAGTGTATTTTCAATATAATAGTGACTAGGGGTGGATGACTTCCAAATGGATACTGTTATGCATTTCTTGGCATTTAGTTTTAGTCCATGGCTCTGACACCAGTTGTTTGTTGGTGTGAGTCCTTCCTGGAGTACATTTACGTTGATGTGAGATTCAATGACAGCTCCTAATTATTAATTATCTGCAAATTTTGTCAGCCAGAGACCACTGCCATTGGCCTTGATTGCAGAGAAGTAAATGCCAAAAAGGAGCATTCCAAGGACCGATCCCTGAGGGATTCCACTTGTGAGTGGCCTCTTTGAAGAGATGGACTCTCCAATTCTAACTTCCTGGGTCCTGTCTGTGAGACAGTTGGCTATCCGCCGGGTGACATACAGGTTTGTACCTAACCTCCTGAGTTTGTCAATCATGCTCAAGTGGGGTATTGTGCCAAATGCCTTGGCCAAGTCAAGGTAGGCAGTGTGAACCATTTTGCCCTAATCCATTCTTTTGGTGACCTTCTCATAGAAGTCCAACAGGCTGAGTAGGCATGACCTGCCCTTGATGAAACCAAACTGGGTTGGGTTCAATGTCTGGAGGACTGCTATATCATTATTCCATGATAATTCTTTCCATGGTTTTGCATATGACTAGTGAGACCTATAGGCCTGTAGTTTCCAGGGTCTGTAGATGGCCCACCTTTATGCAGAGGGATGACTGTTGTTCCATTCATGAGGCACTTTTTTATAATGCCCATTGCTCTACTATTTCTAGAACTATCTGGTTATCCCTCTTCAACACTGCCCTCGTTTCTGCCTGGTATTTTATGATAGTGTGTCTCGCTCTGTACGTATGACACTGCAGTTACTGGATGTAGCAATTTCAATGATCAATTCTTCTTTTGCCTTCTTTTCATGGACTACTAATCTGGTTTTCTCGCATCTATTTTTTAAACTGTTGGTAATGGTTGATCTCCTGTGATATAAACGTCATGATTTTTTATAATGCTTTGTGGCTCATATTTCCAGTGTATTTCAAATACTTCAATATTATAATGTTTGTGCAATCCCCAATGCAACAGTCTTGCCACATTATTATGCCTTTCAGTATACAGTCCTTCTGCCATTTGTATATCACAACCAGCAACAACATGTGCGACTGTCTCATAGGATCATAGGAAGTTACTAGGCTATTGGCCCTGAGGCTCTTATAAGTCTAGCCAAGAGTTTATCCCATTCATAGACCAATCAACACCCAATGCCCCTGTCCAGCAGAGACATGAGTGGAATCCCAAGGATGTATTTTCTATTTCCCATCCAGTTATCCAGATTGTGCTTAAAAAGGGGTAAAGAGGTACTCTGCTTGACACAGAAAGGGAGTCTATTCCATAGATGGGGGAGTCTCTGGGACACAAATCTGTCCCATCAGCAAGTCCTATTGATGTCACAGACCAGGTTGAGGCCATGTGTGCAGGTTACACGAGTGGAGCTTGACTTGTGGATTTGCAGCATTCCCATCAAGGTGGGGTCCGATATCGTCTTGTATGCCAGACAGAGGTCACCACAGAGGAGTCTGTATGAAACAGAGTAGAGGCATAGGGCTTTTAGCCTATCTGAGTATGGTAGATTTTTGAGGCCCTGGATTATCTTGGTAAGGAACCTCTGAGGTCTGTCCAACTGCTGCATGCGCTTGCAAGGTACATGCCGAATTTGGCATTTTACTCAATAATGGGCCTTATAAGGGAAGAATACAGGGTTGTTATGACCTCCTTGTCCCTGGATGAGATACCCTTACTTATGAAGTGGGCCATGTAGAAAGCTTTCCGTGCAATGGAAGCAACTTGGTGGTCAAAAGTTAGGTTGCTATCAATCTGGGTACCCAAAAACCTTACGACTGACTGCGTGCTTAGAACATTGTTATTAATGTGATAATTTGTGGGGACATTTCCCTCCCCAAAAGGAATGATGATGCATTCTTTTTGTATTCAGCTTGAGGCCATGTTTCTGGCACCAGTCATTTGTTTGGGTGAGACCCTCTTGGAGGATGTCCACATCACTAGGGGAATTGATATAGCTCCCAACTTGCACTCATCTGCAAACTTGGTCAGCCATAGCCCACTCGTTTTGGCCTGTACCTCAGAAAAGTATATCACAAATAACAGAGGCCCCAAGACCAAACCCTGGGGTACACCACTCGATATGGGTTGACTGCTTGTGGTGTCTTCCCCTATTTTGACTAGGTGGGTTCTATCAGTGACCCAGTTGGCTACCCATCTCATAACATATGGATTGATGCCTAGTTGAGAGAGTTTATCTATTATGCCTGAGTGGGGAATAGTGTTGAAGGCTTTGGCCAGGTCAAGGTAGGTGGCTTGCACTGGCTTCCCCACATCCATGGCTTTGGTGACTGTCTCAAAAATGTCGACCAAATTTAACAGACATGACCTCCCCTTGATGAAGCCAAACTGTCTGGGATCGAGTGTTTGGAGGTTGCCAATGTCCTTGTTAATGAGGTCCATGATAATCTATTCCATGCCCTTGCAGATCAGGCAAGTTAGGCTGAAGGGTCTATAATTTCCCAGATCAGTGGACGGTCCACCTTTGTGTAAAGGGATGACAGTGGCTGTCCTCCACTCAGTTGGAACAAAATCGGTACTCAGGCTTTGGTTGAATAGGGTGCCTAATAGTGCTGCAAGTTCCTGCCTGAGTTCATGTAGGGTGCAGCCTAGGATGTTATCATGTCCCATGGAGGCTGTATTTTTTTGCCTTTGAAAGAGCAGTGATGACCTGATCTCTTTTACAAAACCTCCCACCTGTTCAATGGACTTTGTAAACCAGCATATATATAGTCCACTGTCTTGGACCCCCAATATTAGCCTTTCATCTTTTGGTTTAAATTGACCTCTCCTTAACCATTTCTGCATTTGATCCTGATCAACATGAAGTTGTTGCAAGAGTTTCCTATACTTGCAACTATATTTATGTATTTTCCAGATTTGTTTGCCTTTTCATCTGATCCTTCACCTTACATTCTTTCTTTTTTTTTTTTTTTTTGTACATTCAGTCACTGCATGATTTTTATCTACTTCTGGTCTGATTTACATTATCACTTGATGCCGATATGCTTCTGTTAAACTAAGCAGAGAAACATCTTGGACTTTTTATCCTCATGTTTCAAAACTTTCACTACATTTGGGTCATCTGAGGTAAGCAGATATGTCTGCAGTCCCACAATTAAGGATCTATAAGTGTAATCAATTTTGAGTAGGCCCAAACCTCCTTCAGAAAGGGCATTATATAGTCTTGGTATGCACTGATTTTTATAAATCATTTGATGAGCATGAAGGATCTTTCTTGTTTTCCTGTCCAACCTATCCAGCACCTTTTGGGGCCAGTCAATCATTCCAAAATTGTAATTTAAGGCAGGAAGAGCAAATTGGTTTATTGCTTGGATTTTTTCCTAGATATCAGTGTTGCTTTCAGTATTAGTTTAAGTCTTCTAAAGTATTCCTTACTTCATTTTATTCACATTTGTTCATGCTTTATTGTTGATCCTTTATCAGTTCCCAAATATTTATATACTCCCTCTTGCTCAAGTTCTTTTATATCATATTCCTGTCGCAAACTGATGTTTTCTTGTTGCTGCAGCTTTCCTGCTTTAAAGGTTGTTTTGCACATTTATCAACACCAAATGCCATTCTTATATGATCTGAAAAAGTTTTCACCACTTACAGTTGTGCTTTCCGTTCCTAATCTGATGAACTATACAATTTTAAATCATCTACAAAAAGATGAGAAGTCTTTGCAATTTGTTGTTTTCTGGGAGCCAAATTGTAGCCATGACCTAATCTGTTAAACAGACAGCTTAATGGGTTAAAGGCAAGACAAAAAAGCAGTATTGACAAAGATTCACCCTGGAATACCCCATAGAAATGTTTATCCATTAAATAATTTCTTTTATCATGGCTTGACTGCAAAGTGGTTCGCCACTGTTTCATGGTTGCTGTAATGTAATCAATCAGTGTAGGGTGTATCTTATACATTTTTAAGCACTCTTTTATCCATGAACGTGGGATACTGTGAAATGCTTTTTTGTAGTCTATCCATGCCATACTTAAATCCTTCCCCTTTTTACAGTTCTTCATCATGACTTTATTTAACAACAAATGATCCTTTGTCCATATGACTTTCTTTTGTTACCCTTTTGTTCTATTGCCATGATTGAATTTTCTTGTAAATGACTATAAACTCTATTGGCATCAATTCCAGTATATAGTTTTACATCAACAGAAGGCCAGTATAGGTGGCTTCATTTACAATGAGCTCTGCACACAACTGTGTATTGCCTTTGAGGTTGAGGACATAGGCAAAGAATGCTTTGTGGTTGTCCTTGGCCTGGGAGGCCAAATTTACCAGAAATTTGGCTTTGGTAGATCTTTATTTGTCCTCTGAGTTGTTTGTTTAGTTTGATGAGAGTGCTTTTATCCTGCTGGGTGGTGCACCTCCTAATTTTTGCCATGATTTTCTTCCTTCTGTTATACAGACTATAGATTTCGTGATTCTGCCAGGGTGGCTAGTTTTTTTTTCATTAGTTCTGTACTTCTTCTGGCTGGGTACATCTGTCTCTTTGTAACTATTAACACACTTGTATATAGTTTCTGTGAACAGTTCTGCATAGGCAGCAGTGTTCTCAGGATTTATGGGAGCTTGAAATTTTGCCAGGTTATCACTTAATAGCAGAAAGTTAGCCTTGGAGTAGCTCCTGCGTATTGCAGGGTTAGCTGGGGGTACAGGTTTTATTTTTACTACAAAGTAGACCATTTTGTAGTCTGACCTTACCAGGGAAGACATTACACTAGGGTTGTGGAGCACTCTCCTATATTAGTGAGGACCAAATCCAGTATGGTTGCAACCCTGGTTGGTGAATTGACAATCTGGTCCAGGGAGTTTGTGTTTACAAAATCCAGGAATCTCTGTGCCTGTAGGTTTGGTGTCATACAGGATTCCCAGTTAATAGTGGGCTAATTAAAATCACCCAGGAGTATGGTATTGGGTTGGATTGTGAGTGCTTCTAATATGTTTAAATACACAGTATGGGTTTTCTGGGTCATAGAGGGGGGGCTATAGCTTGCAAGGATGTGGTATTGGATTTTGTGTATGGGAATTTGAACATGGAGTAGCTCAAGTGCATTGTCCTGTTTGACCAGCCTTGAGGTATATTTATTTTTAATGTAAACTGAGACACCTCCACCTTTAGTCCCTGTCTGTGTAGTAGCTGTTATAAATGTGTGGAAGGCATTAAACCTTGCACTGTCAGTGTGCACTCCATGGCTTTAAACCATGTCATAGTGACTGCACAGACATAAGTATTCTCTAGGGTAAAGAGAGCTTCTAGGGAGTGAAGTTCTTTGTGTAGAGTCCTAGCACTGAACAGTAACACCTTTAGATTTTCTTGGTTTTGATTTGCTTTATCAGAAGTACTATCAGTTTGTCATTGCCTAAAAAAGGCAGTATGGGGGAAGGCAGTGTTTCACCTAAAATGCGAAAGCCTAGAGGGGAGAGGTGCAGACGATCCCTGACAAAGCAGCGTGATCTGTTGACCATCTCTTTCCATGCTGACAAATATTGAACCCCCTTAGAATGACACCAGAAACTAAGCCAATTATTAAAGTCACTTTTGTTTGTATTATGGAATCATCCTTGAAGAATGTAAATGTTGCTCAATACTAGGCTCATACCAGCCTGGGACACATATTCAGAGAGTTCCATATAGTCTAGGGAGGTATGTCTCAGGTTACTTACACTCACACGAACTATGACTGAGTCATACTGGTACTTGTGGTCCAATGACCTGAGTGCATGTGGAATATGGTGGATACTAGCTCCTGATAAGCAAGTGACTATGACTTTCTTCTTACTCAGCCTTGTGAGAGGGATATCAGTGTGTCTCACAATGGAGTCTCGAATGACCAGAATGTTTGCTTGTGTGGTGGCTTGTCTTATGAGCTTAGATCTAGACACTCCATGAGATGTGGCTGTGTGTTGATGCGGGTGTTGTTTTGAAAGTGTGTATTTAGGATTGTTGAGGGTATTTGTTATATTTACATCATCTTGGAGGTCTTTGCAGTTTAGGAAAGTTACATTTAAATGCCTCATCATATGTGGGTCTATATGTCTGCTTTGAATTGTGTGTGATGGGTACAGCATGTGTACTACTGACAACCTTATTGACATTTGGAGTATTTTTATGTGAGAGCTTTGCCTCCAGTGACATTGGGTAAATTCATCTCTAACATACCATATCAGTTTGTTTGAGAGTTAACTGGTTTTCAGTAAACATGAGGCAATTTCTACATTGTCTCAGGATGCCAATATCCACCGAGCTAGTAATGGAGATAGTGGGAAAGTACATATCCATAGCAACAGACCTTTTTTATTGATTAGACATTTGGAGTGAGAATGTAAAGCAATGTCAGGAGTATCCAGTTTGCAGCTCTGGGGACAAGTGCTTGTCACTGCAAACTAGTTATCCTGTGTTCAGCTAGGTATTGGTGAAATTTCAATTGTGCTTTTACAGGAAAAATGTCACTCAAGGTGTCTGGGTCTGTACAGGGCACAGCCAAACACTTGAGGGGAAAGTAATAACTAATAACTAAACCCTGAAAATTTAAGGATGAAGTATTTAGGCAGATATTCTGAAGTTAGAAACAAATTAAAAAATCCCTTAAACTCCATCTCTCCTCAAAATGGATATGCACCTGCACCCCTATAGTCTACCCCATAACCTAACCTTTCTCAGAATACTTATTCTCTCCCACTGTTTAACTAGCCCACCCCACATTTTCCTTTTCAGATCTACTCCTTCTGCTG
This sequence comes from Protopterus annectens, assembly GCF_019279795.1. NCBI lineage: Eukaryota > Metazoa > Chordata > Ceratodontiformes > Protopteridae > Protopterus > Protopterus annectens. Next base: position 58,994,593 of record NC_056730.1, on the reverse strand, counting down.
TCACTGTAGCCTCTGCTATCCCCACTTTAACCCTTCTGCCTCTCTTTCTTTTTCTCTGTACTACGCTCAACTATCTCTCTACTTGCATCTCACTTACTCTCATACAATTTTTCACTTTCACATGCACCCAAGTAAAAATAACTCTACTCTATTTCTTCAAATGATTCTATGTATTATAACATTGGTTTGTATAGTTATGCTTTTAGTATGCAATACTGCTGTATTATATACTGTATACAATGTGTTAATACTTTATCTGTCTGCCTATGTAACTCTATGTGGAGCTTTTCTCCCTGGGCCTCCACTGAAAATGGGCTTTTCTTAGACCCAGTGGACTTTCCCGGTAAACAAATGCAATAAATAAATAAATGCATAAATAAATAAATAAAGTACTACTTACGGAAAACAAAGAATTAACTTGTCTAGAGTGATGAAAAGCAGGGACCATACCTCTCAGCTGTCCAGATTTTCTCAGCATGTCCAGAATTTTGACACATATGTTTGGTCTGTTTCTCACAAAATTGTGGTTTTCTGGAAAATCAATGGTAACTCATTGAGAAATGAAGTCAGAAAATAATGGTAAACATCTGAATTTCAGACTTCATATCCTTCAGAAAAAAATCATGCTAATACAACTCCTGTTATGCTATCAACTTTCTAAGTTTTTAAGAGCAATATTTAAAAAGTTTCCTCATTTTTGGGCCTTTGTCCCCCATTCTTTGTGGCATTATTCAGATTTCTTGCTCTAAGAGCTTGAGAGGTATGGAGGGGAGTCACATGAATGGCTACTGCCTGGGTACTACTAGTGCTGGTATTATTTCACTGTATTAAGAACACCCGCAAGATAATATATAGTTTATTGTGCAAAGATTTAACTTTAAGGGCTTTGTGTCAGGATAAGAAAAATAAAGTCTTGATGAAGTACAATATGCATACATCAGTAAGACAAACAGCAGACCTCATAGATAAAACTGACCAGGCCTACTGTCATAACTTTTTTTTCCGTATTACTTCTTTTAACTGGATGCTCATTTTGAACCACATCTGTTTTATATTATGGCATGCTTAGGTAAATCACTGAACTATGACTGGTTAAATTTGGTGTCTTCAACTAGGAATTAACTATTAATTGCTTATTACAAGACAAACAACAGCCACATTTATAAACATTCATATGTCAATGCTAGAAATGAGCTTTAACTATAGCTGATAAAAAAACATCTAATCAAGAAAAATAAGAAAGTTTAGGGCAGCTGATGAACAGAAATTAAGGTAGGGATATGTCAATGTATTCAAACTGTTATGTGACAGAATTTTCTTGCTTTGTGTCATTTCTCACATTCCTGCCTGTGTGTGACATGTATAGTGTTGATTATTTAAATTATACACTAAGCAGACCATTAACAGAAACATTTTTATATACTGGATGAACTATGTATACATTTTTTACCACTAAGTGCAGAGTGATTGAAACATTGTTGCATTTTCCTATGATTGTGAAAACATTGCCTTATTCCCTCACTTTATTTTCACAAATATTGCGAGCTAGCGTGACTTGTCTTAAGGATTGCTATATTTATTCCACATTAATAAAATATTATTGGATGGAGCTGTAATTTTTTGTAAATAAAGTGTACTTGCCATTGTAGAATTGTTTTAAATTGTCTAAGTACAATAAAGAGTTAATTTGTAAAAAAAATGAAAACAAAATGTGTTCCTGCAAAATAATTATGTTGTTTTTAAGATCAGGCTGATAATTAAATAATTATATATATATATATATATATATATATATATATATATATATATATTTACAGGAAGGCATAGTGGAATACATAGCTGATAGCTGTTAACCAGATACAGATGACATTTTTCTTGGGATTCGGAATAGGCTACCATCACGAGTGATAACTCAAATATTTTCCTGCTGGAGGTAGCCCTTTCCAATTCAGAGACGGCCCTACAAAGTGAATCGATGTAGTCTGTAGAATCACATTGCCTCGCGAGCTACAGAGATCCTGGTGAGCTTTATGGTGTTTTAGTCTGTAGAATCATTGGGGTGGGATGTCTCTTTGGCTGCTATTAATGAGGCACTCCAAGAGTATGGCCTGTGCTAACTAGCCATGTGTTCTTCCCTGGTAATGTCGGTGTACCATCAAAATGTCGTGGCTGAAGAGTGCAACAACGGATATCCGAAAGTAAGTTTGCACAGGTTTGTATGTTTGAAAAAAAACATGCCAAATGCACAACAGTGAATGGTATTGTGCATTCGCTGTTGTGAGTATGGCATATTGAGTGGAGATGGCACTATAGTGAGGATTCGGAAATGTACCCTTTCCCTCACTGTAGTGCGATCTCGGAGTTTGTATATATAAGTAGCAAGGGGTTTGGGAGGGTTCAGGGGGTTTGCCCCCCTGCAAAGCGTGTGCTGTGTGACTCTGGATGTGGTGGTATGTTCGAAAAATAGATTTTTTTCGTTCTTTTTCTCAGTCACTATCATAATTTTCGACAATGTTTTTCAAGTATGTAAGTACTCGCAACAAACATGTTCAAAATTATGATAGTAAACCAAAATGTCTGTGATAAGGCATTTAAGCAGCTAAGGTGAGTCACCAAATTACTCAGCCACATAAAGTAGCTCAGCTGGCCGAGTTAATGGCCAAAAGTTTGCATTTACCCATTACTTTCAATAGGTCAAACTGTACTGAAAGTAAGTTCTGGGGAGTTTAGCACACAGTTAGTGGTGGGAGGTGTGTGCATGTCTATATGTGTGTTGCTGTATGTGCAGGTGTATACAGAGGGTGAGTAGTCTCAGGTGAGAGTGTGTTTGTGTGCGCGAGACTGAGGGTCTGCTTGAGTGGTCATGCTCACAGTAGGGAAGATAGTTGGGGATAGGTAGGGTGGGTTTGTGAGTGTGTGTTTTTATGTGTGGTTGTGTGTTTATGAGTGTGATTAGGAAAGGGGAGCTATGTGTGTGTGTGTGTGTGTGTGTGTGTGTGTGTGTGTGTGTGTGTGTGTGTGTGTGTGTGTGTGTGTGTGTGTGTGTGTGTGTGTGTGCGATTGTGTGTCTAATTGTTTTTATGGGAAGGTCTGCCATAGCTATAAACTTCCCTTGCAAAGTAGCAATGGAATCCTGTAATACTTGAGGAGAGGGAAATGCTAGACACCACAGAATTTAAAATATTACCGTAAAACACTTAAAATATTAATATAACAACAAAATGTTTTATAGCATGAAAGATGTATGGGGGGAACAATAGACACCAGAGACTATAATTAAATATTACTCTAAGTCACCTAAAAAAATACAACAAAGAAAGGTTTTTGAACAAAAAAGACATACTGAGAGGACACAAGACATTAGAGTTATAAGAAACAGACAAGGAAAATGAGACAAAATCAGGGATGTTGTGTAAAATCAGGGTGAAATGTGAGAGAGAAGAGGGCCTTTGCTAACAGGATGGATGAATGTGCCAAAGGTGATTACCTCAAGAAAGTAGTAAAACTATGGGATTTGCAGATATGCAAATTAACCAATAATGAGGTCTTTCCTCAATGTGGCTAACGTGTCTCAAAACAGGGTTACGTATTACAAAATCAAAGTCACGAAACTTCAAATACCATATGGTCGACACCATATGATCGAAGTTCCGTAACATCAAAATTAAAAAAAAAATAAAACAAATAAAAACGTACCCTGATGGGTTAAAGTAGGGGGACAAGACCCCCTGCACCCCCCACATGGGAGACTGCACCCCCACACCCCCCGCTACTTAAATATACCAACTCCAAGATCGCACTTTAATGAACTACAGTGCAGAAAAGGAAAATTTCCCTTTCCTACACTGTAGCGTGATCTCGGAGTTGGTATATTTTAAGTAGAGGGGGTGTGGGGGGTGCAGGGGGGCTTGCCCCCTGCCTACAGCCTTTACTTTTCTTTTTTTTTTAATGTCTATTTTGACGATTTCGAATTTACAATTGTTCGATCATTAACTGTCGACCTTTAGTGATTCGAACAACTGTAAATTCGATGTTCCAGTAGGAACCCTCAAAATAGCACTTCCTGTGATCATAGAAACTGTTGCTTCAGGCCACAGAAGTTGCCATGAGTGCAAGGCACTCTCTCTGAATCTACCCCTTTTTGTTTACTTTTACATGTTTACTAATACGATTGAGGGAGTGTTTTATTCTGTAAAGGATATCGATTATCTAGTGAGTATTCCTATTAGATGAATGGTATTGCTGTATGGATAGGTTAAACTTTGTAGCTTAATTATTGCAGGGATTACCAGTGTGGATAGCTGCACACAAAAGTATGTGTATATAATATAGCGGCACAATGGATAGTGAGTTGTAATGGAATATGAACATCTCACTTAGACTATGCCAGTATAAACCAAACATATATATAGCCAGGAATAAAAAAAAACTTAATAAAATAATAATAATAACAAATACATGTTCATTAGTTCATGATATCACAGAATAACACATTCACATGGTTTGCTTGGCACAATAGCAGTACTGGACTCTATAAAACATACAGAGAAACTGCAGTAGATGACATACTCAATAGCACTGCCACATTTAAATGGCTGTACCAAAGGAACAATGAAATTATACTCCTTCAGTAGATACTGCTAATTATATGGGATTCATGATTATTAATATAAATGTTTTTATGATTTGTTTTGGTCCCCTCAGATGTCATTTATACCAGCCTGGGCCTGCATGCTGCATATACTGGCATTCTCCTACCCTCCTGACTCTCTCTTGTATTGCTGAGGCTGGTCATGGATCTTATGGGCATCCTGGGGCTGAGCTACCTGTGCTGCCCTGTGTTTTTTTATATTCTCTACCCCCCATGCATGCTGGTTTCTTCTAAGGACATCTCTCCTCTTAAGACCATACCTCTTCTTAAGGAACATCACCAGTGAGTGCCCTCCGCCAGAACAGGCAAGGCCATCCATCCCTGCCATTCCATCAGTCACCCAAGCTGCTAATAGAATCCAGGTCACCTGGGCTGTAGTTAGGGCTTCATCCCTCTATGCCATGAAAGTAGCTAATACCTTTCTTTTTATTCACCTTCAATGCTCTGTAGTAGCCTGTATCACTTGTGTCTTGGCTAAAAAGGGCAATTATTGTCATTCTACCAGCCCTGTTAATAAAGTGAAATTAATTAATTAACCAACCAATCAATCAATTATCAATGGCATGTTGTGACACATGGATGTCCATAAATATACCACTGCACAACAGAAACAGGAGGCAGATCAATATTTGACTGCAATACAGCTGTGATTGCTGAAAGGTTGAAGGTGCTGAATATACATCTCTGATAGTCACAGTGTTAGAAAAGAACTCGGAAGACTTACAATATCAAAAGCATAATGAATATACAGATCTACAAAGTTTAAAACTGCCACCAATAGTGTTGCCCATGAGTGGTCTACACATACAGCAGACCTGTGTGCATTAAAGAAATAGTAATAGCATCAGTTACAATCCCGGATTAAACAAACGTGAATTTATTGGTGAAGCCTTACACAAGGAGTTGCAGAAAGGAAGTGGTAATGTGACTAGTGGACATCACAAGCAGCAATTCATACAGCGGATTAGGGCAGATATGCACATCACCACATACAATAAAGCAGTCCATATTTTGCTGCAACATCGTGATCAGAAATATGTAGGTTATGTAGATATTAAAGCTTAAGGGGTTTCTTTAATTGTCTTGCCAGATTATTCCCAGTCATTACATGCATGCATATACATGCATACGTACATGAGAGAGAGAGAGAGAGAGAGAGAGAGAGAGAGAGAAGGTCATTTGCTCGCTACTGTAAATATACTTTCCCTGAGTCTGTATGACTTTGGGGGCAGTATATTTATAGTTCAGGAGTGTGTTGTCAGATCCCACAATATGGGAGAATCACCCCCATGAAAAAAAAAAACACTTTTTTAAAACTCACTCCCAATTGCAAGCATACCACAACTCAAGCAATCAGCAGTGAATTGGCAAAAGTGTAGTAGATGGAATTTTTTTTTAATAAAGTATATTCTGATACATTAGCACTTTGATAACGTTGTTGGTGCACTGGTCAAAATACCCTTTTGTGGCTTTGAATTGAACTCTTGATAAGCAAAAAGAATATGCAACAAATACAATAATTAAGAGTATCAGATACAAAACAAATGGGAAAGAATATTAGAAGGTACAACACATACACCATAGACAGAATGCTAACAGTGCTAAAACAGAATTATTTACGTTATTTTCAAAGTGATTTTACCTGCCTTAATATAGTTGACATTCTGTTTTAATTTATTCAGTGTCAGGGGAAACTTCTACAGGCCGCTTTTCATTTGATATGTTCTTTTAATTTTATCTTGAACGTTTTTAGTTTTTCATATATATATATATATATATATATATATATATATATATATATATATATATATATATATATATATATATATAGGTTCCACTTGAAAACATTGAAAACTCATAACATCTAAATTCAAAACAGCAAGACCAAATGATCGAAAATACAAAACATCTAAAACTCATAACATCGAATCTCAAAACATCAAAAACTACAAAGCAACTATAAATAACATCCCACACACTATTTTCTATGTTTATGCAGGGGGGCAAGCCCCCCTGCACCCCCAAGTGGGGGGCTCCACCCCCCCGACACACACACATACACCATAAATTAAACATACCAACTCTGAGATCACACTACAGTGGGGTTAGGAAATTAACTTTTTCCCCCACTGTAGTGCGACCTCGGAGTTAACATATTTAATTTACATGGGGTGTGGGGGTGCAGGGGGGCTTGTCCCCCTGCATAAACATAGTAAAACCTCTGTGGGGTGTTATTTATAGTTGCTTTGTAGTTTTCAATGTTTTGAGATTCGATGTTATGAGTTTTAGATGTTTTGGGTTTTAGATGTGTGGTTTAGATGTTATGAATTTAGATGTTATGGGTTTTCAATGTTTTCAAGTGGAATTTTATATATATATATATATATATATATATATATATATATATATATATATATATATATATCTTTTTTTTTATTTTTATTTTATTTTTTTTCATATTATCGACTTTTGGATGCATTTAAGGTAGAAGTGGGATTACAGCAAGGATCAGCTCTGAGCCTTTTCTTATTTGCAATGGTGATGGACAGGTTGACAGACAAGATCAGACAGGAGGCCCCATGGACTATGATGTTTGCAGATGACATTGTGATCTGTAGTGAGAGTAGGGACCAGGTTGAGGAGACCCTGGAGAGGTGAAGATATGTTCTACAGAGGAGAGGAATGAAGGTCAGCAGGACTAAGACAGAATATTTGTGTGTGAATGAGAGGGAAGATAGAGGAATGGTGAGGATGCAGGAGTAGAGTTGGCGAAGGTGAATGAGTTTAAGTACTTGGGATCAACAGTTCAGAGTAACGGTGAGTATGGAAGAGAGGTGAAGAAGAGAGTACAGGCAGGAAGGAATGGGTGGAGAAGAGTGTCAGGAGTGATTTGTGACAGATGGGCACCAATAAGAGTAAAAGGGAAAGTCTACAAGAGGGTAGTGAGACCAGCTATGTTGTATGGGTTGGAGATGGTGGCACTGACAAAAAGGCAGGCATCAGAGCTGGAAGTGGCAGAGTTAAAGATGTTAAGATTTGCACTAGGTGTGACAAGGATGGACAGGATTAGGAATCAGTGTATTAGAGGAAAAGCTCAGGTTGGACTTTTTTTGACAAAGCCAGAGAGGTGAGATTGCGTTGGTTTGGACATGTGCTGAGGAGGGATGCTGAGTATATTGGGAAAAGGATGCTAAGGATGGAGCTGCCAGGTAAGAGGAAAAGAGGAAGGCCTAAGATAAGGTTTATGGATGTGGTGAGAGAGGACATGCAGGTGGTTGGTGTGACAGAGCAAGATGCAGAGGGCAGGAAGAAATGGAAACAGATGATCCGCTGTGGTGACCCCTAATGAGAACAGCTGAAAAAGAAGAAGAAGAAGATTATTGCCGTTCGGAATCTCGAAATTCATATGGTTGAGATCATATGTGCAAGTTGCTGAAAACTTGAATGTAAAAAAATCTACATTTTTGCAGGGGGCAATCACCCCCTTGTGCCCCCCATGTGGAGGGCTGTACCCCAACATCCCTTGCAAATTATATACACCTACTCTGAGACTGCAGTACAGTGAGGGAAGCGTACATTCCCCTATTCCTAACTGTACTGCAAAATATACAGACATGCTTTAATGGAGAATTTTTTTCCCCATTGTAGTGTGATGTTGGAGTTGGAATGTGTAATTTGCAGGGGTTCTGGGAGTGCAAACATTTTTTTTTACATTTGAGTTTTCGGAAACTGGAACATATTGTCTTGACCATATGAATTTCAAGTTTCTGAAACTCAGTAATATGATATAACCTCATATATATTAGGAGCAAACACACCAAGGCTTTCACAAAACAGTGGATTTTCATTTGACTGAACATAAAGTAAGCTGTACCAAAGACAGGAACCAAAATCTAATTCTTTTTTTGGATTTTCCCAGTTAGGGGTTGCCACAGCAGATCACCTGTCTGCTCATGATTGGCAGTAGAGTTTTGCAGTGTCGAGTTGCTAGCCCAGCACCCAACCTTCCACAGAAGGCACACACTCATGCCTAGGGCTAATTTAGAGTATCCAGTCCGCCTATAACCTGTCTTTGGGATGAAACCAGAGCACCCAGAGGAAACCCACATGACCACAGGGAGGATATGCAGACACCACACAGAAGGCACCCCAGCTAAGGATCAAACCAGAGAACCTCTTGCTGTGAAGCAACAATGCTAACTGCTGCACCACCGCAGCCACCCAAGGAGCCAAAATCTAATAGCAGGTGAAAATAAAACAGCTTTTCAATAAAATAAACAGTTCAGTTCAGTGATTACTTTGACAGCAGCAGCACTCTAGTAAGTTGTAACCCAGGTTTCAGAGCTACCAGCCTAAAAAGCACATCTTTATTAAACAGTACTTAGAAAATATGTCTTTACTGGTATGCACTAAACAGGTGGGTCAAAGTGTCTTATTATTGGGACTTACACTAGTGGAAGAAGAAAGTCCTTAACCAACACCTCTCTGCTTAGGCAATCCAAAGTCTCAGTAGGAAGAAACTATTGCTATCAAATCTCTGATCAGGCAATTCAGATCTTAGTTTCCAGGCTTTATTTTGGCAGTTATGAATTCCAAAGCAGACTCCTGCCTTGGAGCGAACTGCTGTAGCCTTGGTTTGTCTCTGCTTTTCCAAAGTGTTTCAGACTCCTGTGAATTCTTTTTCAGTCTTGTTCTGCTGTACTACATTTTTTCTTGGCATTTAAAAGGTGCAGGTGTACAGCTGACTTCTGTTACTTGGGCTGTCAATATCTCACTTTAAATAGATAAATATCTATATCCTTTCTTACTGTATATTCCCCCATATGAAAGGCTGTATTCCCCCTCTACCACATACCAAAGTTGTTTGAACTCCTAGTGACGGCTTGCTAAAAGTTCCTGTATATGTCTGTTTTTTATTTGCCTGGTAGGCTCCTGGTGAAACTGTCATGCCAAGTAACAGATAACTCCTCATAGCATGAAACCCAGAAGCTTCAAGCCCATAGGAAAATCGGTGAGTCCTTGACAGACTGCATCATTTTGATGAACACTGGAGTTGTGCAGGGTATATAAACATAACACTAGGAGTAGTAGGGCTCACAAGCAAAGCCTGATATTGACTTCCTAATTCTGGTGAAGCCATTAAAGAGGGCATGATCCATACTTTAAGTGAATTCCCTTTCTAGCAGATAATACCATGGGGTTCTAAGGCATTTTTCCTGCTATGGCACATTTAGTCTGTTTTATTCAGTTTTCTGCTTAGATAGCAGATGGTATTTTCTTTACTTCCTAATATTTGAGGTGGAACCCCCCCTAACCCAACCTCTGAGGCATTTGCATGTCACTGAATAGTTTGTAGAACTCAGGAGACATCAGAACTGTCTGAGCACAGAGGCTGTGTTTTAATCTTTCAAATGTCTCTTTATTTTCTGATGTCAACCTGACCTATTTGGATATCTTATATTCATATGGGGACTGGTTATGGAAGCAAACTGGGGAATGAATTTTATAATGAAGAAAAGGCTCTTTCCTGTCTTTACATTTGGGAATTGGTCAGTACTTCATAGTTTCTGCCATCACTTTCTGGGGTATAATAAACCCCTATTCTAATTACGTAACCACAGTATCTTACTTTGGTCATACCTACCTTTCACTTGTAGCATTAACAGTAAGTCTGGCCTGCTTTAGTAAATCTAATATTGCTTGCCATTTAAGAAGATGTAAATCATGGTTTACTCAGTGGATGACCATGTCACCCAAACTGGCTGCAGCATAAGACAGGTGAGACTTCAAGACATGGTCCATTAATCTCTGGAATGTGGAAAGACACCATGGAGACTGAAGGTGAGAATGATATACTGAAATTGACTGTCTGCTGTTGAAAATGGATCTTTTTGTATAGCTTCATTAGTTAAGGGGCTCTACAAATGACCAAGCATAAAATCCAGGGTATCAGAATTAAAGCTATGTCATCTAGCGCCTTGTGTTATTTCACAAATGTGTTCATCCCCTGAACTCAAAGTTGAGGAGAAGCAAAAAACGTCTTCTTAGAGTGAAAGACAAAAAAAATTTCTTCTGCAATCTGAAATTTTAGCAAGCTGTTTGTTAAAAATGTAGTCAGAAGCTTGTTACATTTAAATTCTGACAGTCAGTTCTTCAATGCTTCATGCATGACCGCAAATACAATATTGTCATTTATTTATCAAGCCCTGATATCCTCACAGCTTCATAAATCAGTGCTAATACTACACTTTCCACCAATGTCACCTGTAAATGATCCCCCTTAACTGCTTGTGCCCAGGAAAAAAACACCCCATCTGGCCTCCCCTAGATAAGGCTCTGTCCACCTCACTAACCTATCTGCACTGGGCATAGGATGTCTGTCAGATCAGGAGATAATGCTAAGTTTTCAGAAGTCATTGGAAATACATGCAGTACCATCCAGTTTTCAGACTACTTCAGTATGACCATTGAAACCACTTTGAGATATTTTATATCTCCTCTCATGCTGCTTGTTTCTGGACTTCAGGCACAAAATTATGTCTCAAATTAACTTTTTCATAGGTTCATAGGTTCATACTAGGCTATCTGCCCAAGGGCATTTATAAGCCTAGCCAGAGTTTTGTGGCTTTCGCCACCCCTTTAGTTTGGAGGATACTATGCCCATTATTTTGCTGTGCCTCTGTCAAGCAGTGACACTGAGATAATCCCTGGGGTATATCTGCGATCTCCCATCCATTGGTCAAGATTTCTCTTGAACAAAGCAAGTGAGGTGCTCTGCCTCACATGTACCGGGATTTTGTTACACAGCATAGGGAGTCTCTGGGTGATGAATCTGTCCCTCCAGCACATCCTATTAATAACCGTGTCAAGGTTTAAGTCTCCCGACCTTGTAGTTCTGAGGGATCTAGATTTTTTGAGGTGAAGCATGTTCATCAATTCTGGGTTGGACATGGCCTTGTATGTCAGGCACAGGTCACCTCTGAGCAGACGGTAAGTGACTGAATAGAGCCGGAGTTCCTTCAGTCGGGCAGCATAGGACATATTTTTGAGACCCTTTATCCTTTTGGTGAGGAACTTTTGGGGCCTTTCCAATTGCTGCAGGTGTCGTGTCAGATACATTCCGAATGGGGCATTGTACTCAATCATTGGTCTGATGAGTGATGAGTACAGGGGGACGATGACCTCCCTTGATCTAGATGTGAATCCCTTCATGATCAGGTGGGCAATGTAGAAGGTCTTCCTAACTACTTTGGCAACGTGAGTGTCAAACGAAAGGTTACTGTCAACCTGGGTCCCCAGATCCCTGATAACCTCTTCTGTGCTTAGTGGGTTGCCGCCTATATGGTAGCTAGGGGTAACCTTGTTTTTCCCGAAGGGTATGACTATGCATTTTTTGGCGTTTAACTTTAGGCCATGGCTCTGGCACCAGTTATCTGTTTCTATAAGACCCTTCTGAAGGATATCTGTGTCAGATGTGTTCTCAACTATGGCGCCTAGTTTGCAGTCATCTGCAAATTTTGTCAGCCATAATCCTCCTGTGTTTGCTTGTACTTCTAAAAAGTAGATGCCGAACAGGAGTGGGCCCAGGACTGAGCCCTGTGGGAGACCACTTGTGACAGGCTTTGAGTCTGACATGGCGCCAGCAACTCTGACCCTGTGGGTTCTGTCACTTAGCCAGTTTGCAACACATCTTGTGACGTATGGGTTTACATTTAAGCTGATGAGTTTTTCAATGATACCTGAGTGGGGTATTGTGTCAAAAGCCTTTGCCAGGTCAAGGTAGGCTGTGTGGACTACCTTTCCCTCATTAATGGCCTTGGTGACTGTTTCGAAAAAGTCAACCAAGTTTAAAAGGCATGATCTGCCTTTGACAAAGCCAAACTGGGTCAGATCCAAAGTCTGCAAGTCCCCTATGTCTTTATTTATGAGTTCCATTATGATCCTCTCCATAGCTTTGCAGATCAGGCTCATCAAGCTGATGGGACGGTAATTTCCGGGGTCGGTGGAGGCACTGCCTTTGTGAAGTGGGACCACAGTTGCCGTACACCATTCCTTGGGCATGTATCCTGAGGTGAGGCTAAGATTAAACAGCTGCCCTAACTGTGGGTTTAATTCCTCATTGAGTTCATGGAGCACACAACCGGGGGCACCATCTGGTCCCATGGATGCTGTGTTTTTTGCCTTGGAGAGAGCAGTTCTCACCTGAGCGTTAGAGATGTTTGGGGGGCTACAATCCTCTGGTATAGATATCTCACCTTTTGGGGGGGAGGGGGGGGAGTTTGCACTGAACCTGTCAGCCAGTATGTTGGCAATGTCTGTAGGTTCAGTAATTTTTACATCATTTTGAACTAATTCTGAGCATATCTGGGAGTTTCCTCCCAGGTTTCTAACATAGCTAAAGAAGGCCTTATGATTGTCTTTTGAGTCCTTAGTGACTTTTCTCTCAAAATTTGCCTTGGATGATTTTATGGGAGATCTTAGTTTTTTACTTATAATGATAAAAGGTGTCTTCCCTTTTAAGGATTTTGCTCTATCTTGTAGTAGCTTCCTCCTTTTGTTGTATAGCTTGTTTATGGCTGGGGTCCACCAGACTGGACGCTTGCCTTTGGTACAAAGAGTCTTTGTTTTGTTTGGGATTGCCTGATCCATGCAGTCCTGTAGGTGCTGGTAGAAGGCATTTGTAAGTGATTCAGCGGCTTGAGTAATGGTTTCCGCAGGCTCGGGGGCCTTAAAAGAGACCACACCAGTCTTTAGAAGTGTGAAGTCGGCTTTTGAGAAGTTCTTCACTGTGGTCTTTTTTATCTGGGGGGGGGGCGGGATGTGGACTTCCAGTGAGATTAGTTTATGCTCTGATCTCACCAGTGAGGGGTATACTCCCGGTGTTGAACATTGTGACCCCATGTTCGTGATGATGAGATCTAGTATGTTTTCTCCTCTTGTGGGGATGGTGACTAGTTGTTCCATGGCATTTGAGTTTATGAACTCTAGGAACCTTTGGGCTAGAGTGTTGGGGCTTGAGTAGTGATCCCAGTCTACATTCGGGTAGTTGAAGTCACCTATTATGATGGTGTTTGGAGATACATTTATCCCCTCCAGTGTTTTCAGGAAAGCTATGTGAGGTTCCTGAGATTGAGAGGGTGGCCTGTAACATGCTACAAATTGCAGAGCAGTCTTGCCTATGGTTAATTGCACCTGGATGGTCTCCGATGCATCGTGCGTTGCCACCAACCTTGAGGTGTGGGTGTCCTTGATGAATATAGACACCCCCCTCCTTTCTTGGTGTTGTCCAGATTTTGGGGTCGGAAAGCATGATATGAGGTAAAACCTGTTAGTGCCGGGGTGCTGTCGGGAGCCTTGAACCAGGTTTCAGTCACAGCACAGACATCGATGTTCTCCATACTGAGAAGGGCCTCGAGTGCGTGCATCTTGAGGTTGAGACTTCTGGCATTGAGCAGCATTATCCTTAGTTTTTTTCCTTTTTTATGTTCTAGGGTGGTAGGTTTAGAATTTGAGCCTTGCCTAAAAAAGGCACTATGGGGGAGGCAAGAGCCTTTGCCAATATCCGGAAGCCCAGGGGTGACAGGTGCAAGCCATCCCTTGCGAAGCAGCGTGGCTTGTCCAGCATGTCATCCCAGGCAGACAGACATTGGATCCCCTTTGAATGACACCAGAGTTTTAGCCAATTGTTAAAGCTGATCATCTTGTCTCTGTATTGTGGCATCATTCTTGGTGAAGGTAGGATACTGCTCAAGGTCAGGGTCATACCTGCCTGGGCTACATAATCAGAGAGCTCCTCTATGTCTCTTTTCATGTAGTCCAGGGAGGTACGTCTCAGGTCGTTCACACCATCGTGGACAATGACAGAGTCGTACTTGTACCTGCTGTTGAGAGACCTGAGTGCTTGCGTTATGTGGCAGATTCTAGTGCCCGACAGGCAGCTTACTGTGACCTTCTCCTTACTCAATCTGGTGAGCGGGACGTCAGTGTGTCTGACTATGGAGTCACCAATGACGAGTGTGTCTGGCATTGTGTTTGGCCTTAAGGGCTGTGACTGTTTGGCACACTGACTATGTGGTCTATGTGTTGCATGTGTTGTGTCCTGAGGTGGCAGTTGTTTGGGTGTCTGCTTTGGTGGCCTCTGCTGTTTTGGTAGATTTTTGATCAGAGCCTCCGAGTATGTCTTTGTGTATTTATGTGTATGATTTGAAGTTGTGATAGTACTATGTGAGACTGGGTTTGTGGTGTGTGTGGTTACCTTCTCCTCCTGTCTGGTCTTGCCAGTCCTATGTTGAGAGAGCTCAGCCTCTAGTTTGGCTATACAGTTGCATCTCTCGCATGTATTTGTGTTTTGTGGGAGAAGGAGAGGGTTGTCCGTTTACATGAGACAAGTGTACATGAGACAATTTTCCTTCTGGGATTGTTTCTGTATGGCATTTGGCAAAAGCTGTTCTTCCAGACAATTCAGAAAATATGTCTTTGTTAGTCAAAAGGAACTCTTGGATATCTTGCTGCTAATGTTTTGAGAGGGTGTCATCCACCACCACCTTGGAGGTAGATAAGGTCCATTTTTCTCCTTTCAGTCTTTGACCTCAGATACTGCATTTACCATACTTACTTGCATCTCCTTTCAGGGTATTAAGGTATGTACATGGTAAATGTATTTATTGCATCTCTTCCCTGTCTGTCATACCTTGGAGTCCACCTCATCTATTTGTTCCATTACCTCAACAGATTTTTGACATTTGGCCAGAAACTTGTTCTCAACTGTTGGGATCACAATAAAACCTAGTCTCTGACCTGAAATTTCTTATTACAGACATTTCTTTTATAGAGCTCTTGTCGGCTAGCTTGTACCCTTGTGCTAACATACAAAAGGCATTACCACATTCATGGTCTCCTGTGAAAACATGTAATGCCCTATGACTTTCTTAAAATGTGTCACTTCCTCCTGTGTTGTCCCTTTCATCCAATAGCCCTCTAAATCCTGTAAAGTCTTGGGGTACCAGACAGACAGAAAACATTATGTCATTAAAGCCAAGTGTCCTCCAGGTGTTTCTGCAGGTAACTCCTATTGACGCCTCTAGGCATCAAATATTGCACGCTCATATCTGCAATAATAATTCCAAAACCATGTTACATACAAGGTATCAGAAGATTTCATCTTAAAGCATACATAATGCAAACACAATTGTATTGATATTTGACCTCTGTCTTATGCAGCTAAACAGATATTGAACATTTTTGTATACTGTTTATTTGTACTGTAATCATGTTCATATTTCTCTAAATAACTCAACATTCAGATAACAGACAGAACTGCATAGCCTTATATGAAGAAAATCCTGCTGGCAGCATGTGTCTTGCTTGAATAGTTTCTGAGATATCATAAGCTGTTTATATAACATTACAAAATACATTTTCACTGCCTTTATTTTGGCTTATAAAATCCACTTTAAATCGGGTCTATATTAGAACACCGAACTTTCAAAATTTCGAATGTTCTAATATCAAACCCTATTAATCAAAAATTTAAAACATCGAACATACAGAACAGAGAATTTTTGCCTAGGGAAAATAATTTGCTGTTCCAAAACACATACACACAACACAATCACACCAAACAAACAGCAATCCACACACATACACCTAACCCTACACTAAACTATACATACACCACTAACTATCCACTTACCTTAACCCAAACCCTATCCCTAAGGTCCGTCACTATCGCACAGTCACCTCACTCGCACCCTAACCATAACTCACCTACCCCACCCTAACCCTCACGTCCACACAATCGCACACTTACCTGACCCGTGCCCTAACCCTAACTTACTTAACCTGCCCTAACCCTCACGTCCACACAATCGCACACTTACCTGAACTCGACCCGTAACTTTTCACCACAGTGCTGAAAATACTGAAGCAACAGAAACGGACAACTGAATTCTTTCCCTAGGAAAAATTTTGGTTTTCTGTTTCTTCGATATTTTCAGCGTTCGCTGAAAACGGGTCGATATTAGAACACTCGAATATTTGAACGTTCGGTGTTCTAATATAGACCCTTTAAATCATCAAACTAAATGAATGTTACTAATGTGAAGATTAATTTATTCTGAATAGTTTGCCATTTACAGTTTTCTAGTAACAATTATGATTCCAGAAATATGTATATTTGTTTGAACTGTAAATTCTTAACTTCATTTTTTAAAGGCCCAAGCCACACCCACTGGGAGTTAAAAGTACACACTCAAAACAGCTGTGCTGGAGTGAATAAGTTTAATGGGGCAGAAGCCGGCCTCAGTTATTTTCTTTCTTTCTCTCTTGATAATTTTTCTTAGCATAGATTTCAGGGACCTTTTGAACCAGTCCACCAAACTAGCCATTTGGGGTTCACAAAGTGAGGTTCTCAGCTGAAAGTTTGACAGAGCTGTCACATAATTTTGGATATAAAAGGTATGCCTTTGTCTGTTTGGATTTGTTTTGGTATCCCACCTGGGAAAATAGCAATGCCAATTCTTTAGCATTTGGACTGGAGATAGGTCTTTCTGGTCATTGGGGGGGGGGGGGGGTCATGATCTCTGGTAGCAGTGTCCAGTACTAACAAAATGTACTGATGCCCATTGCTATACTCAACTAATGGCCCTGCAATGTCCATAGCAATTCTTTCAAACAGAACTTCAGTTATGGACATTAGCATTAGTGAATTCCTGAAATCCAGATTATGGGCTGCACTTTGGCACATGAAATACCTGTCACAATAATTCTCAATTTACTTCACGGCAGACAGCCAAGACCCTTACTTAAGTTTTATCCATGTATAAATTCCCTCCAGTACTTAACTGTGGACCTTTTCATGACCACTTGCCTAAATGGCCTATACACATTTAAACAATGCCTGATCGCCTCTGTCTTTTGCTGCCCAATCTACCAGGTTGCTTTGCATTTCAAAGTAGAGGTAATGGAGGTGCAACAGGAATCTTTTCCATGACTATAGTTGTGCTTTCCCTAACATGGCACAGTGTCTTGTCCTCCCAATAGGGCATCATGATTTTTAACCAACCTATATGGAGCCTTGACAGACTGGAATCCTCTTTTCCATCTATGTATCAAGAGGTAGAAGGCTTTGTCTTCTCACTGTTAATTAGGCACAAGAATGTCTATGACTTATTCTTCCCCATGAAAGGGTAGTTAATTCCAGTGCTCTAAAGGACTGTCCTTAGTGACCCATTGACTTGATGTTCAACACTGTCTTTGGGGCTATTCACTATTATTCATACTTTCCTATATCTTTATCCCAGGTATGCATTCCTGGGACCTTATCTCTTCCCTGGATGTTCATCACACACTATCTTTACTGGGTACCTGTATAGTAACTATATTAAGGCAGATAAAATCACTTTGAAAGGGACACAGTTTTTTTCCCTCTCTAGATAAGTTCACTTGCGCATAATTATTCCCATGACCCTCCAGTATTACCCTGGGTCTTACAACCTCCCTCACTTTTATATCTTTGGGCCGGTGGGGAAGACTGTGTCCACAAACTGCTAGACTGTTTCAGTTTTTTTTTGCTCTCACTGGCTGATTGAATTCCTTATCATTATCCCTTTCCCATTGTTTCCAAAAGTCCTTAAAAAATATTTCCCAATCGTTACATCATGGATTAGGTAGGTCACTATAGCTACTCTGTAGGAATTTCTTGAATTAGGTCTGGATATTCTCTTCCTGTGTAACTGGATAATGTCCTCTATCAGCATGGACACAACTGAGCTCAACAGATCTGATAAGTGGATGTTATTACTGAGGTACCTTACCTTCACTGAGATTACGGTGCTAGAATCTGCTAACTCATCTAACTGTTGCCTAGCTACCTTTATCAAGCAGTTCATCAGTAACGTGATAACAGAATGCAGAGCCAACCAGCCTGGTCATAAAACCACCACAGTCCTTAACCTCTTCACTCACGTCTGCCTCTTCTGTTACTTGTATAATCATTTCTATTGTATTTTCCCCACCATAGTACTTAACGATATGCTGCTATTTACCACATTTATATTATCTACTATGAGACACAGTTTCCTTCACTCTCTTTACAATTTTATCATCTGCCTTAATCATAAATAAATAATGCACATATGTTAACCAGGTAGGTTCAGCAGACACAGTCCCTTTACATGGGCCACCCAGCAAGGTCTGGTTAAGTGACTTGCTCAAAGCACACAGTAGGCAAATGAGGGCTGAAGAAGGCAAAATCTATCCTAGAGGAACTACAGCTGACAGACTTGACCCTTTGCTCTGCCAGGAGATTACTCTTAAAACACATTTTCATAGTATAACTTCTATTAGATTTACTAAACTTCTGGCATCTTGTAGGTCAGCTTGAACACACACAGACAGACAGACACACACACACACGTGCACACACACACACACACACACACACACACACACACACACACACACACACACACACACGCACACACGCACACACGCATGCACGCACACACGCACACACACACACACACGCACACACGCACACACACACACACACACACGCACACGCACACACGCACACACACACACACACACCTTAATAATTGCTAGTAAAACTCTTAAACCAGTATATTATTAGCATTTGTGTCATTATTTCATTGCCGTTAAGATATGGATCGAACCAGAACTTTAGAATATATTTGAATTCAAATAGTTGTGCTATTACTGTTTTGCAGCTAGAAAATGATTATTCATAAAATTTAAAGGTCTAAGCCTTAGAAGTGATTATTGTCCTTGCCAACTTCTTCTTTTGGCTTTTCCCAGTTAGGAGTCGCCACAACAGATCACCTGTCTGCTCATGATTGGCAGTGGAGTTTTATGGTGTCATGTTGCCAGCCCGGCACCCAACCTTCCACAGAAGGCACACACATACTCACACTCACACCTAGGGCCAATTTAGAGTGTTCAATCCACCTACAGCATGTCTTTGAGATGTGGGAGGAAACCGGAGCACCTGGAGGAAACCCATGTGACCACAGGGTGGACATGCAGACTCCACACAGAAGGCACCCCAGCCGAGGATGGAACCAGAGAACCGCTTGCTGTGAGGTGGCAATGCTAACCGCTGCACCACCGTGGCTGCCCGGTTGTCCTTGCCGACAAACTTCTTAATTTATCAAAATCAATACGGACCATACTGGGTATGTCCATGCAAGCTTCCTCACAGGGCTTCCTCACAGGATGACCTGCCAAAGTTTGAATCCAACTGGATTAATCTCAGCTCTCCTTGCTGACTATGTTACCAAGTTGGTTTCATGGCTGTCTTCAGTATTCAGAGGCTTGCACATAGTTATGTGCCTTGGTTGTGCCACTGATTTGACTACAGCTGCCATTCCCACTGTAGTTCCTATAATCTGCAAAAGCTATTCCACAGAAATCTTTATGTAACCTTTAGCCATCAACACATATATGGATTGTAGATCTGGGGAATTCACAGCTGCTCAGTTCATCACCAGGAAAACCAGGAAAATAGGAAAGGGGAAAAAATCTTCTCTCTAGAGAATTAAACTCACTGACTGACTGAGAGGTGCTACTGATTTTTCAAAGTGATATATGACATTCCAGTTGACTATTGCTTTCATCAGATGTGAAATACAAGCAAGAGACACACCATGGCTTTCATAAAAGTGTTTTTATTTGAATGTGCATGAAGCAGGATGATTTTTCCACAGAAAGCAACAAATATGAAGCAACAGATGAAAATAAAACAGTAACTCAGTAGTTCAGTGTTTCAATACTATAAACAGTTTGCTTCAGTGACCACTTCGGTGGCATCACTCTGCTAAGATTCAAACACAGGATTCAGAGCTGACAGTTTTAAAAGCACCTCATAATTAAACCATTCTCAGAAAAATAAAAAGCCCTTTACCAGAAGTACATGAAACAGATGGTTCAAAGCCTCCTCACCAGGACTTACACTGATGGAAAAATAAACCTCTGGATTCTGCAAGTCTTGCATGGCTTGCAGGATTAATGCAGGAGCTCTAGCAGGCAATATGTCTGCCATGCGATCCAGGAATAGCCTGCAGAGGCATGCACTAGTGCTCCTGCACTAGTCTTGCATGGACTAAGCCCCAGTATGCAAATTACCCCATTTGCAGGAGAAATCCATGCAAATTAGGTGAATTTGTGATCCAGGAAGCTGGAAGCTGGCTTTGCAGGACTAGTGTAATCTGCTGAAATGTACTCAGTTAGTAACCGAATACATTTCTGCAAAATCCAAAACATAGCCATGACAACTCCAAATAAAGGCTGCATATCAGACAGGAAGCATGCCAATGGCCAAGTATAAGGCCATTGGCATTGAAAACAGCTTAAAAAATAAAAAAAAAAATCAACATTTATTTTTTTTAGCCTATCTCGGCTGTTTAAGTGTAGGGCAGTGGCACGCAAATGGGATCGGGGGGGATAAGAAATATCTTATGTGCATATGTGAAATAAACCTAAAATAAGCATTCTAACTAAAATCACTATTCTTCCATGAAAGTCAAAGGCAGGCAGAAGACAACATGGCCAGTGAGTAGTGGTTGCTAAGCGGGGGGGCTCAGTGTGAGACATCTAACTATGCATTAGCAGGCAATCCTATGCAAATGAGGGGAATGATAGTAAATCCCAGTTTTCCCCAGCATGCTAGTCAGGTCCCAACAGTGTAAGAGCAGGAATAGCTTGGAGAAAGCCTAGGAATTAGCTGACATCATGGGGGTGTGTGTCAGGCATTCTGTAAGTGGATTGGAGCCTTGTGGCTCAGGTTTGCACCTAGCTAAGCACAGCTAAGCAAGGTGGTGTGTCTAAGTCTGCCTAGCACTCTTTACATTGCCTAAGCGTGTGTGTGTGCCGTGCATCGGGTTTTAAAGAAAAAAAAAAGGTAAACCAGGAAATAGCAGCTCTGTGCACATTTGAGAACTGTGTTTGCATGGCACGCCTCTGGGCTTAAACAGGAAGGCAATGGGAAGTGAAAACAGTAGTAGGAAGTTAATTAAGGAGAGCTAGCATAGCTGGCAAGTGAAATGTATCAGAATCAGAAATTACACAGGCAGCAGACCAGCCCAGCCCAGAACACTACTATAAACTATGCAGACACCTTCCCCTCTGGCTTTTCTCATACTCTACACGACCAGTGTATACAAGCAGGAAACTTTTAACAAACAAATCTACAAACTGATAGGGGCTGCAGCAGGCAACATACAACAACATGTGCAAGAGGCTTAGGGTGGTGAGGATGTAAATGCTGCCAATCAACACACAGTGAGGAGACAGAGAAGAGTGTACAGACCCAGGGTAACCTACCAGGGGCTACATGAGCTGGAGATAGTAAAGCACTATAGGGTGGACATGGACCTCCTACAAATTGTTGAGCTGTGCTGGCCACGCCTGACACACAGAACTGACTGAGGGGAACCCATCCCAGTGGATATCCAGGTATGTATAGGCCTAGGAATACTAGCCACAGGTACCTCCCAAAGCTCAACTGGGGATATCATGGGGATCTCACATGCATCAGCATCTAGAGTATTCCACTAATTCCTGGATGCCATCTCAGCACATGCCAGCGAGCACGTATATTTCCTCAACACCCGTGAGGTGTTGGCCAGCAATATGCGTCTCATCCACCAAATGACAGAATACACTGAGGTAGGGAGTGCTATAGACTGCATGCACATATGCCTCAAAGCACCACCCGGTGATCAGGGTAGGGCCTACATCAACTGCAGGGGCCTCCCCTCCATCAACTGCCAGGTCGTGTGCGATGCCCAGGGCAATATAATGAATGTGTGTGCTGGCTGCCCTGGAAGCTATCATGATTCCCACATATGGCATCTGACACAGCTGTACTAGAGATTTGCCAATGGGGACATCCCCTATGGTCACCTAGTGGGGGATTCTGGTTACACACTGGAGCCATGGCTGATGACACCCATCAGAAATGCAAACACACCTGAACAAGAACGCCATAATGAGGCACACGCACAAACCAGACTTATAATAGAGCATGTGTTTGGGATGCTCAAATTATGGTTCCGGTGTCTGAACACATCCACTGGAGCCTTGCAGTACTCACCAGCTACATGTACTCAAAATGTTATGGTATGTGCCATGCTGCACAATATGATCCTGTGGAAACAGCTGCAGCAGGAGCAGCATGGGGCAGGGCCACACAGCCCCACCAATGACAAGGCCTGCACAGGCACAGAGTGACTCGGAGGAGGAACAACCTGAGCTTGCTCCAGTAGGCAGATGGAGGTGTGCTCAGTATGCCCTGGCCTTGGCAAAGAGGCAATGCATAGCACATACACTGACACAGTAGGGACCCAGGGAATGACACCTCACTCTGACTCGCACATACAGTAAAAGGGATGCCAAACATGACACTAACTGTGCTCAACCATGTATAGGGAGTGTACTATGTGCATTCAACATAGGCAGCTTTCCAGCACCATCATCAATCCTGGCACACCCACAAGGTAAGTCAATCAACCTACCAATTGCCAAATGGAGTATAATGTGTCATTACCTGTATCTATGGTATGGATGTGAGCATGCAAGGGAATCGGGTGGCTGAATGTTATGGCAGCAGATAGTAGACACCCATAGTGGCACCATGACATCTGTAACACATACTGGAGTCACTATAGTAGCCAGTATTATACAGGGTGACAAAACCCACTGCAGGAAATGTGCTGGGCGACATGTGTGTCCATTTGACTCACACATGCCAGTCAGGGAGGTTCACATACCCAACAACAGTCTCAGCCAGCAGGACAGGTGTAGACAAATCCAAACAGAGCCCGTGCTATGGCCTCTGAATGATACCTATGGGTAAGCTCCCCCACAGGCTTACACAGACAGACTACAGCAGGTCAGGCAGTGGAATGTTAGTTCTGAAAGGTAGAAAGTCAGTCACTGATATGTAGGGCAAGCAAAGCTAAGACCTGTAGTACACTGATATGCCTCTAGTCAGTATGATAGGTTAGAATAAAGAATGAAATGGAGTACCTGACATACCAGTACAGTCATAGCAAATGTGTGCATGTGCCAGGTGTGCCCCCCATCCTATGCAGACATGCAGAAACATTAAGGTGTCCCTCCCCAATCCTGTGTAGAAATGTAGTAACAGTTAGGTGTGCCCCGCCAGTCCTGTGTATAAATGTAAAAACAGTCAGGTATGTCCCCCCACAACCCTATGTAGAACTGTAGTAACAGTCAGGTGTGCCCCCCCACTCTCATGTAGACATGTAGAAACAGTCAGGTGTGCCCCTACCCCCAATCCAGTGTAGAAATGTAATAACAGTCAGGTGTGCCTCCCAATCTGGTGTAGAAATGTAGAAACAGTCAGGTGTGTCCCCCTACAATCCTATGTAGAAATGTAGTAACAGTCAGGTGTGCCCCCCATGCCTATGTAGACATGTGGAAACAGGTCTGCCCCTTCCCCCAATCCAGTGTAGAAATGTAGTGACACTCAGGTGTGCTCCCCCATACCTGTGTAGAAATGTAATAACATGTATGAGTAGGTATAATACGAGTGGAGCACAGATGCCCAGAGGTGGCCAAGGTAGCAGGATAGGTTGTAGCATTTGCACAGTATGCAGGTCTGTGTGTGTTAGGATGGTGTGTGTTTCATAATGTGTGAGAGTGGTCAGTATGTATGCATGTTGAGGTAAGACCTGGTGGCCATTGCCCACTACTGCTGATGACAGAGACAAGCCCTCACGACTGCAGTGTCAAAGACAATCCCCACCAGTATAACACATGCTAGCAGTAAACCATTGTAAATGTATGGTAGTAATATGTGTCACCATCTGAAAGACTGACATGGCATGGCTGTTGGGCTAGATATATAAGCAGTACACAGGGGAAAGTACCCTAGACATACAGTGTATATTGTGTCAATGTGAAATGGAGACACCCTTGGATGTGTACATATAGGTATGCATCACAGTAACTGGACCTGTAGTAGGGGATACCATTGATGTCTGCCTGAACACCTGCAGATCACAAAAGAGGTAGGACTGATGTATTGGGAATTACCTGATGTCCCTGCACATGCCAGCATAACTGTAATACCCCATGCATATCTGTGTGTCACATGCAAGTAGTGTCCATATCACACATGCTCCCAGCCATGCAAACACCACCCACAGGCACCACTATGGTTGGGAGGGTGGCCTAATGGTTAAGGTGTTTGCCTTACAAACACAAGGTGCAAGGTTTGAGTTTCACGAGGGATAATTAGCTAGGCTTAAAATGGCTCGCAAGGGCAATTAGCCTAGTACAAATCTATGAACCTAAACCTATGAACCTATCCCTGCTGTGGGGAATGGGTGAAGTAAGACCCCCACCTGTATATGGCGATAGCCGAAGACTGCAGCATGCAGTGCAGGTGTCCCATGCAGGTGTGTCCCTAGCTATAGGTAGCACCCTGCCAGCATCCACTCCACCTGATCAAGACTGATAGAAGGTATTGGCATGAACATCTATCACACCTACCCTGTTACCCCAGGGGAATATACTGTATGGTGGTTTGGGACTGTAGGACTGACAGAATACAACAGCCTGCCACATCTAGCCTGCAGCAACACCTAATGCCCTATAGGCATCTGCCAAAGGCCTGTGTCTTACATGTACGGTCAATGCATGTTATGTCATAACAACATAACACACTCCACATAAGCCATATGCAAGGCCATGTGGACAAACCACAGTAACATGTCCACCATGTCCCACTGCATGAACTGTGGACCAACACTAACACACACCTGTGATGGGGTGATACCCTTAGGGAAAGTATCAGAAAATGTATGCATAATGTATGGAAGAGATTAGAATAACAGAAGGGGGTGTGGGAGCATGGAATGTGCAGGATCTGACACCAAGCTATGTGCACACACTATCCCTTGCTGCAAATACATAAATGGGTGGCTACACACCTGCCTGTTCACCACAATAGGGTAAATGTCCTGACCCATGGCCCCTGCCTCTGGCTAACCTATGCAAATCTGTACAGCTTTGAGGTATTGCCACAGCAAGATAAGGCCATACTGTCATGTTGATGGGAGGACAAGTATGGAATCCTCTGCCAGCACTGTACCAAGGTGCTGAACTGGATACACGAACTCAGCACCAAGTGTCTGCAGGTCCCCCTCCAGAATGGTATAACATGCCATGAATACGTAGGTGTCTGCCCACAATACTGGACACAGCTGCAGTCACCCTTGTCCCCCAAGTCATCACTGTGAGCAAGAATCTCCACCTGACAGTACACAAGGACAGAAAATATCACTGTGTATAACAGTACACATGTCTGAATATCTCTGCTAACAGCAGTACCATGCAGCTGAAGCAGCACAGACACAATCACCTACAGTACACACTATTCCCTGCACAGTTTGTCCCCATATTGCCAAATGATTGACAGATACCCTGCAGAAACAGTATGCTACCTATAGGTGTACAACACAAAGGTCTGCACTGCAGTACAAACTACCTGGAATCGATCCACACATTCAGTACAGAAGGGCATACTGGGTATGCTCATACACCTAGAGAAATGGAGGCAATGTCAGTCAACAACTTACCGAAAGGTCATACTGGGCATGCTCACACACTTAAACAAATGATGGCCATGTCTGCAAACAACAGTGGACCAGACATATCTGGCAGTTGCAGACGTTAGTGCAGACACTTCTCAGTATGCAGCACTCATGCTTTGCACACACACTGGATAGGAATACAGGCATATATCCAAAGACAACACACTATAATAAGCCAAAAGTAGATGTACACAGATGTGAGGAAGAGACTGACTGTCACAAGAGGCAATCCATTATGAGGCCTGTCCCACCCAGCACACAGCCAAATGGCTACAACCACATGAGGTTCGGATGTCACTCACTGTAGACTTTAGCCACTGGTATCTGTCAGCATTATGGACTATGTGGTGAACTTGTATCTGTCAGCATTATGGACTATGTGGTGCAAGTGCTAGCTGTGCAACCTGACTGTACAAGGAAGAAGTGATCTAGCAGCTGTATACATGTACCTGTGGAACATAACCCTGTGTGTGCCAGCATGTGGTGTGTCAACCTCTAGATGAAAGGGTTATGGCCCATGCACACACACTGCCCTCCCCATAGCCCTACTATGACCAGACTGCTGAGGTCATCCACTTTGAAAATACACCCTTGTGAAAGGTGTAGGTCAGTAATCTCTGTGGTGCTTCCTATAACTGTGTACTGCTGTGGTGTGATAAACTAGTTAGGTAGGAGTTCTAATCCCAGACATGGCAATTTTGTGTGTGTGTGTCTCTGTCTATGTAGACAGCAATGCTTTTTAGGCTAGTCACACTCACTACAATTCAAATGCCCTACTTTGTCAAGGCTGCTGATGTCATACACTGTGAAATACACCTTTTGGAAAGCTGTAGCCTAGTAATCTCTGTGGTGTGTTCTATAACTGTGTACTGCTGTAGTGTGATAAACTAATTAGGTAGGAGTTCCAAGCCCAGATGTGGAAACTGTGTGTGTGTGTCACCGCCTATGTAGAGCGCAATGCTTTTTAGGCTAGTCACACTCCCTACAATTCAAATGCCCTACTTTGTCAAGGCTGCTGATGTCATTCACTGTGAAATACACCTTTCGGAAAACTGTACCCCAGTAATCTCTGTGGTGCGTCCTATAACTGCATAGGGCAGTAGTGTGATAAACTAGTTAGGTAGGAGTTCTAATCTCTGATATGGCAAGTGTTTGTGTAGGGAGCAATGCATTTTAGCCTAGCCACCCTCACTACAATTCAAATGCCCTACTTTGGCAATCCTGCTGATGTCATTCATTGTGAAATACACCTTTGGGAAAGGAGTACTCCAATAATCCATGCGGTGCATCCTATAACAGCTTTATGTTGTGTGATGCAGAGCTATGGTAGGGGTTCTATTCCCACAATTGGCAGTTGAGGATGTTTTGCATGTGTCTCAATGTCTGTGTAGGGAGGAATGCATTTTAGCCTAGCCACACTCACTACAATTCAAGTGCCCTACTTTGGCAATCCTGCTGATGTCATTCACTGTGAAATACACATTTGGGAAAAGAGTACTCCAGTAATACCCATGGCATGTTCTATAACTGCGTAGTGCTATAGTGTAATAAACTAGTTAGGTAGGAGTTCTAATCCCAGACATGACAGCTGTGTGTCTGTGTTTGTAACTCGTATCCTGTGTGGAGGTGGGTGTGAGAGTGTAACAAGTGGACTCAATGTAAAGTGGGTTTTGCAAATTTTTATATCGTGGCTCTAGTATATATCACAATGTCCACCATACAGGGATAACAGATGTGAAATAGCCAAGAGGCTGGGGTGCAAATCCATACCCCTACATGTGATATCAAGGCGAGGCAAACAACACTAGTATTATCAAGAGAACTCTCTCAACCCATGTCTCATACACACACACACTTGCCTAGGCAACAGACGCTATGTTGGTAGTACCTTGCATATTGCCCACTGATAGTAACCATGGTGTGATTGCAGTGGGCTGCAGAGGGCATGGCACCCTGTCCATCTGTCTAATAGGCACGTACATGCAGACAGTGCACCTTCCACATGTTCCCCACTGGACACCTGCAACACCTGTGGTGCCATCAAATGTGACCCACAAAGGACATACCATGCCTGAAAACATGCCTTGTATGGACAGATGCCACTGACACCAGGGAATGCCAGTATCATGCTATCAATGTAGGTGCAGGGTAAGCCTGCTGTCCATTACCAGTTCTCGCC
Source organism: Protopterus annectens (assembly GCF_019279795.1). Lineage (NCBI taxonomy): Eukaryota > Metazoa > Chordata > Ceratodontiformes > Protopteridae > Protopterus > Protopterus annectens. The sequence goes on along the minus strand of NC_056730.1, from coordinate 58,966,122 downwards.
ACATGAGGCCAGGACTGGCACATCTGATGATAACAATCTGTGTACGCAACATGGGCCAGACACCCCAGGTGCAGTTTCACATGTCACTGTACATGCATGTGGGAGGTATGCACATCCCAGACACTGTCCATGTCATGGACTAAGGACCACATACATGGCAAGCAAAGCACAGCATTGGTCACATGCAATAGTCACCCAAGTGATTGCATGGTGAATACAGTACCCACCTGTGTGGGCAAATCCAGAAACTATACCCCTGAGCCAAAATGCAGACCATTGTCATATGGGCTGATACCAAGGTATACCAATCACCTAGCTGTCTGGCATAGTCAACCACTACACACCCGTGAAGCAATGCACCCATGCATGTCAGTACTGGCACCATGTATGTGTGTGTGTGTGTGTGTGTGTGTGTGTGTGTGTGTGTGTGTGTGTGTGTGTGTGTGTGTGTGTGTTTATGTGTATATGTGTGTTGTATGATGCGTATGATCACATTCACAGTCACTACAACCCCCATGCTGTCCAATGTCAGACACCTCCACATACCCTTTTCCCATATAACCTCTGTATGGCCCTGTGGTGCATGTGATACCTGCAAAGTAATGTGTTGTGGCAATCTCACTAGTGATGAGTTACATTCCTGGCTCTGCCAAGTGTGTAAATGTGTGTGCATCCCTGTGAGAGTGTGGCTGTGTTGATACTGACAACTGTTCATGTGGAGAAGCACATGCACTACACCTACTGTATAGCTACCATTTCCCTGTTGCAGATGCCACTCACCATCACATATACATTTTGAGGGCTCCTCAACATGTAACCTATGTAGTGCATCTGATAACTGCATATAAATGTGATAGCACTATATAGTCATCAGGGGTTTGATACCCTGTGCAGGTAGGTGTGTGACACAAACATGCTTATGTTTTAGTCTCCCACCCCTCCCTGACTTTACTTTGTCTCTGTCTGCCTCTCTCACTCCCTCTCTGGTGGATGTGGAAACCTACACCTGCTTTGCTTAAGCAGCAGCATGTATATTTTAAGTGATGCTCATGATCAGCTGATGGCTTCTGCATGAATTGCAGCCCTCCTCTAGCTGATTGCATGTGGAACAGCTGTGGTAACATTCCCATTGCCAATTGCATGGAAACACACTCCAATATCTAGGAACATCATGTTGGTGTTGGGCCTTTTCATTCACTGTGAGCAGGAACTTGTTCTGTTGTTTGGCAAACAGCATCTCAGATGGATTGGGGATTTACCTCTAACAGCATACACTGTGGAAACAGGGCAACACACAGGTGGAGGATATGCCTGACCTGACTACAGACTGAAAGTGCTGCTAAACTGCTTTTGGAGTAATGTTGGTTTAACAGGGTGTGTGTGGATATGGCTGTCCTACATGTATTAATAACTGCCATGTCAGTGCTATGTTTATGAGGGAACCCCATCTGTGGGGTCATCTGCAGACTGGGCAGGTGGTGCCTTTTGCTTCATGTGTGTTTCCCACAGACCACCTATCTGTGGAATGCAGAAGGTAGTGTGAGGACTGCAGTCTGTAGATGGTGACAGCCATGAGAGTTACTGACTTCATATCCCTCATAGGACATTTGTTGCAACACACCCTGTTACAACAGTAAATGTATGAGGTTATCACAGCAATATGTCAATATTGGCCCTGTGTATGTGCCTCCAGCCACAACTGTGTAAACCTTTGTACATATGTTATGCAATAAGAGGTGCATATGTACTGTACACCATAATTAGTGACATCATAACTGATAACAAGCCAGTGATATATCAGACTGCTACACATATTATGTATAGTAGGGGTTATATTTGATGACATCGCCATGACATTCTGTGGTTGTGTGTACAGTACTGAGGTCTGTGTATGTAAGGTGAATGTCAACAGTGTGTGTATTGATAATATGTACTTTGGCCTGTGTACAGACTGTAGATGTCATTGTTCTTGGTCCCATTCTATCTGATGTTACATGCTGCTCCACTGTATGTTACCCTATTGGCTTACATGTTTGTAGAGCTATACACACACATGTCCCATACCACAGACAGGCATCGGACACCTCTGTACCAGTGGTTATTATGTGTCAGGACAGACAGGGGTCTGTGAATGCATAACCTATGGGGGCAAATGTATACCAGTCGTTACGTGTTATACCCATCTGCATGGCTGTTAACATCCACATTGTCAGGCTTGGTCCACATGTCTCGCACAAAAGGGTTCTGTGTACACCTCTGGACTGTCCAGAGTGTGTCACAATGTCCACATATATTAGCCTATATCTCTGCTGTAGTCCACAAGAGCATTAACTACTAGCAGTGGTACTGAACTATGATGTCCTTAGGATGCCTGTCAGTAGCCAGTGGTGCACATGTTAAAAGTAGATGTGACCTCCCACACACACCATGTCTGTGAAGACAATCCATATTACAGTAGCAATAGTCTACAAAAAATACCTGCTATAAACACCTGACATCCCCTTGCACTATGGAGTTGGGACTACAGGGGCTGAGGTAGGGCTACACTCCATGTTCAGGACATATGGTGAAAATATATATATATATAATTATCCAGATACACACACATATATATATATATATATATATATATATATATATATATATATATATATATATATACATATATACATATTGACATATATAGATGGATATATATATATATATATATATATATATATATATATATATATATATATATATAGGTAGGTAGGTACTAAACTATCTGCCTGAAGACATTTATAAGCCTAACCGGAATGTGTCGGCTTTCGCCGCCCCCTTAAATTAGTTCCCTGTGCCTCTGTCCAGCAGAGCCATTAAAGTGATCCCTGGGGTAAACTTTCTGTTTCCCATCCACTCATCAAGGTTTCTCTTGAAGAGGGTTAGTGAGGAGCTCTGCCTAATGTAGATTGGAATCTTGTTCCAGAGCATGGGAAGTCTCTGGGACAGGAATCTATCCCTCCAGCATGTCCTATGTATTGTTATGGTGAGGTTTAGATCCCTGGAGCGTGTGCTTTTTTCCAAAGAGGAAGACCATGCACCTTTTGGCATTTAGCTTGAGGCCATGGTTTTGACACCAGGTATCTGTCTCAGTGAGACCCTTTTGGAGGATGTCTGTGTCAGCCAGAGAGTCAATTATAGCCCCTAGTTTGCAGTTTTCTGCGAACTTGGTCAACCATAGTCCTCCTGTGCTTGCTTGTACCTCTGAGAAGTATATGCCGAACAGGAGGGGTCCTAGGACTGAGCACTGGGGAACGCAACTTGTAACCGGTTTAGATTTAGACCTAGCTCTTGCAACTCTTACCATGTGGGTTCAGTCCGTGAGCCAGTTGGCAACCCATCTCATGACATAGGGGTTTATGTTCAGGCTGGTGAGCTTGTCTATAATACCTGAGTGGGGAATGGTGTCGAAGACCTTTGAAAGGTCGAGGTATGCTGTGTGGACCACCTTTCCCTCATCTATAGCCTTGGTAACTGTCTCAAAGAAGTCCACCAGGTTTAGGAGACATGATCTGCCCTTAACAAAGCCGAACTGGGTAGGGTCCAGTGTTTGGAGGTTTCCAATGTCTCTGTTAATGAGATCCATGATTATGCGCTCCATAGCTTTGCAGACCAAGCTAGTCAAGCTTATAGGGCGATAGTTCCTGGGGTCCATTGTGGCTCCAGCTTTTGGAGTGAAATAACCATTGCTGTGCACCACTCTGTAGGAACATAGCCTGTGGAGAGGCTGTAAACAGTGTGTTTAGGTGAGGGGTTAGTTCATCTTTGAGTTCGTGTAGGACGCAGCCTGGGACACCATCCAGTCCAATTGATGCTGTGTTTTTGGCTTTGGAGAGGGCTGTTTTAACCTGAGTGTCAGTGATTTCAGGGGCACTACATTCTTCTGGTATAGTTATGGGCCCTTTTGGGGCTGAGAGGGGGATGAAGTTTGCACTGAACCTGTCTGCCAGGATGTTGGCTATATCGATCGGGTCAGTGTATTTTGTGCCATTCTGCACTAACATAGCTAAAGAATGCCTTGTGGTTATCTTTGGAGTCCATGGCAATTTTTCTTTCGAATCTAGCCTTTGATGATTTTATGAGGGAATGTAGTTTCTTGCTGATTTTGATCAGGGATGTCTTCCCTTTTTGGGATTTTACTCTTTTCTGTACTAGTTTCCTCTTTCTATTGTATAGCTTGTTTATGGCAGGGGTCCACCAGACTGGTTTTCCTTTCTTGGAGGAGTGAGTCTTGGTTTTTTTTTGGGATAGCATGAACCAAGAATTCTTGTAAGTGCCTGTAGAGTGCATTAGTAAAGGATTTTGCAGCTTGGACAGTGTTATCCTTTACCATGGGGGCTTTGAAACTTCCCACCTTGGTCTTAAGTAATGTGACGTTTGCTTTTGAAAAGATTTTCACGGTGGTTTCTTTGACTGGGGGTGGTGGCAGAATTTGGATATCCAGAGTGATTAGTTTATGGTCAGATCTTACCAGTGAGGGGTTGACCTCCAGTGTGGAACACCGGTCGCCCATTTTGGTGATGACCAGGTCCAATATGTTGTCAGCTTTGGTAGGGGTGTGGACCAGTTGATCCAGGGTGTTTGAGTTTATAACTTCTAGGAAATGTTGGGCAAGGGAGTTTGTACTTGAGTAGTTCTCCCAGTTAATGTTTGGGTAAGTGAAATCACCCAATATCAGGGTGTTTGGTAGGACCGTTATGTTTCCCAGTGTTTCCAGAAATGCAGAGTGGGTGTCCTGGGATATAGTGGGTGATCTGTAGCAAGCTATAATTTGAATAGCAGTTTTGCCTATTGTTAGTTGCACATGGATGATCTCTGAAGCATTGCACTGTGCCACTAACCTGGAGGTGTGGGTATCCTTGATGACTATGGATACTCCCCCCACCTTTTGTATTTCGGTCTGGGTTTTGTTGCCGAAATGTATGGTAAAAGTTGTAGCCTGGTAGTGCTGGGGTGCTGTCTGGAGTCTTAAACCAGGTTTCTGTTACTGCACATATATCAATTTTCTCCATACTGAGGAGTGCCTCGAGTGCATGTATTTGGAGGTTTAGACTTCTGGCATTGAGTAGCATTACCCACAGTTTTTTGTTACTTGTGCTATTTACAGTGGTGGGTTTGTCTTTTGAGCCTTGCCTAAAAAAGGCACTATGGGGGTGGCAAGAGCCTTGGCCAGTATTCGAAAGCCGAAGGGTGACAGGTGCAAGCCATCTCTAGTGAAGCAGTGTGGCTTGTCGAGCATGTTATCCCACGCGGAAAGACACTGGATCCCCTTTGAATGACACCAGAAGCTTAGCCAATTGTTGAAATTGATAATTCTTTCTCTATACTGTGGTATCATTCTTGGTGAGGGCAGGATGCTACTCAGGGTCAGGGTCATACTGGCCTGGGCTAAGTGATCAGAGAGCTCCTCCATGTCTCTTTTCATGTAGTCCAGGGAGGTACTGCTCAGGTCATTCACACCAACATGGACAATGACAGAGTCATATTTGTACTTGTTCTGGAGTGACCTGAGTGCTTGTGTTATGTGGCGGATCCTGGCACCTGACAGGCAGCGAACAGTAACCTTCTCCTTGTTCAGCCTAGTGAGTGGGATGTCAGTGTGCCTGACTATAGAGTCACCTATTACTAGTGTGTTGAGTATGTTATTTTGCCTTAAGGGCTGTGATTGTATGGCACACTGGTTTTGTGAAGTATGTGTTTCATGGTTTGTGTTGGGGGGTGGAGGTTGCTTGAATGTCTGCTTTGGAGGTCTCTGTTGCTTCTGCAGATTTTTATTTAGAGCCTCCGAGTATGTTTTTGTGCATTTATGTGTGTTTTTTGCCGGAGCTGGCTTCATAGGTCTATGTGAGACTGGTGGTGTGATGCAAGTAATTCCCTTCTCTTTTTGACTGGCTGGTCCAGTCTTGGGTTGAGAGAGCTTAGCCTCCAGTTTGGCTGTATAATTGCATCTTTCACATGTATTAGTGTTTGGTGGAAGGAGGAGAGTGTTGTCTGTGTACATAAGGCAATTGTAACATTACCTCAAAATGCCCGATTCACCAGTTGGACCGGTGAGTACACCTGAAACTGCCCTTTGGACATACCAGAATAGGTACAGTGAACTGTTTTACTGATTGGCTGGTAAGGTCGAATAGAGAGCCTTGTCCTTCTCTACAGTATAGGGGGGGTCTAGTGCTAAGGTTTATTAGTGCTTGCTATGAGTTTTGAGCAAGTGCCGGTATGAAAAGTGAAAGGTTTGAGTGCTTAAGTTGAAAGTTTGTCTAGTTCCAAGGGAAAAATTGAAGAGTAGACTTTGTGGAGCCATGAATAGTTATACCCTAGCTAGCCGGTGCTGCCCTGTGTGCAAAACCATGCAAATGCGGGTTTTATAGCAGGGAATTGAAAGAGATAGAAATTAGCCCAAAATAGCCAATAAACTACTAGTTTCTGGGCTGAACCCACTCCTTCAGGGACAGATAGGCTGCTCAAAGCTCCCTCTCTCACAGTGAACAGAGAAACTTCCTTATATCCAAGTAAGGTACGGGCAAACACAGAAATGGCTATCACACTTGAGTGTGTAGCCAACAACAGGTAAACAGGTAATTTAAGCACAAAAATAACTTTGTTAAAGTGCAGGCAGTAAAATAAGTACAAAATGAGGCTGAAACAAGCTTTTTAAATCACGGAAACTCTAGAAAATTGGGACTTTAGGTGAATTTAGCTAAAGGCAGCAAGAAAATGCAGAAAAATGATAATCACTCCAAAGTCTCTCTTTTGTCTCTCTGCTGCTGTAGAACTCTGCAGGGCACTAGGCAGGAGCTTGTTGAGCTGTATACTAGCACAAAAACTTGCATATGCGGGTTTTATAACAGGGAAAAGAAAGAGGTAGAAATTAGCCCCAAATGGCCAATAAACTACTAATTTCTGGGCTGAAACCACTCCTCCAGGGACAGATAGGCTGCTCAAAGCTCCCTCTCTCACAGTATGTATATATATATATATATATATATATATATATATATATATATATATATATATATACATACATATACACATAAACACCCAGATATATACATATACAGAGAAATATATGTCTACATATATACAGATAGAGATACATATGCACGTATATGTATGGATATCTACATATATATTAACAGTAGTAGGTATATCAGAATAGATATGTATGCACTTATAGTTATAGATATCTACATATATACCAACATAACTAGGCATATCTGTACACATAGGATGTGCATACATATATAGCTATATAGACGTATATCTATGTATGCATATACATATATGTATATATACATATATGCATATGTATAATATGTATATATATATATATATATATATATATATATATATATATATATATATATATATATATATACATATGAAGAGCTGTACACATGGCCATATATATGTAGCACTATACAGATATGTATACAGACATATGCATGAGTTTGTTTGTCTTTTCTGCTTTTCCCGGTTAGGGGTCGCCACAGCGGAACTCCGGTCTGCTAATGATTGGCAGTCAGTTTTTTATGGTGCTGAGTTGCCAGCTAGACGCCCAGCCTTCAGCGAAGGCACGCCCATTCATGCATGTCTTTCGGCGGCCACTAGACCGCGGGGAGGACATGTAGACTCCACACAGACATATGCATGAGTATACATGTGAATATACATGTAGACATATACAGACCTATTATATGCATACAACTATATTCCTGTCATGAGTAAACCTCACGGTTGTGTAAACCCTCCCAGATGTATCTCACCGTATGTGTTTGCTATGTGCATATTATGCTAAAACAACATATGTGATGCAACATTCATATTAATAACAATGACTACACAATTTAGGAACTAAAGGCAGTTGTTCAATACTACTCAATATGTGCATTGACAGCTATATTGTTAAAACAACAGCTATCTTCACAGTGGTCATGGTGTAGTGGTTAAGTGTTGTGACTTCAGTGTATAGGGTCTTGGGTTCAAGACCTGCAAGGGCTGTTCATTTTGTTGCTGGGCAGAACAAGGGCTGTCGGATATAGAGTGGCTAAGGCAGTTTTGTGCTGCTTTAAGCGAGTTTGCGTGGGTTTGCGTGAAGCTAAGCAGTACTGAGCTATGGGTAAATGTAACTGTGTTTACACAGTGTAGGCAGTGCTTACCAGTGCGCAAATCAGCTTAGCTGTTATATTGCAACAATGTTGGTACTCGCTAAGCATAGCTTAACCCTGGTAACCAGGACACACCACCCAGTCTGATAACCTGTAATAAGTGTGTGTAATGACATGTACAGTACATGCACCTATGTGTTGTCATTACAGTAGCAAGGGGTGTGAGTGTCATGTCTGGGACACAGACATATATGAGGCCTGTACAGTACTGTTATCCATGTGAATGTGTTACATACAGGTGTAGTAGCCCAGGGTACATGCTGTCACACTGGCATGTAGTGCATCATGGCAGTACTACTGTTGACAGTGCTAACCCAGGCAAGAGCAGAGTGCTTAATGTATTACTGACAACATGCACACCTGTGGGAATGGCTGGACATCAAGACCTCCCTGTTGTATCCCTGGTGTGTGAGCGGTGTCACAGTATATACCCCTTACTGGGTAATCTCCATCATGTGGAATGTAACTGTAGACTACCGTCTATACAGCACATATTAGTGAGGGAATCCAACATGTAGTTATGGCATACATATTGTTGTCAGCTGTCTATCTGTCAACACGCTCATGCTACTGGATAGCTACTTGCCAAGCTGATGACTGTCAGTCCTTGTTCAGATGTGCAGATGGCAGGTATCCAGCTGGGATATGTAAAAGCAACCTAAGCTTGATTGGCACTGACATGTCTGCCCAGCTGTGTAAGAAGTGGCACATATAGAAGATGTCACCCTGTATGAACCACATGCCACAGGTACCTCTAATACACTACCACAGTCAACCAAACATGCCTGGGTACAGGTCTCCATCACAGACACTAACCATGTGTTGTAATGCATGTTACATACATGTCAACTTGATCACCTTAGTGGCCATGTGCAGGAGGCACCTGGAGGAATGGCTGATGCATGTCATTCTCACCCTGAGGGTCATGACAGTAGTGTCTGTCAATCAATTGCCTGTTGACAATAGGCAGGTGGCAGGATAACACTGTACACACAACCACCACACAACCCATCTCCCCTTGGACAATAGCTCAGTACACAGCTATAACCACCTGAAGGGATGCACCCCTGCACTGACACATGTGTACATGTGCATGACTGAGTATAGCAGTGTCTGTGTGTTAGCATATATATACTTGGGAATTCCATGAAGGCCTTCACAACCAACACAACACCCATTGCCATAATCAGTTGTGGCTGCTGCTGTATGGGACATTACATGTACCCTGTTAAGCTCCCCCCATACTGGCTACATGAGCCTTGCAGTACCAGCACAACAGTGTTTTACAAATGGGTTGATAGGCATGGGATACCCATTGTGTTCTGGCTTGTGTGCGTAATTGTGCATGTCCATATATCTGTAGGGTACAGCATTCCGAGGCCACATACTCTTATTACAATACCCATTGCCACACAGTAGTACAGATATTGTTGCTGTTGCTCATAGGTGAGGCATGACAATGCAACACCCTACTATGCATGTGGCATATGCATGAGATACATATCCCTGTAGTACCACTGTTGGGGTATACTATGGGTTGTATTGCAGTCATGGCCAATGCATGATGGTAGGTATGGCAGAGTGTCATCATGGGTTTCAGGGAGTATGATATCCACTGGGGAATGTGGGTTCTGTGTACACTGTCATTACACCATGGTATACCTGGTATATGCCACATGTACCATGGTATGGTTACCACTGTAACCATCAACCATACCGGTAACTGTTACCACAATCCCAGCCAGTTATGCATGTGATGTGTGCAGCCTACCTGTAACACATTGGACGCAAGGTCAAGTTAGTTAGCAGCAATAGACCCTGGTATCTCGGATGTGTGTCTGGCTGTTATGTATCTGTAAATGCATATATGACGGTATGTCACACTACGTATTGTCCAAATCCACCCATTACATCCCCCATTAGCATAATGTACATGTATGGGGATGTTCTGCATGTAACATGTAACTTGGGACAGACCTCAACATAAACTCTGGGTGATGTATGCAATGTACGCCACACACATCAGTATCACTACATAGGTAGGTAGGGGTCTAGTCCCAATGTTGCCAAGTAACAGTGTACATGTATGTGGATGAGTCTACATCAGGTTGCAGGGTATACTCGCCTCAGCTGGCCACCTGTCTATGTGGCACAGGAAATAACCAGTTTAGTAACCTGTAAGATGTATTCGACTGTATCCCAGATATGTCACAGCCATGGTGTCACCACAGTGACATACCCCATTGTGGAATATGACTGCAGACCATCCTCGTGCTGACACATGTACACCTACAACACAAATGGATAAAATTATAGGGACTGCAATAGACCAGTGTTACTAACAGCTATAAGGCATCATTGCTGGATGACTGTGTTACCTGTCATATATGTATTTCACTTTACTCCCTACATGTTACACTGCAGTACTGCGGTACACTGTAGTACAGTCACCGTGTGCATCAGAACCATATCAGCCTGTCCCTGCATTGATGGTATGGATGACAGGAATGTGGCACAGATATCATCATATGCACAGGGCACCCTAGTGCTGACACATGTACACCTACAACACAAATGGATAACATTATAGAAACCACAACCAACCAGTGTTACTAACAGCTATAAGGCATCATTGCTGGATGGCTACATTATCTGCCATATATGCATTGCACTTTACTCTCTGCAACATGTTACACTGCAGTACTGTGGTACACTGCTGTACAGTCACTGAGTGCATCAGAACCATATCAGCCTGTCCCTGCATTGATGGTATGGATGACAGGGATGTAGCACAGGTGTCATCATATGCACAGGGTGTGATGTTGGTTTGCCAGAGGCCATGGATCAGCCATACATTTGACACCATGTGTGTGGGTGAGGGGTGGACTGTTGTGAGCTGGGCAAGGTGATGTGGTGTGTGTAGGTATGGGGTTGCCCTAGGTGTGTTTGCTTAGTGTGTGGTATGCATGCACACAGTTCTGCCATGTGGCTGCCCTACACAGTTGTTTATGGACAGCTGCAGACCATACCTGGCAGGGTGTGCAGTTCACATCCTCCCGCCATGGACATGTAGACTTTGCCTGCCAGGGGTTCCATGGGCACGTCCAGGTACAGGTCTCGATGTACTGCTCTCACCTGTTGATGACAATTGTCTGCTGGTATCAGGTCCCTGCTGGGACTGGCCAGAACCATGTGCATGTGGTCTGCTGTGGTGTGGTGTGGACAGCACCCCTCCGCACTGCCGGGGCTATTAATGCCACTACTGGAGCCCCTTGGTGTCCTAGCTCATCCACATTGACTGACAGCTGTCGGTGTTGCTGGCCCACATCCATGTGGGCGTCGCCACATCCCCACCACACATTGAAGCATGGAAACACCACAGCTGATGAGGGCCATCATCTCACCCTGCCGTCAACCCGTGAGCTCGGTATAAGCACGGATGGCACCTGACAGTAACATTCCATACGTGCCTGCACAACCATGACGGCCTGAAACATGCGCCCACTGGTACCAGCTATGTCGCCTATGCCAGGAGCATGATGTCCAGTGGCACTACCACAAGCACCCTGGGACATCCGCCTATGTGGTGCTATGCCTGACATCTGGCTATGCCTGCTGTGACTGGACACAGTAGGCATGGTTACCATGCTTCCCTGTGCACTGCCACCAAACACCAGCTGTCCCTCCGCTATGGTCACTGGTGATGGGGTATGTGTAGACACTGAAACTGTGTGCAGGGTTTGGGCGGCTAAAAGGGGGATGTCAAATGCTGGCACAGTGTTGGCCCCTGACAACCCAACCTGTGCCTCAACAGTACTATCATCATCTTTGGTGTCTGTTTGGACACCAACATCAGACTGCATGCAGGAGGGACCCTGACCCACCTTGCCACCTGTGGGGGAAAACAATAAATGCACTTTAAAACCTGTACAGCATTGCCTAACAGCGCACACACACACACACACACACACACACGCACACACGCACACACGCACACACACCCACACACACACACACACACACACACACACACACACACACACACACACACACACACACACACACAATAATAATGTCCATAATACCTACCTGTCCATGGCTGTACAGACAGTCCCACTTATATGTTCATGTGGGACCCCATCCTGCATCACACTTGTTAATATACACACATTGATACTACTCCTTAACATATTAGTCCTCTAAATGCCTACACAAGTGGACGCACCACAAGATCTGTTAGAAAATTACCTGCCTGACCTGCATGTAGTGGTTTTATATGGCCGCACTGCTGTCATTCGGTATGCACCCTCTGTATGTTCGTACATCATGAGCATTGCCCCTATATGTGTGGGATACTATGTTCTATACATAATATCACGCACTGTTGTGGCATGTGTATGTAATGCTCAGTATAGGCCAGATATGCTGCTCATGCAGCCTATCATGTGATAATTGTAATATATGGAGACACTCCCTGGTGTTGACTAGTACTTCCCCAATGCATCTGTAAAGCTGCATATGTGAGTTGTAGGTGATCTCCATACTGAATGTGATATTAAGGGTGTATCTGGTGTCTACCTTCCCTCTCGATGCCTGTTCCATTCTACAGACCATATTATACTATCAGCTGTCCTGTGATTACACACATGACAGGTATTACTGGTGTGTAATGTGGCAGTCCATGTCCATGTACTGCATGGTCCCAAAGGGAGGTATAGCAATATGAACACCCCACAATCTCACATGGGCATACATGGCCACCCACACCAACACACACATGCACACATGCATCCTGCATGCATTTACCTCACTCCACTTCACCAGAGTAACACTGCAGACAAACTAATTATCCACCAGGACACACACATACACACACACACACACACACACACACACACACACACACACACACACACACACACACACATACAGGTGAGGTTGCACAATGATAGTACACACAGTCCTCCTATTACCCATCTGTCAAAATGCAGAGCATATGCTACAGAACAGCACGCAGTTCAGCTATAGTCAGTCCTTGCTAGCAACAGTATCCATGTGTGTGATGCATGTGCTGTGTCACTAGGTGATGCCCCTTCCCGTGGATACCACTGCACCCATGTACACAGTATTATTGTGCTCCTGTTCTGCACCCTGCCACGTACTGTGCACCACACCTTACAGGTGTACAACCCATTGCAGAATGTGTAGTACTATGTCAGTTATGTCAGTTTTAATGCTCACAGCCCCTATGTTTTTCAACAACACATACCTGGGATGATATGTGGACAGTTGTTATTGGTGAATGCTTGATTCCTGATTTACAGCTCTCAACTTCAGCGGACCATGTATGACCAATCCAATACTCTTACACTGAAAGCCATCAGAGCATACAGTGGCTATGGGGGGGGGGTGCACACACCTTTATTGATTTGATGCACCCATCCTTGATCTGCCATGGGACCACATTATCGCATATCTTAGCAGTACATGAGCCCGATATGTGACATATGTCCTGTACTTTCACATGCAGTGTGTACAGATTGAGTTAGGTGTATGGCTGCTGACCATGATGCATACACACCGTGTGGGCATATGTGTGTGCACACCCTTACCATGATGATTTATCGCACCTCTTGTTGTGTGTACTACAGCAGTCAATACTCCTGGCAGGGGTATACCAGTCTGGGCCATCTGCATTTGCTAGTGTATGTTCAGTCTCCCCTACACATGTCTCCCTTTTATGCATGATTGCACTGCCATCACTATTGCTGTGGGGGTAGGGTTACGGCTGCCACAGGTCCTGAACCTGACTATGTACAGATAGAGCCATTCCTAGCATCCTTAGGATCCCTACTGCAGTGAACTGGTGTGTCATGCTGACACCACCCCCCTCCTTCAGCCTTTATGCAGATGCATGACAAGTAAGCCCTACACATGTGTCACTTTGCAGTGTCCCATACACTGCACACCACATGTTACAGCCTAGACCCAGCTGATAATGTAGACTACTGTAATGCCTTATGCCATAGTGTATCTCTGCAGCAGTTGCCATTGTCCTACAGGTATATACACTATTGCACTGTATATGGGTGTTGGTCCGAACATGTCCCTACTGTAGGCCATGTTTCCCACCATTATGTTACTTTCTGTGGACACATTCCGCAATAACAGGATGTTAGCTATCATGCAGGTGTCTGACATATACTTCCAATAACCCATCATGGTCACTCCTGTGATGCCGTGCATTTCACAGCAACAATACATGCACATGTACAGCATGCATTCAGGGTAGGTGTGTTAGATGTGTGCATGGAATATACCATCGCCATTACATGCCTGGTGTGTTGGTAAGCATCTACATAAGCCATACTCACCAGCTACAGGCTGCTGCCTTGGTGGTGTCCCGGAGGGACCTGCATAAGAGGGTGAGAGATGCAATGTCAGTGGCCATAGCTGTGGCAGTACTACAGGGTGGGTGCAGTATTACAGTACATTAATGGTACATTTCCACAATACTACCACACATGAACATCTGTTTATCACTACAATGCAGCAACACAATATTTCTATGACATGTCAGATATGCATGATCTACTTGTACTGATGCAGATGTATACACAACAATAGTTTACTGATGTGCCCTGTGTCCTTACCTGCAAGCTCCTCAGCCGGTGTGCGGGTGCCATCCACCTCCACAAAGGTGTCCAGTGGTTGGTGTCTGGCTAGACAGGCAGGTGCCATGAGACCGGCCAGGAGCTCCTCCACACATGTCAGGAGGGATGGATGGAATGCCCCCCCCCTGTGGTGAGGTGATCCCCCCGGACTGCAGCAGCACGCTGACGGGCATTCCAAAGCAGGTCAGTACAATGATGCTGGACCTGCTCATTACTGCAGTTGTGCAGTCTGACATCATTGACCCTGTGGACTAGGTTGTTCCACAGGGCGGTCTGCTCCTGCTGTTCATGGGCAGCTCTGCCAAACAGCATTGGGTAGTGCTGGATCAGGTGTGATATAAGCACATCATTCTTGGCTGTTGAATAAGTAGGCAAGCTTGCATGTGACATCTTGGCTGAAAGACATAAAGATAGAAACAGGTCTGAACTACTCATACAGCAAGGTTACCACAGTACGTAATACAAATCTCTGCCCCCCACCATGTCAGCTTCAACAAACTGTGCACACAACTCATTAGGTATGGCTACAGCTTATCTACTACTGGGACAGCTATTGTATCGTACCACACTTTCTGCTATGTGAGTGTAGCCATGTTCCCTGTGTGGACACTATCATTGCTGGCCTTTTGCAGACTATTCACCTGCATGCCATTGTCAGGGCCACTACGGTTCCATATATGTCTGTGGTATGGCTGCTTTGGGATTGCTGCACATCTGACATTTTGTGTTATTGGGGATATCTATGCATGCTGTTGGACATGTTCCGGGATTATGCAGACTATTACTACCAGCATATATTCTATAACAGTGACACAAAAACATGTATATGTACTATTGGTCCGCATAATCACCTCTCCAAACCCATCTGCCCATGATACATGGCCATATCACATGTGTGTCCCAACCAAGGGCCTCCTCTTGTACTGGTCCAGCAATACCATCAGGTGGAACCAACCCAGGGAATGTTGTCCCCCGCCGGGGAAACACACAGACACGTTCTTGTCCCCTGAGATCAGGTCTAGGGTCTGTTCCATATCGGGCTCCACAGACACATGTGGGATGTGCTACATCACTCTGAGGCACCCAGTACACATTCACAGGGCCAACATGCTCCTCCTGCTCAGCCTCCAGACCAGGCAACTTCAGGACGTGGACTGCTGTTGTGAGTAGCAGTGGGTGGGTGGCTTGTTCCCATTGTGCCCATATTGGGGCCCATGCGGCATCCACATCACAGACCACACACACCATCCAGGGTGTTTAGCCACCACATGCGTCATATACCACCCCTGTAGACTGTCCTCTGTATCTACCAACCCTGACCACCTCCACAAATATACCTGCCATACTTCCCCATATTCCCATTGCATACTTCACAGACTGGGGGAAATTTGGTCCAACAAGGGGTTCACATGTGACATACCAGTTCATGTTGCACACACTGCCAGCTGTAGATATCTGTGTGTATTGCTATGTATGCTGGTGCCTCACACATAGCGTGCATCACTGTGGTAGTAATATAGTGGACATGTCTTTACATACATATATGTTTGTGTGTGTGTTTGTATATATGTAGACATGTGCATATAGATATATATCTATATATGCGTAGATATATGTGATGTATATATGTGCTCATATATATGTCTACACATGGGTATCTGTATATTTGTGGACATACATGCTGATATATATATATATATATATATATATATATATATATATATATATATATATATATATATATGTGACATATGTACACATATGCATACCTATAATGGGGTACATTCAGACATCAGGTCCACAATCTCACAACACCTTCCTGCACGGCTGCACTGTTCTGCCTTGCTACAACACAGACAGGTGCCACATATGGACATGGCCTGACATTAGGGGGGGTATATGTAGGACCTGATTGCAGGTAACCCTATTACACACCTATGGCATTCCTGCTTGCTACATTACAGATTAACCTGAGTATCCTGCAAGGGGTGGGCTGTGGGTCCCACGTGTTCATCATAATGGCATTTCTTCCACCACCAGCTATTGACCATGTAATATAATACTTCCCATTACACAACACATACTATGATGGCTTACCTCTTGTCAGCCAGTGCTGATCTGCACAGTTGATGGCTATGGTCCACTACCCACAGGGACAGACACTATTGGCCATAGCAGTTGTTTACACCTGATGGCACATATAAATCATTCCACATCATTTATCCCATTATTATGGACCAAGTATTACATTCAATTACATGCATATATCCTTCACATACCTGTTGTGGATGGCTTGACTTGTTTGTTCTTCCTTTGGCTTATACTTTCCCTTAGGCTTTTTTTATTTCTCTCTCTCTCTCTCCCCTTTTCTTCAGTAAATGGATTGAGCTATTGTGAATAGATTGCAGCATGGCTTTAGTAGGTGATGCACATGATCAGGTGATGTCCTCTGCACCAATCAGTGTCCTCCACTTCCTAACTGCATACAGCTTGCTGTGTAGTACTTCCAATTACCACTGTCATGGCAACTACCTACTATAAATCCCTACATCATGTGGGCGTGGTCCCTTTACCTTTCCTGTGTGATGGACATCCTTCCTGTGTGTGATCATCAGTGAACCTGCACACTCAGGCCAGCTACATATTTGTAGGAGGTTTCAGAACTACAGACAGAGTGTGAGTAGAGATGTGTTATGCTTTGTATAGTTCTGGTGCTACATGGTTTGTGTGTACATACTAGTTTACCTTGGAATGCAGTCTGTCTGCTTAGCTCTCAACTGTGGTCCTATCCTCTTGATGGGCAGAGGTGTGCCTATTATGTTTTGTCTGTCTACCACACAGGTCCTGCGTCAGATATTTCACTGGCAGTGTGTGTGTTGAGTGCTATCAGTACATGGCTGCATCCATTTATGTTTCTAACCTCAAATCCCTGACTAAGGGTATGTTGCAGACTATCCTGTAATACCAGCAACTTGCTTAGTGTATGGCAACAGTTTTCCACAGATGGGCCTGTGTTCCAGCCTCTGTCCTCCACCTACATACTAAGCTTTGCACATATGATAGGTGACAACAGGGGTTGTTCACTAGTGGGCTATGAGTATGTCACACTTCTATTCCTGCCATCAGTCACTGCTGTTATATCCCCCACACATATGGTGGGGCTGGGGCCATATATGTGTGGGCTTCATCTACACAATACATGTGTGCCCTTATGTACTCCAGAGGTCAGTGTATGTAACAATGGTATATGGCCTGTATTATTGAGTCTAGGGGGTGGGATGCACCATAACTAACCTAGGCTGTTACAACATGTGGGGGTATCAGGGGTGAGCTGCCTTAAGTTATCTGGATGTACATTACCATACAATTCACCTATATTTAAATCAATTTCATAAACTGGGTTAATGCAGGCCTACTGCCTCCTGCCATACAGACTGTTCTGTTTGTCAGTGTGTTTGTAATGGTGTCAGTTATACCTTGTCATGTAGCAGTTACATCCCATTGTGTCAACTGAGGTCTTTGCCACCTAGTGATTGTGTACAGAGTGTAGCTAGAGGCTGCTGAACTACACATCTGCATTACTTACCGTTGATTGTTTGGTATCCTGTGGCCCAGTCTATCTTTACTATTGTACTATTTGAAGGGCTCAGCCTGGGCAGCAACATTTGTAAACCTTTCCAGATTACTATATTAGTATAACTGATTCACAGTTGCATTACTCTGTTTATATGGCTGTCAGTGTCTAAACAGCTGTATAACATGGCATATACAACTGTAATAGTACACAAATAAAGGTTTCCCATTTATGCAAACCTGTGTGTGGTGTTATATCCTTTGACCTCTCTGTGGGTATATGTTGCGGGAAACGATTGTCATTTGTATGGGTGGCTCATACAGTGTCCAGTTGTTAAGGTGTTAACTGTAGGCATAGTGGCTGTTCCATATTGTGTGCAACTTCTACATATGTATCTTACTATACATATCTCTGCGTGTGTATGTGTAGTCACATATATATCAATATATATATATAGATATATATATATATATATATATATATATATATATATATATATATATACATATATATATATATATATATATATATATATATATATATATATATATATATATATATATATATATATATATATATATGTGTGTGTATATCTGTATCTGCATATATATGTGTATATGTATCCTAGGGATGTTGATAGTGTCCACATTGTACATTACCTATGGGAGCCAGACTGTACTGCATGATATGTTACTGATACTAGCCGGACATCATACAGGTGGGAAGGTGTATTGTTAACATCTTGTGCCCATGTCATTTCAGGTCCTGGTTATGGGATCTGCAACACTTGGTAGTGTATTGCAGGGAGGGTATACCTATTCATACAAGATGTACGTTGTTTGGGGCCTCTCAGTGCATGTGGACATATATGCTTTTGTTATGTTCCCATTGTTATCTACAGATGTATGTCCGTATATACCTATATAGATATATATATATATATATCTGCTTACATATATATAACTATGTCTGTATATACCTACATAGATATATATATCTGCTTACATATTTATAACTTGCTGTATATATTTAGACATAGAGATGTAGACATATATATCTATAGATGTATGCATTTGTATGTATATATATATATATATATATACATACACACATATATATATATATATATATATATATATATATATATATATATATAGAGAGAGAGAGAGAGAGAGAGAGATAAGTTGTATCTGTTTAGATATTAATATATATATATATACACACACACATACATCTACATGTTGGAATACATTCTTTGTACTGTTGAATGACTGGGCTGGATGATATGTTTGTGAAAACATCAGGGTTATGCATATCTGATATGACTTAGTGGCCAATCACTCTGGCTATGGTGTGCAGGGTCCTGTGTTTGAGCCTTGCAGAGGCTGTTTATTTTGTTGCTGGGCAGAACAAGGGCTGTTGGATACAGTGTGATTAAGGTACTTTTGAGCAGCTGTAAGCGGGTTTGCACGGGTTGGCATAGAGGTAAGCACTGCTAACGTCTGGTTATAGTTTCTTATACTTAGCTTCTAAATTGCTTAATGTCTGTAGGCATTGCTTACCCCTGTGCAAACAGGCTGAAACTGCTGCTTAAAAGTGCTTACTCCCGCTTACCCCCATGATAATTTCTTTCAAAGAAAAGAAAAAAGGGTAGATAGGAAAGTGGTGAAAAAGGGGCACAAAGAGGGAAAGATAGTTGAGAAAATAGCTAGGGATGTGCAGGAAGGGTGTAGGGAAGGTCCATAGCTGCCCATTCCTTCTACAGCAACAGCTGTGCATATACACTAAATTTGGAGGTAGATTTGGACACTCAAACCCCTGGGAGGGGGTGAGGAAACAATAATAAGTTGTGATGCCAATTAGACCAGATTACATGTGTCCAGTCGACATGTGTGTGTGAAATGGACAGCTATGTATGGGGTGAGATTTTTTTTTTTGGGAACAGATTACCCTTTTTTTTCAGGTGAGAGTAGGATGTTGGGGAGGGGTAGTAGGTATATTTGGGGAGGTAGGTTGAGTAGGATAATAGACAAGATAAACAAGTTGCATACAGGGGTGGTATATGACACATGTGGGGGGTAAACACCTTGATGGGAAGAGGTGTTGGGAAATTGGAAGCCCATGAACCCCTTAGTGGAAACAGTGGGACTGTGGTCCCCACCCATGGGCAGTCACCACTGCACCTTCACAGCCCCAATGGTGGCTGTGCTGGGGGCTGAGTCACAGAGCCATACTGACTCTCTAGTTGCAATACACAGCCCTCAAGCTGGCATAGAAGATCACCAATCTGCTGGTTAAGCTCCCTATGCACCACGACCCCAACCTGGTGATGGGTGACAGGTTCCTGTATGCGCCCACTCCCGGGGGGGTGAGCCCCATCTCCTGAGGCAGTTCCACCCAAAGGTGGTGCAGGACCAATGGACAGGGAGGTCCTGGGTTGGGCACCAGACATGCTGGTGCCTGGTGCCATGGCCAGCTGAGGTGGGACAGGTGGGTCCGCTGGGACCGGCCTTCTCAAACATGCTATAGTGTTTAGATTTCATCATCATATGTGGGTTAGTAATAGTCAACACATTCCAGGGTTAGGTATAACAGCATGCATCAATATTCCCATTAACCCAGACACCAGATACGGAACAGTTGCATAGCAAACAGAGCACATGCATATATGGGACCACAGTGGTAATAAGAACAGCATGCAGGTACATTGACGGCACCATGCCACCAATGTTGGAATAATTCAATATAGCACATGCATGCAAACAATTAAAATATTTATCAAACAATTGGACATTATCATAACATAGGTGAAATTACATACCAGTTGGAGTGGGTATGTTGATTATTTTTGGAGATATGGTGGGGGGGATGTCAATTAACAACAAGTATATTCCTGTTGTACACATTACTTTCCTAGACAGTGCTGTTATCTGTAACTTACAAGTCTTACTGCACTACCCTATAGCCTTAGTTTGGACAGTAATATGGCTATCATCATCGTTATATATGAACTGGTTTTACCTGCAGTATACACCTCTTACCTGGTATACCTGTGGAGGGAATGTTTCTTAACACTAACTAACGGTTTCTACACATACTCCCAGATTATGGGTTGATGTTGTGCACATAGCTATCCATCTCTTTCTGCACAGACTCTAGCCATGTGTTGACCACATGCAGGTGTGCCGAGACATATATAGAATATTGCCCTCTTCAACCTTTAGTGACATGACACACACATATACATGCTTTCATACACAGTTATATTATGTAGCACAGTTTGGGTAAAAGTGATTAGTGATACGTTATTATTCAGAGAAACTGCAACACTCACAATTTCTTACAATACCAGAGTGAACAGTACCAGTACAGGTTATAATGTTTTTTTATTTCTCAGCACAGTGTTCGTATCTGACATACCTGTGGGAGCAATGTTTGTTAGCCCTACCTGACTGTTGCCACACAAAGTTCCAGATTACACATTAGTATTATGTACATACATCTCACTCTGTTACTGTACACACTCTGGTCACAGCTTTAACAACATGGGGGTGTAGATAGGACATACTTGGCTTATTACTCTCCTAACAGTTTCAGGGGTTGCTACAATGACAGGTTTGTTCTCATAGATGTTTGACAATCACTTGTATTCCCTGTTTGCTGGCAAAACATCTGGTATCATCCCACAGACGTACCAGGGGGGCAGGGGGACAGGCAGCAGATATGGGCCCATATACTGGACATTCTGGTCTCATCTCTACAGTTGTAGGGTATGATTCTGTATGCAGCCTACTTCCACTACCAGGATTCAGACCATGAATGTGTCTGCTACAACTTAAACACTGTCCATCACAGTTGTGTCTGCTATATAGATATTGCTGTATAACTCCTATCTGCTTTCTGTCTTATTAATCCCCTGTGCTTTTGCATTCCGACCTTGTATTACAACACTCTTATACAGATTTCCTAGACAGTTATATTTTGAAGGATAGTGTGGGCAACAGTGATGTGTAATAGCTCATTATTCAGAACAACTGCATCAGTCGCAATGCCATACAATACCAATGTAAACAGTACCAGTACAGGGTATCATTCTTGTATTCCTGGGCACAGTGTTTGTATCTGACAGAACTGTGGGAGAAATATTTCTTAGCAGTACCTGAATGTTCCCACACACAGTACCAGATTCTACATTACTAGTATGCACAGACATCTTACTCTGTTACTGTACACACTCTGGCTACAGCTTGACAAGTTGGGGTGTAAATAGGACATATGTGGCTTCTTAGTCTCATAAGGTATTGGGGAGTTGCTAGTGTGCCAGCTTTATTCTCATAGATGTGTGTCAATCAGTTGTATTTCCTGTTTGCTGCCTATACGTCTGGGATGATCCCACTGATTTCCCAGGGGGACAGGTTGATAGGTAACATATATGCGCCACATTACTGGACATTCTGGACATATCTGCACAGTTATGGAGTATGATTTTGTATGCAGACTACTACCACTGGCAGGATTCGAACCATGGCTGTGTGTGGTAAAAAGACAACAACAGTTCACATCTCAGTTGCATGTGCTAGTCAGGTTTCATTGTCTGCATTTCCCTGTTTTCTGTCTATGTGTCTCTCAGTTGTACTAAATGGCCTCTAGGGATTACACCAGTCATATACAGGCATTACTACACATTCAATTTATGGTGCACGGTGTGGGCAACAGTGCTTAATACAACAGTACTATTACATGATTGCAAATCTGCATTACCATATGATACTACAGTATACACATGCAATCCAGCAGTTAGACCTTTACTGTCAGGCTATTACGCTTTTATTTACATACAAACTATATGAGACTCTTCCTGCCATATTCTCTAGTGTATGCAGTACTTATCTTGAACAATACAGGTTTTGTACAGGCAATTAATTTGCTACTACTTTTAGTTTTCTTTCCTATGACAGTAAATGCATGAGTATTACTGACCTGCCTTGCATCTCAACCTCGCCAGGCGACTGATGTGGGCCTCCTGGTTCACAGCCCACTCCATTACAGCTGTGGGGGACATAAGAGGAATATTTAGCCATACCTATCCATGATATACATGAACTGGCAATTATTACACACATAGTGAGGTGATACTTACACACAACTGGGACATCCCCTGCCACTCTAGCCTCTTGGATCCACTTCCCCAAGAGGTCCCCCTTATGCTGCTTCAGGTCAGCATAGTGATGCCTGACCTGGTCACCAGTTCGGGGTATGCCAGTGGCACTGGTGAAGTCATGGGTGAGATGGTCTCAGGTCTCCCCCTTATATTGGGAGCCCTGGTACTGGCCCTGCAGCAGTCTCTGATCATGGTCTTTGACAAGGTGTCCTGCCATTACTCTGGACTCCTGGATGCATCAGCGCTACACCTGAAAGTACACACCTTCTCCCCTTCCTGACATGGTGCCTGCAAGGGGAAGATACAACCAGTTATGAGATGCATTCCCGCCTCTTGGGTTTAAGTAGGGATGATTTCCCGCACTTTTCCATGATTGGCCAGTTTTGAAAAGGTTAGGCTATGAGCAAACCTGCTTACCTGAGGTTGGCATTGCTTAAAGGGGTATATCAATGGGCAAACTGATTTAGCTGGCCTACACATTGCTTGCACCTAGTAAGCTGGGCTGTGCAATGCTTAGCGTTGCTTAATTTTTAATTTGCATACTGTTTGCTGTATGGCACTGATTTATTATTCATTACATGTTATATATGCGTTTGGTATCCATGATTCATGTGTTCATACACTGTATGGGGTCCTTGTGTTTATTAGGGGATTTCAACACTTTATTACAATGACACCTCACATCTGGACTTAATGCAGTACTCCAGTTCACATATTTATGTTATGTAGTAGGTTATACAACATAAAACTGTATATAGAGTCTTTTCACATGTTAAGTTTGATTTTCCAATAGTGAGGATCTGTTTGGTGATACCTCAATTTTATGTACTGTTGTGATGGCTTAGTGGTTAACCACTGTGATTATAGTGTACAGGGTCCTGGGTCCAAGACCTGCAAGGGCTGTTTATTTTGTTTCTGGCCAGAACAGCAGCTGTTGCATACAGAGTGATTAAGGCACTTTTAAGCAATTGTAAGTGGGTTTGCGCAGGTATGTGTGAAGGTAAGCAATGCTAACCTCCAGTTAAATATGCTTACAGACAGTTAGCTTCTATATTGCTTCACCTGTATGCACACTGCTTACCCCCATGCAAACGGGCTTAAACTCGCTTACTACTGCTTAAATATACTTACTCTTGCTTACTACTGCTTAATAGTGCTTACTCCCACACTAATTTAGACAGAAATGTAAAATGGTTCTTGGGAAGGTGGTGGATTTGGACATTCTATGGATTTATCAGTCATTACACATTGTACCTTCGATTTGTATCCCCGATTCATGTGTACATATACTATATGGGGAACTTCTGTTTATCTGTGGATTTTACAACATTATGACAATGACAACTCACATCTGCATTTAATGCAGTACTCCAGTTCACAAATATATGTTATTTAGTAGGTTATGCAACAACAAATATTGTCCATAAAGTGATTTGGCATGGAAAATGGATTGTACTGGAATGAGACTTGAACTGGAATGACTGCTTGTAAGACAAGTACTCTGCCCACTACACTATTGCAGTACTGCTTTGTTTGCCTATATCTTGATATTTATCCTCTTGTGCCATTTAAGCTGCACTATACGTAGCTAAGCAATGTGCAATCCCGCACACCTACGGTTAAATTTTATCTGTTTGATAAAAAAAAAATATCTTTTATATTTTATCTATTGCTCTTATAAACTTGGAGGGATGTTGGTGGGGGTATGCAAACACCTATGAGCGGTCTCACTCATTCTTATTGTTAAACTGCTGTTCTTGATTGCATGGGCGTGTATATTCTGATAGCTCTGCTCTCAGACATGCACCCTGCACTCGTACACGCTCCATGTCCATTTAGGAGCTCAGGCAGTGCACCTTCATTAATATACCTGGTGCACTGCTGTGCAGCTCCTAAATGGTCGCTTCTGTGCAGAACTAAGCTAGTCCAGCATGGAAGAATAGTGAATCTGGTGGGCTGTGTTTATTATGACTTATAAAATTCAGTTTATGACCTAGAACCTAAAGAATACAACCACTATAAAAATAGTTTGTGTTGTAGGATTTGCCATTTATACTTCTTTCATAACCCCTATGGTTTCAGAGGAATGGACATTTGTTTAAAATGTGAGCACATAACTTTATTCTGTCAAAAGGCTCAGTCTCCAACCATTGGAAGTTACAATGCAAAATTCCTGAGCTTCATTGGAGTGAATGAGTTAAATCTTTATTTGATTACCTTGTCTTCTTCTAAATATTCACCATCTCTTCCGCTTATCCTCTGTATCCCTCTCCCTGTTTCTTCTATTTCTTGACCAGCTGTTTTTCTTGTGCCTCCCCCACTATCCACCAACAGTCCTACCAATACCATTACTGGATGTCTTTCTTTGTAATAATTTTGCTCTCCAATTCCATTCCTTTTACTTTTTTCTATGATATGTAGCATTTCTTTTCTATTTTCCTTTCTTCTGGTGTCCTTCTGTACAACCTTCAGCAATCTGTCTCCAGCACTTCAATCTCCTTTTCCATTTTCCTTCTCATATTTCTTTCTGCACTCATCACGTTTCCCTGACAGTGATCCTGATCACATCCTATCAGTGTTCTACTATTTTACCTGTCTTACATATTGTCCACTTCTAACTCCTCTGCCAGTCATTGCAGTGTTTTCTTCTTGTCTTCTTTTTCCTTTCATTCATAGCTAGTCCACATCTATTCCCTTCTCTTTGTTTTCTATTCCCGCACACTTAAGCCTCACTGCTGCATAATCTAAGATGTGACTCTTCTGTATTTGGATCTCTTCCATTCTTTCCAGGTGCATTCCCTCTTCATTGGATCTGTCCCTGCATATGTCCAGCCACCTTGCCTATTTCATTGATTGGTCTTGTTCTTGACTCATCTTTTAATTATATCCCCTCTCCCCTCCTTTCACAGAACCTGCCTTTATCAGTTTCTACAGTGAAATGGAGTCACCCCTTATTATTTTATTCCTTCTCTTCTTGTCTCTCCCCTTTTAGGAAAATGTTCTTGTAGAATCCATCTTCAGTCCTGTTTGGTGCATATATGTTTCCTATTGTTGAAAGTGTACCTTCCACCATTCCCAGCCAGATGATCTATCTGCCTATTCCCGTTTTTATCACTTTCTCTGGGGGAGGGCAGTCTAACATCCTCACCATAAGAAAAAGAATGCTGTACCCCTCTTTTATCTCCTTATGTTGTTGCCCACGTCTTCCTTTGGCTAGTCATAACATAGTATTTTTCCCACTCTCTCTGCTTTTCACTTTGTTGTAATTGAGCAATGCTTACCCTCATGCTCTTTAGCTTTTTCTGTGTTCTTATTCTTCTGATAAGATTTGATGTTCCATGCAGTTATCTATATTTTCCTTATTATTTTTCACCCCCCCCCCAGCAGACACACTTTCTCCATTGCTACCATCCAATGTATCTTTTCTTCTGGTCCTACCATCCAAACTGAACACTGTGTTATTTGGGGGTGCCTACACTCAGATTCCTCCTCCTCTTCCTCCTACCCTGTGTCCAGAACCCTGACTTTTGGCTGTTGAATGAACTTGGGTATGTTCCAGACATGGACATTTTAAGACTTTATTTTGCTCCATTCCAGTTGGCCCCCACACTAATATATTGCATGCCAAACCAATGCTGATGTCACAGTCATTTTATATCACAACATTCCTAATTGCTTGTCTCTCCTCTCAACCCTTGATACCCAGACTGTTGCCCCAGCTTCTTTTATATGATAGTCCAACATTGTTTTCTTTCTTGGCAATCTTATTGGTCTTTGCTATGCTACTTACTTACCACTGTTCATTTATTTCACTTTTGTCTATGAGATATTCTTTACCTTACTTTTGCCTTCTTTCCCTGATACATTCCTTATCATGTTCCCCAGCTCCCCTGATACATTCATTATCATGTTTCCCAGCTCTTAGATCAGCAATAATTACTTATTTCTTCTTAAGTTTAATTTATTCTACATTAGTAAGCTGTTATGAAAGACATATCACTTTCCTTGGAGGCGTGTGCCTGTACCCCATCATTTCCCCAGGACTTTCTTAAGTTCCTCTCATTGTTTACAACATTTTGATATTGGAGGGATTGGCATTGTGGTTAAGGTGTTTTCTTCACAGACATAAAGTGCAGGGTTTAATTCTCACCTTTGGAAAGGAAATTGGCTAGGCTTATAATAGCCCAAAAAGGGTCGCTACCTTACTTACCTATGTAGTGCTCCTGGTGTGTGTTTCATAAGGTAAGTATCTGTGTGCATTTAATACACCCTCCTACCATGCACTCAGTCACCTGCCTTTTAGTGCCCATTCTGTCCATTTATTTATTGATTTTCTTTTATCTGTAGTTACTTTCATTTATATTGTATTCCTGTCTTCTGTCTCTTCCACTCTCTCACCCATCATAAATGCTTCTGTCCATCTTGTTTAGTTCCTCACTTGTCCAGCAATTCACTTCTGAGTTTCCTGAAGCATCCAAGGCACTGTGTTCCCATTTCCATACTCTTCTTCATTGTCTGTTCCTTCTTCTGATTCTTCCTCTGTTTTTTTTGTCTAAATCTCCCTTTGGAGAGGCTTCTGGTTCTTTTGTCCCTTTGATATAATTCTTTTATTGTTTCCACTCTAGTATTTTGCCTCTTTTCTCATCCCCTTGTAGCTACTTTTGTGATCTGTTTATTTCCTGCTTGTCTCTTTTACAGGCATGCAACCCATCTGCACTTCCTAGTATTGTCATCTTCTCTCATTCTCTGCAAGGGTTTTGGCATCTGATTATGCATACCCCACCAATGTCTCTGCATCTCCTCTCATACATCTAAGGTTGTTCTCTCAATCCATTTCCTAATAGGAAATTCAGAATTTTACTGTATGTGTTGTTTAGCTGTCTGTGATCATTTTGTTTAAACTTTTGAACACCCTCCATATTGTTTATCTTGTACCATTCTCCTCCCTGCTGTACTTCCAGAATTGCAGGGTATTTCAACCAAGCAAATGTTCTATTCATTCTATGCTTATTTAATTCTCGCACCACAACTTTCCTTCACCTGTTGAGGGTTTCTGAGTAATCCAGAAGCGCATTTATGAAAATCCATGCAAATGGAATCGTTTTTAAGTCTTTTTGTTTAGCTTATTATTTCATTTTTGCTGCATGAAACCATGCCAAAACATGCCTGGATCTGGTTTCTGCTACTGCTTGTCATTGTTCCACCCTACTTATCCTTTCAATTAGTATCTATTGAATTCCTGCTAACATGAATATCTCCTGTAACAGCTTCAATAGAATCTGTTCTAATTCACTATCACTTACTCTTTCCTGCATTCAAGTGATCCTGATATTGTTCTTTTATGAGTAATTTTCAAGTTCATCCATTTTTTCTCCTTGTTTTATTATTTCTTTTAGCTCTTGTAGTCTATAGATCTGGTCCTTCAGTTCACCTTTAATTGCTACTTTATCTTCTCCCAGATATTGTACTTTTCCTTCTAGCCTTCCCACTTCTATTTGTTGTTGTCTCATTGTTTGCTTGTTTCAGAGAGTTCACATCCTGGCCCACTATGATTGTCTTTTCAAACAAAATGCACAATTGCTCTCAAGCTGAGTGATGTGTTTCAACAAATGCATGCCAAAAGGAGCTTTTAGCTTCACGATGGTATCATTAAGCTCTTTGCTAATTTGCTTATGTGTTATCTTAAGATAGGTAGAATGGAACCTCTTATAAATATTAAGTCATTTCTTTCTCTTTTTATATAGATTATTTATATGGGTATTCCACCAAAAGGGGTTGTTTTTGAAATCTCCATTATATTGGTATAGATAGGGAATGTTTTAATAATATAACAATTTAATTGGGAGCAGAAGGCACAGACATTGGCGGCAGTTTTGGCAATTGGGTCTGTTGGATAAGGATTATAACAGAATGTGTTTAAGTCATCAAGTAATTGAAAAGGATCTGCTGTTGAGAAGTCTTTAAACATGCTGTATTTGGAGGGTAAGTGCCACTGGTTTTAAATGAAATGGTCACTGCTTATCATTTGATTTAATGAGGACAGGTACTACACATGAAGGTATGCAAAAGGAGACCATATTTGTGGGAACAAGATTGAGGGTATTTAGGTGCCCAGTAAGATGGTTAGCTATTTGCATGAGGGCATTTTCATTTATTAGGAAAGCATTGGGCTTGTAGACACTGGCAACATAACTCAGCCAGTTTATTGACATGTAGTTGAAGTTCACCAATATAAGGTGTTGTTTTTTTTTGTCAAATGAGTTAAGGTAGCTATTGTGGCCAATACATAGAGAGTCTTGGATAGCTAGCTAGCTAGTTATGAAATTGTAACTAAACTTGTTCAGGGTGATAAAATGTGGGGTTCCATGAGTCAGTCAAAAAATCATGCTATCCCTGACTAATACTGATGTATCTCTACAATTGCCACTAGGTGCTAAAACAAAAGAGGGAGTGCTTTCATACTTTCACATCACCCCTCTGTAACTTCACATATATGATTTGATTCATGTTGTAGGAGGGTCTTAAAATCAGGCATTTTTTTTTTTGTTAAGACTTCAACCATTGAGTACCAGCCATCTTAATGTATTTTGAATTAGTGATTACTAGAATGGAATTTCCAGTCAAGTTTGACTTTACTAGATTGCAATACCCTATGACTTTACTAGATTGCAATATCCAATGACTTTACTAGATTGCAATGTCAAGTAAAGTGTGGCAATACTATTAAATTATATTGCTTTTGTTTTATTACAGATATAGATGGAGTTTAATGAAATTTTGGAAAGTGAGAGGATGCCTGAGGAATGGCGAAAAAGTGTTTTGGTACCAATTTTTAAGAATAAGGGTGATGTGCATAGCTGTAGTAACTACAGAGGGATTAAACTGATCAGTCATAGCATGAAGTTATGGGAAAGAGTAGTG
Organism: Protopterus annectens; assembly: GCF_019279795.1. NCBI lineage: Eukaryota > Metazoa > Chordata > Ceratodontiformes > Protopteridae > Protopterus > Protopterus annectens. The sequence continues at coordinate 58,935,585 of NC_056730.1, read as the reverse complement.
AAAGCTAGGTTAAGAAGGGACGTGATGATTAGTGATCAGCAGTATGGTTTCACGCTGGGAAAGAGCACTACAAATGCAATGTTTGCTCTGAGAGTGTTGATGGAGAAGCACAGAGAAGGTCAGAAGGAGTTGCATTGTGTTTTTGTAGACTTAGAGAAAGCATATGACAGGGTGCCTAGAAAGGAGTTGTAATATTGTATGAGGAAGTCGGGAGTGTCAGAGAAGTATGTAAGAGTGGTACAGGATATCTACAAGGGTAGTGTGATAGCGGTGAGGTCTGCAGTGGGAGTGACGGATGTGTTTAAGGTGGAGGTGGGATTACATCAAGGATCAGCTCTGAGCCCTTTCTTATTTGCAATGGTGATGGGCAGGTTGATAGATGCGATCAGACAGGAGTCCCCATGGACTATAATGTGTGCATATGACATTGTGATCTGTAGTGAGAGTAAGGAACAGGTGGAGTAGACCCTGGATAGATGGAGATATGCTCTAGGAAGAAGAGAAATGAAGGTCAGCAGGACTAAGACAGAATATATGTGTGTGAATGAGAGGGAACATAGAGGAATAGTGAGGATGCAAGGAGTAGAAGTGGTGAAGGTGGATGAGTTTAAATACTTGGGATCAGTAATTCAGAGTAATGGTGAGTGTGGAAGAGAGGTGAAGAAGAGAGTACAGGCAGGATGGAGTGGGTGGAGAAGAGTGTCAGGAGTGATTTGTGGCAGACAAGTACAAGTAAGAGTGAAAGGGAAAGTCTATAAGAGGGTAGTGAAACCAGCTATGTTATATGGGTTGGAGACAGTGGCACTGAAAAAAAGGCAGGAGTTAGATCTGGATGTGGCAGAGTTAAAGATGTTAAGATTTGCACTGGGTGTGACGAGGGTGGACAGGATTAGGAATAAGTGTATTAGAGGGTCAGCCCAGGTTGGAAGGTTTGGAGACAAAGCCAGAGAGGCAAGATTACATTGGTTTGGACATGTGCTGAGGAGGGATGCTGAGTATATTGGGAAAAAGATGCTAAGGATAAAGCTACCAGGTAACAGAAAAAGAGGAAGGCCTAAGATGAGGTTTATGGATGTGGTGAGAGAGGACATGCAGGTGGTTGGTGTGACAGAGCAAGATGCAGAGGACAGGAAGAAATGGAAACAGATGATCCACTGTGGCGACCCCTAACGGGAACAGCCAAAAGAAGATGATGACAGATATAGATGGTGAGCCTATGTAGTCTGTCCATGAATTGCGTTTAGCATTATAAATCCTTTCCATAGTTACTGCACTTCTCACCCTTTCTCAACTGGTTCCATGCCCTCTTCAATGCCTTTGTGTATTCCCTCTCCATCACACATCCCATGGGTGCAGAACTCTCAGTGTACAGAACGACATTCAGGGATCTACTGCTTAGTTAGTCTCCTCAATCGGCTGCCTGTGTCCTCTACCCCACTTCTCTCTTTCTGACTTACTGCTCTGTATGGTCTCTTCTCATCCCCCGACATAATTTTGTGTCATGGTATCATGTCTCCCCATCACTTTTGTTCAACAATGACAGTAATTCCAATTCTTCTAGCCTCTGGTCATATACTCCTCATTCTGTCACTTATACACATCATCATCATATGCACCTTTTCTCTGGACTCGTTCAAGCAACTTGAAGTCCATTTCCTTGTAATGGCA